>NC_041382.1:9921469-9938973 GCF_002162155.2 Triticum dicoccoides | reverse complement strand
CGCCGCCGCAGCCGAGCGCCACCGCGAGCTGCCGCCCCGTTGCCCCACCGCCTCGCCGGAGCCCCTCGCCGGAGGTACCGCGCCGGATCCGAGACCGCCGGTTTTTTTAAAACCGTTTGGTCTTTTAGAAACCCTAGATTCATTTTTTTCGGTTCGCCGGTTTTTTCGGTTTTTCTATTTAGTGGACGTTCGTCCGTACGTTCGTCTTAGCGAACGGTTTTCGCCCGTTAGTTACAGTTAACGAACGTTCGTTCGTTAGTATGTTCGTCAGTTTTCTTTTTATCGGATTTATCTGTGATTTTTCTCGATCGTGATTTCTGATTCGATATTAGTTTCTGTTTATCTTTTCGCTCGTTAGTCGGAATCAGGCGATTCAAGCGCCTAGATCTTCGTCTCGAAACCCTCTTTCTGTTTAATCAACTTGAACAAGATTTCGGTACTGTAAAATTTGACCTTAGTTCAGATTAGTAAACGGATCTTGTTTCTTTCGCCGTTTGAGTTTCGTTGCTCCGTTTGATTTGATTTTTTTTACGTATCGGAGTTCTTAAGTTGAACTTTCTGGTCAACCCCTCGTATTTGAGTTTTGCTTGTGCATCTTTGCTTGTTGCTTATGTATGTTATTGTTTGTTTGCGACAGAACACCCGGAGTGCGAAGCGTGCTACTACGAATCCCTAGGTTATGCGGATCTTCAGCAAGGCAAGTAATACTTTGATCATACTCTTTTCATACCTAGTTTTTATGCATTAGTTTCAATCCTCAAACAATGCATGATTAGGACATCATTAACTTGTGGGTTGGAAAGTAGTTGTTGAGGTAGAACCTATTACCCTGTTACTATCAAACCCTTGGGAGTTACTTCTACGCGTTGCTTATATTGCTATGCTATGCTATGCTCGTAGACGTGGTTTGGGTTTGAGAGTATTCATGACAGATGTGAGATTGTTAATTAATTGTTCAACTTAAGGTGGCAATTTAAATTAACATCTAGGTGGACTGAGGCACCTGGGGAACCCAGTGTTGTCTGTTTTTTTTTTCAGAAATCCCGGCGTACCCGTGTGATCTTCCTATGGACCGCCACCCAGGCTCAAAGGGAACTGAGATGATTCATGCTAGAAACTTCCGTGTGCAGCCACAAGCTATTATGGGCTCTAACATAGTTGAGTAAGTTACGTGAATCTCTTGAAGAGTTAGATCAACAGGTAGTGGATTTTGTAAGTTTGGTATGGTCTACCCGGAGTAGAGAGTTAATGTTTCTGAAAGACTGTGTCTCGGTCATCCGTTTCTCAAACACCATGTAGTGCGAGAAATCCGACGGAGGCGATCGAGTCTTGTGGGGAAAAATGTGCAAACCTCTGCAGAGTGTACAATCTAATCATGATTAGCCGTGTCCCCGGTTATGGACAATCTTGAGTATGTAGTACTTGGGTTATCACATGTATCTCATCACTCTTAATTAATATTGTTGGGTTATTAATTACTTTAATTGGGATTGAGTTAGGGTTACCTTCTCAATATTTGTTCAACTACCATGATAGTTAAATTAAAATCTATTCCTTTGTTGTAGGGAAAAATTGGCTTTTCGCAAAACTATAACCATAGAGCTTTCCACCAGCCAAATATGCATGTAGTGATAGCATTATTCTGTTCTTACTCTATTGTGTTATATTGCCAGCATATTCCATGTGCTGACCCGTTCTCGGGCTGCAACGTATTATGTTGCAGACTTTTCAGACGAGGAGTAAGGTTCGTTAGGTCGTTGCCGTGCAGCTCAGCTATGCCGCTAGAGTTGATGGACTCACTTTATCTTCCAAGCCTTCCGCTGTTATCGCATTAGATGGCCTTAAGCCAATTTATTGTAATAAGTTCTCTTTTGAGACATTCGATGTAATAAGTGTGTGATTGCTATTCTATTATAAATCCTTCGAGTACTGTGTGTGTCAGCATTACCGATCCAGGGATGATACTGAAGCACAGAAACTTGACTGTTTGAAGTCAGTTCGCTACAAAAGGTTGCCCACGAACCGGTACTAATGATGTCCACCCGCCTAGCCGTTGGAACCGGCACTAATGGTCACATTAGTGCCGGCTCAAATTCAAACCGGCACTAATGTGCTTTACATTTGACCCTTTCTCTACTAGTGATTATTTCTATGAGGATAAGGTACACGGTGACAGTGCTACCTACCCTCTGTTTTCTCAGTCTAGAGAACAATAACTATAGTGTGAGTTCTAATCAATGAAAAGAAATAGCATGCTATGAGAAAATATCATGCTCTTTAAAATATGCTATTAGCATGCTATGTCGTGCTATTAGCCGGATATTGTACACTGATTTTTTTGGCGAGACATTTCTTGAAATGCTATAGCGTTCTATTAGCGACGCCATAGCACACTATTTTTTTCACTGGTTCTAACAGATTGACTTGTGCACAGGGATCAAACTTCCTTGATGGAAATGGCCAAAAAAATGGTGCCGTGATCTCTGATGGCCATAAAGTAGGCCAGAAATTGAAACTGAGTTAATTCAAGATCACCTTCACATGGACTTATATATATGCTCAAGCATTAACAGAGTAACACTAATTTATTTAGCGGGACATTGCTCACAACACTATAGCGAACTATTTTATTCCTGTGGAACAGACACACACCTATGGTAAGCAGCATAGTGATTGCACCAGAGCTATTCCAAGACCAGATTATATAAAGATAAAGAAGAAACTAGCCACATTCGCAAAAAAAAAAGAAGAAGAAGAAACTAGCCTGGCTTGTCTTTCCGGGAAGGAGCACGCCTTTGCTAACAAGGACGACCAATAATAATGATAAAAATTGACTGGATTAGGCGGTCGTGAGAATCCATGGAAGTCGTTGCATGGAAATCAACATCAGGTCAAGCAACACTTTTAGTGATAAAAATTGACTGGACTGGGCAGTCGTGAGAATGCATGGAAGTCGTTGTATGGAAATCAACATCAGGTCAAGCAACACTTTTAGCATCGTGGACATCAAAATCAGGTCAAGCCTGAATTCTTAGGAATGCACAAGATGAAACAGTGTTCGATCAAAGACTGGACTAGCACAAAATAAGCCACACAGAAACTGATCGGGTTCTCACAAGAAACCAAAGGAAAAACTGTAAAGACAGACAGGTTACATGTGCCCTGAGATATTACTGAAGTATGGAACACTTGAAAACGTGGCAATGCAAAAGTTTCAGGAATGAAGATTGTGGCATTCACCTAATCGTTAAGGCTGCAGCAGAGGACGTTCTTCTATGGCCTCAAAGATGTAAGAACCCGGATAAACAATCCCTGCTAGGGGATTAGGGGGGCCATCTTGTCTCATTTAGCTGCAAGATTATAGCTCTCATTTCGGGTTATGTTGGCTATGTTGGCTTGTCATTTCGGGATCTGCTCTGTCAGAGGGCTACCTCATCACATTGTATCGTTTCGCCGTGTAACTTGGGGTTGTTACTTTATATATAAAGCGGGACGAAAGCTTGTTTCGAGATTATAGCTCTCATGTAATCTTTAACCCTTCTCCTTTTCTTCCTCAGAACTCCTTGTAACTATCTCTACTTCTCCTTTGGTATTGTAAGGTTCAGGCTGGCATAAGCCCGCCTTTGACATGTCAAAAAGAAAATTATTGTAAGGGAGCATAGTGTTTCTAGCCGATGAGTTGTGTCCTGCTTCAGCCACCCACTCGTTGATGTCAACGGTTTAGTCAACCCCGGAGAATTTTCTACTTTGCATAGAGTCTGCGAAACTTTGCTTTTCCAGAACATTTTAAGACTAGTTTAACAGAGGCCACCCACATTGATGACGAGGATCTTCAACAACAATGCATTCGGGAAGGGAGCGACACTCAAGCGCCGCGGTCACCGGATCTAATCAGAAAGGCCAGAATCTAAGTTTTCACCCTGAAGTATCAGTCCAAGCATATCTGAGCAATGCCTCCAACAAGGTAACATGTAAAAGAAACATCGTCATTGCCAGGCATAACCACTTGGGTCTGATCTAGACTTTCGCCCCGGTGCTCGAGATCGGGTGCACGCACCACCAGCATCCAAGCCACACAAGTGTTGTCGCCACCGCTTTTCCACAATCCCAGGAGCTACAATTGGACCATCGCCACCTCACACCCATCCCTTCGTGTCAAGTTGTCGTCCATAAATTGCATTCTACCATTAAAGTCATCCACTGGATCAAGAGATAAAACCTTCCGAAGTCTTTTTGATGATCTCCGCTATTGTGGATCCATAGGAAATCATTGCAGAACAATCGACAGCCACCACCATCCGGTTGATCGGATATGGATCACCACCACCAACCAAAGATCACGGCGTCGTTGGCCAGCACTGCACACTCGGAAGGCCAGCACGTTGCCGCAGCCCCACGTGCCCCGCGCAAGAACCACCTCATGACTCCCACTGTCATCCCGGCGATTAGTCCAGGTTGATGACTGGCCTCCAGCACCACACGGCATTGCCACCAACTACTCGAGCCTGAGGCCAGCTACTCGAGCCTGACTAGGCCTTCAGGCACTCGAAGGCCACCATGTCAATGGCCTCACTCACGCTCGCACATCGTTGTGCTATGTGACTATTGCTAGCCCATCTTAAATCTCGACTACCTTGCACCATGGCGATGCCGGTGCCGTGCCCGTGGAGCCATGTCCGCATGGATGCCCAAGGCCGAACCCGCCTCAGCGCCGTGGGCCGTCCACTCCACAACCGCACTCGCACGTGATGAAGTAACCAAAATATGGTATATGGTACTGTACTTTCTCCCCAAAAGAAGTATCTATACTGATCATAGATATGCGTACAAGTTCTACAGTTGTTTTGTATGTACACGCATATACCAGTTTATCTATGGAACAAAATATTTGAGCATACATATGCATGCACAACATCCATTGAACATCTCTAAAACATGGGTGAACTGATTACTATTTTACACAATGCACTATGGGCAAAATGGTATTGTCGCCTCACACTTAACACTGTTAGTACCTAAAATGGATGGATGTGTCATATAAGGCACAAAATTTACTTTAGATGTCAAATAGGGAAGAAAATTTGTTTTGGGCCAAATAGGGAAGCAAAATTTAAGAAAGCGTCAAATAAGAAATTCTCTCCCCATTTTTAGCCCATTGTGGGGATCAGCGTCAGACCTAGCCTAAACTTTCTAGAATGCACAAGATGCAACAGTTCCGATAAAAAATTGAACTAGTGCAAAATAAGCCACACACATACTGAGGGCCTCTTTGATACGTAGGATTTTGAAAATGTAGGAATAGGAAAAGTATAGGATTGGGGTGGCATGTCAACTTGAATCCTATAGGATTAGAAAGGAGTGTTTGATGTTACATGGAAAACAAAGGAAATGTAAAAAGAGGTTGAAGTGGATGTTAGGTTTCCCATGAAATGTAGTACAAAAGATTCCATAGGAAAAATTCCTATGGGATCCAATCCTATGAATCAAAGGGCCAACATAGGAAAAATTCCTCAGGATTTCAATCCTCTAGAAATCCTATAGAATTCCTTTGAAGCAAAGGAGCCCTGATTGGGTTCTGAAGCAGACGAACAGGCAAATTTAACTACAAGTCCAGTACTCACTCCGATCCATATTACTGGTCGCTGCTTTAGTACAACTTTTATACTAAAGTTGTGCCGAAGCAGCGAGCAGTAATATGGATCGGAGGGAGTACTGAAGTATAGACTTGTGATTCTCATCGTCACTGACCAAGATAAAAAGGGCTCCATGTAATGAGTTGCGCCCCTGCTTTCTTCACTAAATACTGGTGATCCATGGATACTTAAATACTGGTCCATTTTTCCATGCATGCTTTCCCGGTGATCCATGGATACATAAATACTACACTTTTTGGATAACCACCAATATCATCTCACACCATTGTACGAATCCTGATGCATATACCGAGGTGAGAAAACTGACCTGAAATAAGAAAAGAATGTTTGCTGGAATGTGGGCACTGAAACTTCTAAACATTTAGAACACCCTCTAAAAATTTCAAGCTGGGCAAAACAGGACAAACCTGTCATTTGCTTCACCGCCGGCACTCAAGGTTCACTGACTGGTCATGAATTTAGATTTGACCAAGCGTATCTAACATCACAATTCTACTCGTCGTTATTATTTCCTTGTTTTCTTTAATCGCAATTCAACTCGTCGTGTATGAACACATAAGCATGATCAAACCAAAAAACCAAATGCATGCTCACTTGACCACACTTTCAGGATTAGGTTTTGAAGAACCAAAAATGAGTGATGTGGTGCAATTTCTTGTTTGTAAATTGAAGCTGTCTGTATTATTTGCATGAGAGCCACCACACAGTGGTAGCTTCTCAACCTAATAAAGGACAACTGTAGTGCGAGTTCGAACAGATCTACTTGTGCGCGCGAATTCACACTTCCAGAGCAAAATAGCAAAAAATGGTACTGTGATCACCCATGGCCAAGAACATGTTAGAAATTTAAAACTGAGTTCAATTCACTTGACATGGACTTATGGTAAAACATGAACATGCAGACACACCCGTAAGCAGCATAGTGATTGCACCAGAGCTATTCCCAGACCAGATTACATAGAGGAAAAGAAGAAATTAGCCTGGCATGTCTTTCCAGGAAGGAGTGCACTTCTGCTAACAACGACATCCAATAATGATAAAATAGACTGTACCAGGCGGTCGTGCCACTGCTGAGCTGCTCGGCACTGAAGTCGTTGTTTGGAAATCGACATCAGGTCAAGCAACACTTTTACTGTTCTGGAGATCAATATCAGGTCAAGCCTGAACTCTGCGAAATCCAGAAGATGTGACAATTTCGGGTTAAAGACTGAACTAGCACAAATAGACCATACAATCAGGTTCTGAAGAAACCAAAAGAATTGTACAAACAAACAGGTTGCATCTGCCCTGCGAGATTAATGAAGTATTGAGCTTTGATTCTCATCATCACTGGCCAAGATTAAAGGAGAACATATTTTCCTTGAGTGATGAGTGAACATATATTTTCATGCTATGAAGAAAAATGAACCTACTTACAGTGAATATTGGAAATATATGTTGGCGCCGCCTCACCTCGCAGCGCCACTTCTTCTTCTACCTTGAGCTGCCTCGCACAACTCTCCTTCTCTCTCTATCTATCAAGAGAACAAAACGCACACACACGGAGGAACACACACACACAACTCACCGTGGAGACACTAGCTTTGCTTTCTACTCCCGGTGAGACACACATACACTACATTGTTTCATCTGCCAGCCCTCACGGCCTTACTTCATTACTCAGTATGCAACATGTATATATACATCAGGTGCTGGACTCACGCACGCACTACCAGCCACCTTAACCGGCCACTAACAGCACCCTCCACGCACTAACCCATTCGCCAACTGACTAGCTACATGCACGCCCATGTCAATCACTAACAAACTCACGCATGCACTGACTCTTGACTCAGCTAGCACCACGCACACATGCAGCTACAGCCTCACATACTCTAACTAATTCTGACTTGGCCAAATCACTTGGCTCAACCTGAATGAGCAGCCCGTCACGCTCCAGCCACGGTCGCATCTTGCCGCATCACATGGCGTTGCCTTATCGCATAACAATATCGACATCTCCTCGTGCTCGCCGCGTCGCACGGCAGCCTGACATCTCATCTTCTCCGCGTGCCTCCGCTGAAGCTTCACCGGACTAGCTACTCTCTAACCTATCCTACATGCACAACGAAAGCAAACTAAATATGCAGATACATGGAATCAAGATTAAGTCTAACAATATATACCAGTCAATATTCTCATAATGCTCGAATAGTTGGCTTGTCCTTGTCACATATTAGTGCATTTAGACAAGTATCCATGTGTCGCCCACCCAATTATCGCTGTCAACTGCTTATAAATCCCTGTATATACTTTTCAATTTTGCAAAGAGTCTGCAAGACTTGTTTGGCAGAGGCCACTTTATTTGTCCATAGATTGTTGCCTACCAAGTTTGTCGATCGTCCAAGTTGCATCTGATGAAAATTCTTCTCCATTACCATAGTGGAGATCAACATCAGGTCAAACCTGACCTTTGAAGAATGCACAAAGTGCAAGTTTTTTTAATGAAACTCTGAAGTAGCACAAAGGAGAAAATGACAAGTATCCTTGTGTCACCCACCCACTCGTCACAGTCAAAAGTCATCCATGGAGACTTTTATATTTCGTGAAGATTCTCTGCAAGCCTTGGCAGATGCCAGCCTATAAATTTGTGAATAAGCAGACCAGTTGATAACCTAATTAATTCCGGCCATGGAGGTTGCCTTGTCTGCAGTTGCAGGTGAACTAGTGAGCCGTTTCATCTCCTTCCTTCTGAACAAGTACCATTCTAGCCGTCTACACTCGCAGGAGAAGGTGATGGAGAGGTTGCAGCATCTCCTGATGAGAGTTTGCACCATCGTCGAGGGGGCGGACACGCGGTACATAAACAACTCCGGGATGATGATGCAGCTCAAGATGCTCTCAGAGGCCATGTACCGAGGATACAGTGTGGTGGACAACTCAAAGTACCAAGCTCTCCAGGACGGTGCAAGCTCTGACGAGGTTAGCAGCAACGACTCATCTACCTGGAGCTTGTATTTAGCCAAGCGTTCTCGAACAACTAATAAGGCCACACACCTTGAGTTGCATTGTGCCTTGGAAGACTTGGAAATTGTTGTTGCTAACATGGCAGAATTTGTTATCCTTCTGGGTGGATGCGAGCGCATGTCTCGTAGGTCATACGATATTTATCTTTACATAGACAACTTCATGTTTGGCCGGCATGCTGAAAAGCAAAAGCTCTTGAGCTTCTTGCTGCATCCCGACCCTCTTGGTGATCATGCACTGGCAGTTCTTCCGCTCATAGGTGGTGCAACAACTGGGAAGAAAACTTTGGTTGCTCATGTGTGCGGTGATGAAAGGGTTCGCCAGCGCTTCTCCTCTATATTGCACTTGAAAGGAGACAACCTTTTAAGAATACTTGACCACGGAAGGACTATGAAAGGGGTGATGTTGATCGTTATTGAGTTTGTTTCTGATGTAGATGATGATGACTGGGAAAGGTTTCACTCATTTCTCATACGAATTGGAAGAGGAAGCAAGATCATCATTGTAAGTAGAATTAAAAGTTTAGTCCGGTTTGGATCGGTGAAGCCGATATTCTTAAGTGCTCTATCTCACGATGAGTTGAGGTACCTTTTCAAGATAATGGCATTCGGAAGCGTAGACCCGACAGAACATCCACGGCTACTTCAGCTCGCAGATGAATTTGCCAAGGTGTTGCATAGTATGCAATCTTCACTTGTTGAAATAACTGTGTTTGCAGATGCGTTAAGGAGGAGTCTGCATGTTCAATCTTGGTGTTGCATATTGGACAAGGGGATAAGGTTCCTTAAAAGGAACCTCTCCATGTATGGTATGCAGCCAATAATAGCGCTCCTAGAACAAGGCCATCCAGTGGACATAACGGATGTTACTTCACATCCACATAGCATGACACCTTATACAATTAATGCCTCAATCGAGAAACCACCAAGTGTGACTGCTGCGGAACTTCTAACAGATCCTAGTGTTAGACCAAAAGGAGACTTCATTCTCATTTTATGGGAATCAAGGATACCCCCGTATGAATCATTTGTTTACTTTGTTACAAGTCGTGCTCAGGATACAAATCAAGGTAGCACCTTGGCAGGGAGGAAGCGACGAGGAGTGCCGGTCTAATTTTGTTTCAGAACTCTTGTAATGTAACTCTTGTTGTATATTTTATTCAGAATAAACAGATGTGTTCATGTATACCATTGAATGAAATAATAACTGTACTAATGATTTCAGTTAACGTAGCATAAACATTATCAGATCCAACGATCCACCACCTGCTCTTTTTAGATAACGAACAAACGACATCATCCAATGTGGCAGGACCTACTACCACCCCTTACTACTTCTAGCTAGTGAAGTCTAAGTAAGGAGGCTTACTAAATTCACCCGCCAAAAAAAGTGGCTTAATAAATTATGTTTTGTACTGTTGTGTGGATGTGGAAGGCACGAAAACTTGGATCAGGTCAGGTTACAGTTGCGACTGCAGGATAAGAATAAGATTGGATTAAGAAGTCTGCTAGGCGCCGGCATCATTCCCAGCCTGAAAGCAGCAACATTCTGATAAAATTTTAGAAACTGAACCATTTATTATTACCCAGGAATCGATTCTCGCAGCCAGCGTATATAAGCACCTCCCATCCCTCCTTCCCCGCGCTTGACGTCGGCGACCACCATGGCTCCGCATGAGGTGCGACCGGGACGCCACATGTTGGGTGGTGGCACGGCACACCACCGGCCTCGAGTAGGCAGGAGGGGGCTCATGTTGCCATCATGGTGGTTTGGTGAAGAAGGGGGGTTGGGGATGGATTCGTCACAGGTAGGCGCTGACAACAGGGTCCTCCACATCCAGGGCACAGGAAGTTGGCCACTATAGATCTCATTCTGTTTTTTTTGATCGAGCTAGATAATTAAACAAACTGAAACAGTAATGAACGAAATGCCCATTGACATGCCTAGCTAGGAGCAATGGTTAAGTGACTAAAATGTACTGCACATTTGTGCAGGTTATTATATGGTAATGGTTTGTGATGAAAGTAAATTCTGAAATCCAAATTATGTTGGAAATATGAGCAATTTTTCGAATGATTTTATTAACAGAAATACGAGATAAAGCACTTCTAATATAGAAGTGATAAAATAAGTCATGCAATTTGACAAAGAGAAGATAAACATTATCTTCATATATGAACTGTAACTAAACATATTTAGAGCAGGCAGTATAGCAAGTTGCATATATGAAATGGAGCCTAACATATCTAGGGCAAACACTAGATTAAGGAACTGCAGCAGGACCTCTAATAGAAAGAGGAAGAACACGTATGGGACAGCAGCAGCAGAAGCGCTGGACTTGGGATCGGTATCCTCGCCAGCCATGTCGTCGAGGAGGTCGTCGACGTTGGGGTAGAAGTCGTCGTCGAGGAAGTAGTCGTCGGAGTCCGAGGTGTCCGTGACGAGGAAGTCAGTAGTCGCGCGAAGCGCTCCCCAAAAACCTTATCACCCTTCTCCCATACAGGACTCAAAAGGTGCGGTTTCAGAGGCCTACTGTCCCGACCTGCGGTGTACGACGCAAGCCAGGATGGGCAAGATCGTAGCAGCAACGCAGTGCTCAGGAACTTTGTGGCGAGAGGAAGAGGATTTTCTAGTGTGTCTCTCTGGAGAGGAGCGACCTCTCTTATATAGGCACACGAGAAGGAGCCGAACAGGCTGCGACGAGAGGTGAAGCAACAGAGGGAGACGAAGCGATCAGACTTCAGCGAAGGAGGCGAGCCGTTCGGATTCATTAGACATCGGCTCGGCTCATTCCCGCAACCCGCGGCGCGACGCGTCGTGACGAGGCGTGGCGTGGCGAGGCGGGCGGTGAAGGAGGAGGAGCGCACGTGGATGTCCCTCTTGTTCTCATGCTCATACAAGTGGGGAAAGAACCTCCCTTATAAGAAGGTCCAACTCCCACTAAACTAGCAGTATGGGACTAAACTTTAGTAGTATCCCTTGTCTTGCACAAATGAGCTAAGTGGGCCACTAGGATTTATTTAGGAATTTCTGAAATAGTTATTGGGCTGTCCCAAAATAGACTAAATTTCAGCAATCCCCCACCAGACCCCAGAGGCACACATAAATTTGCCTTTAATTCCAAAACACTGTTTTATATACCGGTACTGCAGTGGAAACTGTTAAGTTGAACTTCCACCTAGAATTCTATGCTACACTAGTAAGCAACTTGAACAGTGGACTAGGCCTTGGACTGCAAGTTTTCTGCGAATCTAACTTCACATAAAGTCTTGACCGAACGTGGCTACCGTGGGTCTTCCCTGCGGGTGGAGCTTATGACCTTTCATGAGTTTACTAGAGAGAACCCTACTCTCATAGATTGCGATGTTTGACAATCAGACTCATATAGGTGTGTTCTTCAAAAGATGTTCTGCAGGACAACATCTTTTCTTAAATGATCCACTTAGAACACATTAAGATATACATCAACCTGCCATGCAGTTTTAGGAGAGTATTGCATCTTCATGGAGTGGTATTGTTAATACTAAGGATACTCTCCTCTCAGTTGATCAACAGCTTGTCTTCCACATCTAATTCATGGGATCTCCGATCACAAAGAATAGGTTACCACTGTGAATAACTCATATTGTGGGTCTCATACCCATCTCCCTCGATGCATTATCTATCACATTGCGTGATAGAGCCATAGTGAAAGGATCTGCCAGATTTTTAGACGTTTGGATATAATTCAATGCAATAACTCCAGAGTTTCCCATTTTCCTGACAGACTTTAACCTTCTCTGAACGTGTCTTGATGACTTCATGTTATCCTTTGAGCTGCTCACTTTCGTGATCACAGTTTGATTGTCTCAGTTCATAAGGATACCCGGTACATGTTTCTCAACAACCGGCAAGTCATTCAAGAGCCGGCGAACCCAATCTGCTTCGACCGTAGCTGTATCTAGTGCTGTGAGTTATGCTTTCATTGTTGACCTCGTTAAGATAGTATGTTTGCAAGACTTCCAAGAAACAGCGCCACCTCCATGAGTGAATACATATCCGCTTGTGGCCTTTATCTCATCAGCATCTGAGATCCAGTTTGAGTCAGTATACCCTTCAAGCACCTTTGGGTGCCCAGTGTAGTGAATTCCATAATTCGCAGTGCCTTTCAAGTAATGCAAAACTGTCTCTAGAGCTTTCCAATGCACATCTCATAGTTTTGAGACAAACCGACTCATTTTGCTAACAGCAAAAGAGATGTCAGGTCTTGTAGCACTGGCTAAGTACATAAGCGAGCCAATAATCTGAGAATACTTCAACTGATCTCTAGCAATTCTTTGGTTCTTTCGAAGCAGCACACTGGCATCATATGGTGTTGGAGACGGCTTGCAGTCACTATAGCCAAAGCGACTCAAGATCTTTTCCACATAGTGAGATTAAAGCAATGTAATCCCACCATCATCGTCTCTCAACAACTTGATGTTCACAATGACATCAGACACTCCTAAATCCTTCATCTCAAAACAGTGAGATAGGAAATCCTTGACCTCCTTAATAACATTCAGATTTGTTCCAAAAATTAGTATGTCATCAACATACAAGCAAAGGATAACTCCTTCGCCCCCACCATGGCAATAGTACACAGATTTGTTAGCTTCATTTACAATAAAGCCTGCAGCTGTTAATGTTCTTTCAAACTTCTCATGACACTGTTTCAGTGCTTGCTTGAGTCCATACAAAGACTTCAGCAACTTGCACACTTTTCCTTCCTGACCATCTAGTACAAACCCATCTGGTTGCTCCAATAAATTTCCTCGTCCAACTCTCCATTTAGGAAAGCAGTCTTAACATCCATTTGATGAACGAGAAGACCGTGTGAGGTAGCTAGTTAAAGTAGAACTCGAATAGTGGTCAGTCGAGCCACAGGTGAGTAAGTATCAAAGAAGTCTTCACATTCCTTTTGGGTATAACCCTTGGCCATGACCCGAGCCCTGTACTTTTCAATAGTACCATCAGGCCTAAGCTTCTTCTTAAATACCCATTTACATCCTATAGGTTTGCACCCATAAGGACAATCAATTATCTCCCAAGTTTCATTTGCCGAGATGGAATCCATCTCACTACGAACCGCTTCCTTCCAGTAGTCAGCATCTTCAGATGCATAGGCCTCTGAAATAGAACTGGGTGTATCATGTATGAGATACACAAGAAAATCATAACCAAAGGACTTTGCAGTCCTCTGTCTCTTGCTCCTAGTCGGAACTTTATTGTTATCCTCCACTGGAATTTCAAATTGTTCCACCGAAATGGCTGGTTCGATTATTGTAACTGGTTCCTGATTCGATGAACTAGGCATCTCCTGATTAGATGAGGTAGCCATATCCTTCATTGGAAAGATATCTTCAAAGAAAGTCGCATCATTCAACTCCATGATCGTACCGACATGCACGTCAGGTACCTCAGATTTTACAACCAAGAATCTATAACCAATGCTATGAAAAGCATACCCCAAGAAAAATAATCCATGGTTTTTGTTCCAAGCTTGCACTTCTTTGGAATTGGCACATTGACTTTCGCCAAACAACCCCAGGTTCGTAGATAAGAGAGTCTTAATCTTTTCTTCTCCCATTCCTCGAATGGAGTTATATCTTTATTCTTTGTGGGAACTCTCTCTTTATTCTTTGTGGGAACTCGGTTTAGGACATGACATGCAGTCAATATTGCCTCCCCCACCATGCCTTGGAGAGACCCAATGTGTCTAACATGGCGTTAACCAAATCTGTTATAGTACAGTTCTTTCTTTTGGCCACCCCATTTGACTGAGGTGAATAGGAAGGCGTCCTCTTATGGATTATACCATGTTCCGCACAAAAAACATCAAATTCGTTGGAAAAATACTCTCCACCACAGTCGGACCTAAGCCTCTTATTTTTCTGATCAAGTTGGTTTTCCACTTCAGCTTTATAGATCTTGAAAAAGTTCAAAGCCTCATCCTTAGATTTTAGAAGATACACACGGCGGTATCTAGTGGAGTCTTCAATTAACGTCATGAAATATTTCTTTCCACCTTTTGTCAAAACACCATTTATTTCACATAGATCTGAATGTATGAGTTCTAGTGGTGCAAGATTTCTCGTTTCCGCAGTCACATGAGACTTACGAGGTTGCTTAGCTTGCACACACACTTGACACTTGGATCCCTTGACAGTGGTGAAACTAGGGATTAAGTTCAACTTTGCTAGTCGCGACATGCTACAAAAGTTAACATGACAAAGACGTGAATGCCACACATTTGATTCACTATTGTTGCAAATATGATTAACAACTTTATTGCAAATGTCTAATAAGGATAAATGAAACATGCCTCCTGACTCATAGCCTTTACCAACAAAGGTTCTATACTTAGATATTACAAATTTATTCGACTCAAATACAAGATTGTAGCCATCTCTACACATAAGAGATCCGCTAACAAGATTTTTATTGATGGAGGGGACATAATGCATGTTCTTCAGCCGCACGATCTTCCCCGAAGTAAACTTCAGATCAAGCGTGCCAACACCACGAACAGAAGCACTTGAACTATTGCCCATCAACATGCTTAAAGTCCCTGCGGTCTGATAAGACGAAAACATGGAAATATCACCGCATACATGCACATTAGCACCCGTATCAATCAACCAATCAGGAGAATGACATACTAAAAGAATAGCGGGAAATATACCATACCCAGCATCCTTCATGTCAGTGTCTCCAATGACAACATTAGCGGTCTTGCCGCCTTTCCCAGGATGACGCTTGTCATAGCGATTAGGGCAACTAGGAGCCCAATGATAAACACCTTTCTTCTTGTCATTCTTCTTATTGAAGTTCGTGTCAAACTTTCCCTTGTTATTGAACTTGTGGGGTTGGAAGTTCTTCTTCTGTACCAGATTGGCACTAGATCCTCCCTCAATACCTCGAGCACGTGTGTCCTTTGCTCTTGCCTTTTCTCCCACATCAAGAGTACCAATGAGACCCGGAATGGAAAACTCCTGCCTCTTATGCTTCAATAAGGTAGCAAAGTTCCTCCACGAAGGAGGAAGCTTAGTGATGATGCCTCCGGCAACAAACTTGTACGTAACATACAATTGAAGTGCTCAAGTTCTCTAGCAAGTGACTGTATCTCATGAGCTTGCTCAACCACGGAGCACTCTTCAGTCATTCTGTAATCATAGAATTGCTCCATGATGTACAGCTCAGTGCCAGCATCCGAGACCCCAAACTTGGCCTCGAGTGCATCCCACATATCTTTTGCATTATCAATTGGCGCATAGGCATCAACTATGTTCTGACCAAGAACACTCAAGAGAGCAGCCTTAAACAGAGTATCCATTTTCTGAAAAGCTTATGCCTGTTGAGCATCAATCTCTCCTTTAGGTTTGCCAAGAGTGGCGTCATAGCAACTCATGGTTTGAAACAATAAGACTGCTCTCACGCGCCACCTCCTATAGTGGATACCCTCAAACATAGGAGATTTGATGGAAGCAGCAAAACCACTCGGGGTAAATTGCCTATTATAAGGTTTTTGGATTGTTGGAAATATGAGCAATTTACTGAATGATTTTATTAACAGAAATACAATATAAAGCACGACTAGTATAGTAGTGATAAAACAAGTCATGCAATTTCACAAAGAGAAGATAAACATCATCTTCATATATGAACTGTAAGTAAACATATCTAGAGCAGACAATATAGCAAGTTGCATATATGAAATGGATACCAACATATCTAGGGCAAACACTAGAATGAGGAACTACAGCAGGACCTCTAATAGAAAGAGGAAGAACCCGCACAGGACAGCAGCAGCAGCAGTAGCGCTGGACTTGGGATCGGTTTCCTCGCCAGCCATGTCGCCGAGGAGGTCATCGACGTTGGGGAAGAAGTCGTCGGAGTCCGGGGCGTCCGTGACGAAGAAGTCAGTAGTCGCACGAAGCGCTCCCCAAAAACCTTATCACCTTCTCCCATACATGACTCAAAAGGTGAGGTTTCGGAGGCTTACTGTCCCGACCTGCGGTGCATGCCACAAGCCGGGATGGGGAAGATCGTAGCAGCAGCGCAGTGCTCAGGAAATTTGTGGCGAGAGGAAGAGGATTTTCTAGTGTGTCGTGACGAGGCGCGGCGTGGCGTGGCGTGGCGAGGCGGGCGGCGGAGGAGGAGCGTGCGTGGATGTCCCTCTTGTTCTCATGCTCATACAAGTGGAGAAAGAACCTCCCTTATAAGGAGGTCTGACTCCCACTAACACTACACCACAACACTTGATTGGGGGCAGTTAACTGCCGGGAGAAAAACCTGTCTAAGGGCAATTTGTCTGCCGGGACATATCTTACCGCCGCTAGAAGTATGTTAAGGCACCCTAACTGCCGGGAGAACTTTAGCAACAACGGCATGAGGACTGCCGGTACACTTTACAGCACACTATCTGCCGGGAGAACTAAATCTCAGCCCATAATCTGCCGGCCCATGCCGGAGACTGTCTTTGGCGCGAAATGGAAAAAAGGCCTAGCTAGCGTGCGCCAGCGAGAAAAAAAGTGCGTGACTTCACGAAAAAAAGGCCCATTGTGAATTAGATGCGCCGGCCCTCCCCCACGACCAGACTCCACCAGATCCCCAATCCCCTCCCGATCGACCAGCTAGATCGACCCCGCCGCCGCCAAAACCTAGCTCGCCGGCCGGCGCGAGGCCGCCTTCCGCGCTCAGGCCACCTCCAGCGTAGCTCCCGCCCCTCGCCCCCACTTCTGCTCCTCCATCCCTCACCACCGCAGCTCCTCCACCCCTCACCACCGCAAGCCGCCACCGCCCCCAACCATCCACCGCCGCCGC
>NC_041382.1:9899274-9921015 GCF_002162155.2 Triticum dicoccoides | reverse complement strand
CCGCGGCCGCCGCTCGCAACCATCCACCGCCACCGCCCCCAACCGACCAACCACCGCCGCCGCTGCCACCAACCATCAATCGCCCTCCACTGGACCACAAGCCGCTGCCAACCACTGTCGTCGTCGCCGCACTCCAGAGCTGAAACCCCGACTCACGCGTTTCCTCCCCGAGCAGGCTTCATCACCGAGCACCAAGTCACGGGTCCGCCTCCTCCACATGCCCCTGAAGCAACAGACTGCCGTTGGTCTCCTCTCCAGCGAGCAGGCACCTACTCCACAAGCCCCTGAAGCAGCAGACCTCACGTTGGCCCTCCTCTCCAGCGAGCAGCTCTGCCTGCTGAACATCGACATCGCTGCCTCTTGTACTTCATTTGACTGGTGAGGTTTCGTAGCAATTCATGTGCCTTCTTTTGTTCTGAATGTGGAGGTATACGCAATGTGTAGAAGTGTAATAATATTGATAAGTAGCAGCACTAAACTATTCCGTCAGTTAGAACAAAGCACCAATTTTTAATTGTTTTGATCTAATAACAGCAAAAAAACCATGAGCCAAACACGTTTGAAGGTTATTTGCTTGTCTAAAAATGAACACTGCTACTGTTAGTAGCCCTTCAGACCAAAGAACATGAACCATTGCTGATTAACAAGTGCATACCTTAATTATATTTTTTGACACCTAACTAAGTTGTTTAGTTGAGCTTTGGAGTTCATTTTAATTTGAGATGAAAGAAAGCTAGTTATATAAGTCTTTGTTTGTTTAGTTAATGCCCCAAGTTAGTACCATCTTTGTTTGTGTTTTGCGAAATACGAGATGTGGACAAAACATGTGCTATGCTTCTATGATATAGATGATGGCATTCTTACTGCTATTTTGGTATTTGTATTTTCTGAAATTACATGTTTCAATAAATTATATTCTGCTGTGTGATGGCATTTCTTCTTTGTATTGTATTTCTTGTTACCTGTTCTAGATATTGATGATATGCATTTTGTTACTAGATTTTTTCCTTAATAGAAGTATAATTTCTTTTGCATGTTAGGCAATTTTAGTGAAACTGGTCAAGAATGGACAAGAGTTGGATAGAGAATGTGTGTTGTCGGATGAAAAACTGTACAAATTGCAAATAGAACCCCACAACCATCCTGTACAGCTGTACCTCGTACAAAATAATCCTGATGGAGGCTGAGCCATCCCGTTCAGCTAATATTTTTTAGTAGAGACTGCATAATCCTGTTAAAACATGCATGTGTCCTATTCAAACGTGATGTCAAAAGAAAAGAAAAAAGTCTGTTCAAACGTGCCTGCATATTTGAACGCACACGATTTGTCTTTTGATGATTATTTTTGCTGCCTCTGACTCAAACATGCCTACATATTTGGACGGCCAAGATTTTAATAGAACTGCAACTGTTCTTTTTGCAGTATCCTGTATATATTAATCCCTGTGCATACTTCTCTTTTTTGGGCACAAGTACTGTTAGACAGGCTTCTAATTCTGCTAGCATAGCATTGAGGGGCTATGTGCAAAATATCAATGCTGCCAGCGGGCGTTTTATTGTACTGTACTCAGTGGCGGAGCTACGAGCCAATGGTTGGGCAGGCCAGCTAGAGCAGAGCACATTAGTTATTTGCACTCATGACATATTTCTCTCTGAATCCCATTGGTCTGAAGCAAAACTGGGCTACAGAAATCAGATTCTTTTGGTAATTTGCTACTGAAATATTGATTCCTTGATGCTTTGTTCGCTACTACTTGGCTGACCATGAGTTATATTTGTGTTCCTGTATACTACACGAGGCATAGGCGCATAGTTTTGTTTGTCAAAATTGCCACTTTTTAGTATGGTTTATTCTTTTGTACATGTGTCATATTATACCTGGAGATGCAAAGAATGACTAATCTCCAGGTCTTTCTACATGTTCTTTCAGTTAAACTTTAGCATGTCAACTTCAATGTTAATTTAAATTCTGAAATGAGAGCTCCCTTTTGAGTATTCTATCTGTTTGCAGATTTCCCAAAGGTACACAAGTCGATGAAGGTTTGGAAGATTCTCAAGGTCCTGAATATTTGGAAGACTACAATAGTGGGTGTAGTGACTATGTAATATGCTTGTTTAATTTGTGAAACCTGGACACTTGCTCCGCTCATTTTGCTGGTTGTTAAGCCACTCTGCTCATTTTGGTTGTGTCACACATTTTAAAACATATATGTACTCTACCTTTTAAGGTACAACCTCTTTATATATATATATATTATGGTCGTTATGTTTAATTTATGGAATAATGTTTTAAGGTTCTGTTGATTGAAGTGTATGGATGAGACATACATGTGACTTTGATTGAAGTATGTATAAATTGTACGTGTGAAACATACTAAATAATATTACACAGGGGACATCTAGAATAATTAGGTGGTGAAATCTACATACCGGCAAAAATACTGCCGGGTGAACACACTTCTCCCGGCAGTTTGACTGTCAGTAAACGAGTCTGCCAGGAGAAAGAAACTGCCGGCAAATAAATGCGCTAGGGCAGCAGGACTGTCGGGAATATTTTATCTGCTGGGACAAGTAATCCCCGGCAGCCATTGTCGTGGCGGTTCTATTTGCCAGGAGAAATACTGTCCTGGCAGATAGTCTGCCGCTTATAGTGCTTTCGCCCGGCAGTTTACATGCCATTACAACAGTGTTGTGGTGTAGTGTAAACTAGCAGTATGAGACTAAACTTTAGTAGTATCCCTTGTCTTGCACAAGGGGCTAAGTGGGCCTCTAGAATTTATTTAGGAATTTCTGAAATAGTTATTGGGCTGTCTCAAAATAGACTAAATTCCAGCAAATTACATAGATGCAGCTCTGAAGGTCTGGTCTTTGGGCAAACGTATATCTATATTATTCGAGCTCACTATTCTACTAAAAGAGTAAACACTTACACTTAGTCTGCTACTATCCTTCCATTCTGCCCCACCACTAACTTCTGGAAAGATAGTACTAGACATCAATATGTAAAAACAGAAAACAAATAGTGGTAAACAGGTTATGAGTTGCACAATGGAGAAGGATGTGGACGTAAGCATGAGACCACCACTGGCATGTCGTCGGGTTATTATTATTTTTTAAGCAGCACATGAGAATGGCTCCCTGGTGTGACAGATGCGGAAACAAAAAAAAATGACTGATGTTAATGTTAAGCAGAGTTGATAGGTACTAATCCCTCCGTTCCTAGAGATTTCAACACAGACTACATATGGATGTATATATATATGTATTGTAATGTATAGATTCATTTATTTTGCTTTCTATGTTCAAATTACTAAAAACACTTATATTTTCTCCGTCCCAAAATAAGTCTCAATTTTAGTACAACTTTGCATTAAAGTTAGTACAAAGTGTACTAATGGAGTATTTAGGAACGGAGGGAGTAATATTCTACAGCTATGTGGCTGGAAAACCCACATGTTGTTAGATAAAACGAGATCAAACGAGACGCGAGAGATACGGCTTTTACGTGAAAATCCTTACGGGAGAAAACCATGGACGCACGAAGGCGCAATCAATATGATGGAGTATTACAAGCACGAGACGATATACCGTCTTTAGGTGCGACCAAATGAGGTATATATGAGGGGCAATATATAAGAGTCCCTGGAGGACAAGTAAACGAGTTGTACTCGTACGCGTCGGAAAAATGCAAAGGCCCAAACCGTTTGTACTACTTCTAGTTCAATACGGTTGAATTTGGATCACAATTTAACAATCTTCAATTTGAGCCAAATTCCCCCAGTAGTTGAAGAAAGTAAAAAACTTCATCCAAATTAATATAAACACCTTGTGCGTCATAATTCATAGGACTAGTGAGAAATACCAACTAAGCCTGAGCAAAGCTTAAACTTATTAGTGGGAACGACCTTTGTCATCATATCAGCAGGATTATCATGAGTACTTATTGTGCACACCTTCAAATCACCTTCAACAATGACATCTCGAATATAGTGCAATCTGACATCAATGTGCTTTGTTCTCTCATTTTTCGAAAAGGGGCGCTTTATTACTTAAAAGGTTTAAGCATTACACCCGGCCTCTGCATAACTAAAATGCACACAGCCAATAAAGTCCTCACGACAAGCCAATATAAAAGAAGAAGGAGAAATACAAAGACGAAATCTGTATGACGCCTAAAGCATAGGTGGCCCAATTCTAAGATCATGCTGCCACCCATGTTGGATAAAAGTATCACTCGCCGCAGCCTCCAATCATGTACACAGCTCTGTAAGCAGGTCTCGATTCTCCACTCGTTGTAGAGAGGACCATAAACGAAGCATCCCGTTACATCTGTAGATAACCTGCATAAGAGAAGTACTTTTATCGTTAAAAACCTTATCATTTCTACATAGCGAAAGCGACAAAATCACGGCAAGCGCTCCCATCCTGACAAGAATTCTAAACCTGTGATCAATCCCATGTAACCAGTTGCCAAATATATTAGCAACACTACACGGAGGATACATGCCAGAAGCTATCTGGATGACTGACCATATAGAACGAGCCAATTTACAATGGAAGAACAAATGTTTTATTGTCTCATCATGCGGACAAAATACACATTGCGTACTTCCATGCCAATTCCTCTTAATAAGGTTATCTTAGTAAGAATGACTCCGCGAAAAAGATACCATGCAAAGATTTTATTCTTCAGAGGTATCTTCATCTTCCAGATCTTCTTATTATTATCAATTGGCACGTCTGACTGGATCAAAGCTCTATACATAGATTCCATTGATAATTGTCCATTCCCATGTAGGTTTCAATGAAAGACATCGGATCCTTGTGACAACTGTACCGTGGTTAACCGCTGGAGCAGTATGTTCCACAATTGGAGTCTACGTCCAACTAATCCCTTCTGAATGTCACATTTGGCGGAAATGATTCGAAAACCTTGGCAATAGTATCACCCTTGTGACGCACAATATTGTATAGAGCTGGATATTGTTCCTGGAGAGTAGCATTACCTAACCACTTATCCTCCCAGAATTTAATTTCCAAGCCATCCTTAATTGAGAAGGAACCATAGTGGAAGAAATATTTCTTCGTTGCCATTAGTCCGGCCCAAAAATGAGAGTCCCCAGGCTTCCAGTATACTTGGGATACCGCCTTATAACCCACATATTTTCTCCTTAGGAGGGTTTCCATACACCATCTTCCGTCAACAACTTAAACAACCATTTGCCAAGGAGGGCCCTATTCTTAACCTCAAGGTCATGAATGCACAAACCACCTTGATCCTTGGGACGGCAAACCACACTCCATTTAGCCAGTCAATATTTCTTTCTCTCGCTATCTCCTTGCTAAAAGAATCTCGATCGGAAGTAATCCAATCTATGTAATACTCCTTTCGGCAATTGGAAGAAGGAAATCATATATAGTACCATGTTACTTAGTACTGAATTTATGAGGACCAACCTTCCTCCCAGAAATAGCAATTTACCTTTCCAACTGCTAAGTCTTTTTTGTAGTCTCTCCCCGACGTGTTTCCATTCAGCATTTGTGTGTCTCCGATAATGTATCGGTATCCCCAAAAGTGATCGGAAACTGGCCCAATCTGCATCCGAACAGGTCAGTATACAGATGGGCCTCGTCTTGAGCCTCGCCGAAACAAAACAGTTCACTTTTATGGAAATTGATCTTAAGCCCTGAGAGTTGCTCGAATGCTGATAAAATTAATTTCAGATTTCTTGCTTTCTCGAGGTCATGATCCATAAAGAGAATCGTATCGTCAGCAAATTGGAGGATAGAGAGGCCACCATCCACTAGATGACTCACTACCCCATCAATTTGGCCATCAACCTTGGCATGCTCAATCACGACCGCTAACATATCAGCCACTATATTGAATAGCATGGGTGACACTGGGTCACCTTGTCGCAATCCTTTCTACGTTTGGAAATAGTTGCCAATGTCATCATGGACTTTAATGGCAACACTACCTTCGGTCACGAAACTATGGATCATTGCGCGCCACTCTGCAGAAAAGCCTTTCATTCTGAGAGTTTGTTGAAGAAAATACCGCTTGACTTTGTCATAAGCTTTTTCAAAGTCGATTTTAAGAACCACCCCATTCAGTTTTGTTCTGATGCAATTCGTGAACTGTTTCATGAAGGACAACAACCCCATCTAGGATGTTTCTGCCTTGCATGAAAGCAGTTTGAGAAGGACGAACCACATGTTCAGCAACCAAATTTAGTCTAATCATTGCTACTTTACTGAATATTTTAAAACTAACATTAAGGAGGCAAATTGGACGATACTGTTATATCCTTTCAGGCTCATTAACCTTAGGTAATAAAATAATTTCACCAAAGTTTAAGCGAAACAACTCTAGTTGGCCAGCGTGAAGGCATCTAAACAAGAGTAGGAGATCCTGTTTGATGACCTCCCAAAAGTTCTGGTAGAACTCGGCGGGAAACCATCTGGACCCGGTGCTTTGTTATGCTCCATTAGGAAAACTGCCTTTCTAAGTTCCTCCTCAGAAAACAGAGCTGTTAGAAGGCTATTTTCCGCATCAGAAACCTGGGGGATATCATCTGTTTAAGATTCATCCATTGAGAAGTTTCCTTCCTCAGGGGTTCCGAATAGATTTTTATAATAACTAGCGATATAGGACTTAAGTTGCTCATGCCCTTCAATCATGCCATCCTCCTGTTGTAGGGAATGAATAAGTTTCTTCCGATGTCTACCATTGGCGACACCATGAAAAAAAATCTCGTATTCGAATCACCTTTCAGGATAAACTGAGAGTTTGAATGTTGGTAACACTTGAGTTCCTCCTCGCACAACATGCGAGCTGACTGGGCATTTATTGACTCTTGATCTCTATTTCAAGGTCAGAGAGAGGTCTAATCTCTGCCAGAGCTTCTAAATCATCAATAATAGATGAAAGACGAAGCTTCTCCTTTTTTAGGATACCCGCAGTGTGCCTAACCCATCCACCAAGGAACTTACGTAATGGACGTATTTTGCTGTTCCATATGTGTATTGGGGTAAGCCCGGCAACCGGTTTATCCCACATCTCGATGCAACCAACCCGGTTCAAACTTGAACTTGTGTCTGTGTTGTGGTCGAGGTAATCCAGTGGTTAAGAGGATGGGTGCATGGTCTGAGATAGCCTCTATACGAGGCAGAGCACGAACAGAAACCATTGGGAATTTGGATTCCTAGTCGGTATCCATTAAAACACGATCTAATTTCTCATATGTCGGCTCTGGAAGACTATTTGCCCAAGTGAATTGTCTTCCAATCATGGAAACCTCTCGCAAATCTAGACTGTCTATGACAACGTTGAAAAGGAAAGGCCAATGATTATCAAACATACCTCGGCTTTTCTCATTTGGAAATCGTAGCAAATTAAAATCCCCGCCAATAAGAATGGGGTAGGGATATCTTTTGCTAGATTAGCCAGTTCACAGAGAAAAACGGCCTTTTGCTCATTCTGGGCTGCCTCATACACGGCGACGAGGGTCCATGTGAAGTTGTCAACTTTGTTTCGGGTATGGAGTTTAATATGAAACTCTCCATCCGAACTAGCCAAAACATCCATAGTCCCTGTGTTAATGCCAAGTAAAATGCCTCCAGAACGACCTTGAGGTGGCCGTGAAATCCAATTATAGTCTATCCTGCCAGATAAGCGGTTAAGCAGACTTACTGAGAAATCACGTCTCCCCGTTTCAGACAAAGCCAAAAAGTCTAAATTGTACTCCCTATTACACTCCGCTATGAATATATGTTTAGCCAAGTCACCAAGACCTCTGCTATTAAAGAACATGCCATTCATCGGGAAACAATAGGAGATCTAGAAAATTTTGCCCTCTTAGAGGGTTTACAACTTTTTTTCGAACAACTAGATTTGGATTTACGACCGAAAGCTGTAAGCTCAATCAATGAGCTAAGCCCGGGTTCCTCTAAGCCCACATCTGAAACCTCCCCTACTACATGAGCGAGTAGCTGACCATCTGATGTGGCATGCAGCTCCTCCTCATCTAGATGTGAGAAAAAAGATTTGCTAGAAACTCGTGGAGTAACCTTTAATCGATCATATTCCAACTGTCTCAAAGCGTTAGCAGAAATAGAAATATCATTCTCATTATTTCCTAGACTAACACCCACATTACTCAATTTAGAAATGATGGATGTAGTAGAAAAAGATAAAAACGATTTAGGTGATGAAGAAGTACCTTGATTGTCGAGGTTCTGCACTGCTTTACGCCGCATAGCCTTTGCCAATGAGTCCTCATCAGTGTCCGTCCTTCCAACGTCAGCCACTGCATGGCGGCTACTGCGGCATGTGGGCGTCACACCTGATGAAGAATGTCGCGCCAGAATCTCCGCCGGAGGGAAGGTTGAGGGTGTAGTATTAACCCCCTCCCCGGCAGTCGCAACCACCTGTACACGCGACGCCCCCGCAGACGATGGCGTGACTGGAGGAGCGAGCATGGATGAGGCAGACTCGTTCGGCTCCATCTGAAGAACATCCATGGACGCTAGCATCGACTGAGACCGGAGAGGAGCCGTGTGTACAGCGCTGCATGGCTGCACACACGAGCCCACCGCTTCTTGTCCCAACACACCCATAGCATGCATGCACAGCTCGATCTGAGCTGCATGCTGGGCTTGCTCTACCCAAGCCACTGGATGCCCGGTCTTCAAAGGCACCGCTACAGGGCACCCGTTTGAGCCTGCGGCTGCCTGCACCGGCTTGGACTGCGCCGTCCGTGTCAGACTGTGGCTGTGGCACCACCTCAACCGAAGGAGAGTCCGGGCGTCCCGCCAAGCCGCCGGTGGCCGGCACCGACTGGAGTGGAGGTGGCGAAGACAGTGCTGTTGGAGAAGTCGATGATGGACGAGATGAAACCACAGCCCCTGGCGAGGACTACTCCTGTCGCATAACCGGCAGGAACCTTTCGAGACATCCATGTAAAGTGGAGTTGACTCGAAGTTCCGCGACAAGCTCCTTGCCTCTCGGCATTTGCGGCGAGGGGTTAAATGGGGTGACCGCTATAAGCATTGAACCACCTCCCACCACACTTCCAGAGCCCACACTCGACATTACCCGTCGTTGCACTTGAGTCACATGGCTGTTATTTGCCGGAACGGAACTAGATGACGGATGGCTGGATGGGTTCCCGGTGTGCTCCGAGGTGTCCATCTCATATTCCTTCTCTTTGGCGCCGCTGTCATCGTCAGCATCATCACTCTTGCGTCTCAAAATAAACGGGACAAAGTCGGGGTCTGGAATGTATACAGCCAACTCCCTGCTGAACGTGAAAGCGTAACCCTTGAGCTTAACCAGTGCATCTGTAGCAACAAATGGCCCAGCATCATCCTTGTCCTTAGACAAAATCTGAGAATTGGTCATAGCCACGAGAATCTGGACTACCACGGCGTCTTAAGCTAATGAGATCTATATCTAAGGTTTTGCCCATCAAAGTAGCAATGGCCCAAAGACCCCAAAAATGGCGCACCATATGAAGAACGCCCTCGACAAGGAGCCAAATCTACTGAAGCTCAAGCTTATGAGGGACCTCCTGCTTCCTCCATGCGGTGACAGGCATCTGGGCATTCACTGATGGTACATTCATCTGAATTCCATCAACCCTATCCAACTCCTCGAAAGACAGAAAGCTAACAAGGTAAGCATCGGCCCCGTCTTGAATAGCCTCCGACTTCCACTATTCATGTACCGGACATCTCCTAGCAATCTGACTCGACAACACTAGCTGGTACCATCAACCCACTGACCTGAACTCTGGCGATCGGAGACTGTGTCAGCGCCAAGTGATCCTTCACCACTCTGTCTGGCAGCTGGGCGAAGTAAGTCTCCTCAGTGCCCACTCCCGAGACAAAAGCATTGGGCTTGGGGAGTTTCAGAACCGGGCACTGCAACGTTGGATGAGCAATGTTGTCACAAATATAACAGTAATGTTGGACTGTGCAATCCTTCGCGTCATGTGTGTCCACCGCACAGTTCCAGCATCGGACCCTTTCTTACCCTTGCTCTTGGTCACTATAGGATCCACCTGCACAACAGACATGGGAGCCCCCTGAGGAGGGACACCGACAGTAGTAGGCCCCTGTGGCACCTGAGTGTTCTGCGGCTGCACAGACTGCTTCAATTGCCCCTGTTCATACGGATTCACATGCTGATGCTAAATAGGTTGATGCGGAAAATGTTGCTGAAACTGCATGTGCTGAGGGGGAGGGTGAAAACTATGTTGAAAAGATTCCCCGACATATTGCTGCTGCTGTTGCGGCTTCTGTTTCTTTTTGAGTTTCTGGACCCGTTGTGCCGCAATCCCTCCTGGATGGAACAGCGGAGGGACGGACACCCCGGGCGGCGAAGCCCCATACATAGTGGCTGACCCCCCGGCGACGGTCGGCCCGTACGTCGAGGTGAAGTGCCCGGTATGGCCATAGCCGGGAGCCTGGTTCGCACCGTACCTGTATACCGGCGCTGGTCCTCGTTGATGAAGAGGTGGGCTGGAGAAGCCCGGTGCCTGAGCCGGAGGGCGACGATCAAAGCACCTGGGACAGCAGACGAGGACGGCGGCGCTGCAGTCGGAGGCGTGGAGCTGATCGATCTATGGTGCGTAGGGTTATTCCAAAGAGCCCGCATCCTTTTACAAAGAAAGGCCCAAGAAAAACCCAGGCCCGGCTCCAACGTTGCATGCATGGGCCCGTTCCCCGAAATCACTAATTAAGGAGTACTCGTTGCAAAGAACACTTCACTTTCCCGGTCGCGACAAGTGGCGCACATGCAGCGCGCCACTTGTCGTAACATGGAAGTTTTCCCTTTTTTCGTAGATCCGTTTATTTAAAACGTTTTATCTCTTAGACCGTGCGTCCAAATCTCGAACCGTTTTCACTATTGGATTCCCCGCGTCGAGATCTTCAAAACTAGATCCCATGTTGGTAGGCTTTGACGAAATTTATTTTCCATGAAAAAAACCGGACGAAAAAAACCAGGCGAAAAAACCGAACCGGGAGCATGGTTTTTTTCCCTTTTCGAAAGAGGCACGCCCGTGCTTCTCACAAAATCACAACCATGCCTCTCGTGGAAGCAAAACCATGACTCTCGTGGAAGGAAAAAAACAGAAAACACGTTTTTTTCGTTTTCAAGAGGCACGACCGTGACTCTCGTGAAAGAAAAAAATAGACAACGCGTATTTTTTTCCCTTTTCGAGAGGCACGGCCGTGACTTTCGCGTAAGCACAACCATGCCTCTCGCGGAAGCAAAACCGTGACTCTCACGAAAGAAAAAAAACAGAAAACGCGTTTTGTTTTTCTCTTTCCGAGAGGCACGACCGTGACTCTCGTAAAAGCACAACCGTGCCTCTCGCGGAAGAAAAACCGTGACTCTGGCAAAAGAAAAAAAAACAAAAAACGCATTTTTTTTCGTTTCCGAAAGGCACGACCGTGACTCTCGATAAAGCACAACCGTGCCTCTGCGAAGAAAAACCGTGACTTTTGCGAAAGGGAAAAAAAGGAAACACGTTTTTTCACGCAAATTTTTTTTTCAAATTTTTTTGATCGAAAAGCTAAGAAAGACCGGGGGAAAACCAAAACATAAAAAAAATCGGGAAAAAAACCATTTAAAAAGCCAAAAACGCGTATGGAAAAATAAAAAAACAAAATCCGAAGGGAGCGTCCAGAGCTCGACACGTGGCGAATGGCTGAGAGCGCGCCAAGTGGCGCTAATCGTTGCGAGGCTCCCGAAGGAGCACTCGTTAACTAGTTGCTGCCCCCATTCCCCGGAGACACAACTGGAGTTTGAACGTTCGTAGAGATCAGCCCTGACCACGGCTCCTGCTCCGCTTCAGATCTCGGCGATCCCACCACCGCTGGTAAGTCCCTCCGCCCTGCCGGAGACACCACCCGCGTGGCTGAATCGAGGAACTACCCTAGGAGAGGAGGAGGCGTCACTCTACGTGGGGGCAATGGACCACGCCATGACCCCATATGCGGTGGACGGGCCATCTGTAGCCCAGATGGCGACGCCGGAGACTTTGGTCTGGGGTGCTCGACGGTCACCGTTTCCGACGGCGACACCGATCCAGCCATCCCTGGACCCTCCTTCGATGTCATCCCCGGCGGCGACAGCGACCTCTTCTCCCAGAAACGCGACTCCGGCGTCGGGAAGCCGACGTCGTTCTAGAACTCTTGAATGATCTTTGCGTCTATTTTCTTACTCCGGCGCTTCACCTCTTTCCATTCCCCGCCCCGACTCCTTCCTCTAGCACCTCAAGGGCTAGCTGGACTCCCACCGTTGTCATACCATCTTCATCTGAGGGCCCGATCTCCAACCGCAGGCAGGAGTACCTGGATCCAGTGGAGCCGAACACCGGCGAAGTCACCCATCCGGTAGCGTTTGGTCGGGGCGCCAGAGTTAGTCGCCGTCCCCGCATCTCTAGTTGAGCAGGTCTCTAAACTGGATCTCTCCCAAGCAATTGCCCATATCTACTTGTTTCCGCTTTGTTCTCTCATGATACATTGAATTCATTGAAGACATATAGCACTTAGACTATCACAAAATATGGTAGGGCAAGATGAATCTCCACAAAGCTCAGCGTATAAACCTCTCAAGCAGATATGTACCAAACAGTTGAATAGATGCAAGCATATATCACACTACTATGTTAAGAATAGGTCACCTTTAACCAAGTTACAATGGAATCATGATCACGGGCCAAAAGAACATAATCTAAAGCATAACTGTCCTGCTTTCCATTTTATTCCTTGAATTGACATTTGAGAACACCAAATGGATTTCAAGAATGCACCCACTGGTAAATCAAAGGGTAATCTTTCACATTCTGCCAAAGAAGAAATTAAAAAGCTAGAAAACCTATAGGCCGACGCCAAATATTCCATAAAAAACCGTATTTTGACATGATTCATGGAGAGATGATAAATTTGACATTCACTTATTCCAAAAAGGGGCATTGGTCTGAGCTTGAGACTAAGTTAGCCCTCTGATCATTTATTCAACACAAGGTCATGCAAAATATCTTGAAATGAAAAAACACCATGAACAAGCACCTTAGATGATTCAATGTAACCAAGATTCTTCGAGAACTTCTTATGCATAAATCCCAGTTAAATTCTTGTGTCAGGCAAAGGCATACTCAACTAAACGAACCTGCCAAAGACCAACCTCCTTTTCGGCAAAAAAAATCTCTGGTCATTTCCTTTTTCCTATTTTTTTTAGAAAAGGAGGATGTACCCCCGGCCTCTGCATCTGGACGATGCATGCAGCCATATTATTAATTGTTCACAAAGACCATACAAGATGATACATCAATAAGCCAGAAGCCACCATCTTGGCAACGTTGTTGCTACTCCTAACCCCTTGATGAAGGCGTGCCGAATATGTCCGGGCCTAATACCAAACAGACATCTTACCAAAGCCTAACATCTAAAGCTGGGTGTTCCATCCAAACCACTACCTGGATTGAGTCCCACACCGGTTTGGCACACTCTCAGTGAGCACCGCACACTACAAGGGCCGTCACGTCCATCTTCTCTCAGTCCATCCTTAGAGCAGAACTAATGCACCAACCTTGCCAGGCCTCTCTGCCGTCAACGCCACCATGACACCAGACAGCTTCCTCCTACTGCGCGAGTCCATCTCCAACACGCCCATCGTCGAACCTTCGCGGCGCCATGCCGCCGGGATTCGCCGTCGGCCTTGCGGTAGATGTAACACCGCTCCTCAAGTAGTCCCCTCCAACCAACACTTGCTCCAAAATGATGCCCCCGGGAGGGAGAACGACACCAAAGGCGTCGTCATCGTCCGATCCGGGAGGCCCAGATCTAGGGTTTCCCTCGAAGCATCCCGAGCATGGTGACGCAAACTACATGGACGATGCCTTAACAAGGAAACGACATCGGAGACGTCGTCATCTTCCGCCATGACCGAAGTCGGCGCGATTTTCATCTGCAGCCGCGCCACCTGGCCGTGCACCTCCCTTCCCCGAACAATATATATGTTGCCTTTAAGCTGCAACAGATCTTTTTCACTTGAATTTAACTATGGGCAAGCCTGGCTCCTACCAAAACAGATGCACATCATGCAGTCAATGCCATTTTCTTGATTGGGCTGTTGGCTCAAATCCAAACCGGCCCTCAAAAACATCATCCTGGGGTATTGTTCTACAATTCCTAACGTACATATGGCCTTGGTACGTCAAAACAATAGTAATAATACCCCACCACATTAGTATGCGCTAATTGTTTCCATACCAACATAATATTTTGCCCTTACCTCAGGTATCAGATGACCACAACCGAACCATTATCATCCAAGCCAAAATGAAAGTCCTCGCCCTCGGTGTTCGAAAAAATTTGCAAGACAAATTGTGATACATCATCAGGTGTCCCTGCAAACAGAACAAGATCACCATCAATACAGTACAATACATGGCTCAAAAATTCAGAACCAACAAATTTGACTCAAGCAAAAAAGAACAAGGGCGGGCTTGTGCTAAGCGGACATCTCGGATGACCACCACTGAACCAGCAGCATTCCAAGTCAAGATGTGCCCTAGGTGTTTTGGAAACATCATCAGGTGCAACCCTACATACATAACAACATCAGTACATGCGTACCACTAGACCACAACAAATCTGCAACGTTGAATATAACGAGCTTCAATTTACTTGCAAAACAAATTAATGAAAAGCATAGTATGGCATTAGAATGTTTGTAAGCTTATACATTAATAAGGCAAAATTTGCATAGTAATGGGTCCCGCACTCCTGCTATGTCAAAATAACCTTCGAAGTACACTAATAGAAAAAGGGCCATTTGTCCCGGTTCGGAAGAGTCTTTTGTCCCGGTTTGGGAACCGGGACTAAAAGGTCGTTACTAATGCCCTTGGCCTTTAGTCCCAGTTCTTACACGAATCAGGACAGATGTGCCACCACGTGGCCGGTGTGGCGAGCCCAGGCAGGAGGTCATTTGGTCCCGGTTGGTGGCAGCAACCGGGACCAATAGACATCCACGCGTCAGCTGTTTAGGGGCTAGGGTTTTTGTTTTCTTTTAAGGAAGGGGGGGGGGATTTAGGGGTTTTGTATGGTTACTTAATGTGTTTCATATATTGTGTTAGGTAGCTAATTAATTAATAGAGAGAAGTGTCCTCTCTTACCTCTGTGCTTTGGTCGACCCTACGTACTATACGTATAGAGAGCACTCGACACGCTAGCTAGTAAGCAAAAATGAAGGAAACCGAAGATCGTCATGAACATATGCATATAGAGAGAAGTGATCACTAGTAGAAAAAGGGTCAAACGTGAAGCACATTAGTGCCGGTTTGAATTTGAGCCGGCACTAATGTGTACATTAGTGCCGGTTCCAACGGCTAGCCGGGCCGCTCTCATTAGTACCGGTTCGTGGCGAACCTTTAGCACCGGTTCGTGCCACGAACCAGTACTAAAGTGAGTGGTGGCAGGATGTTGTCAGTCCGGGGCCCCTCCAGCACCTTTAGTACCGGGTCGTATCACGAACCGGTACTAAAGGTCGTCCTACATAGACCCTTCGTCCACCCGAGCTCGCTCTGTTCTTCCCCTTTCCCCTCTCCTCTCTGTTCTTTTCCCTCTTCCTCTCAAGCTCATCACACATTTTGCCCAAGATTTGAAGGCCCCCATCCATTCAAATGATCACAAAGGTTAGCAACTTTTTCCTTTCATCTCTCATTGCTAGATTAGCTCGTGCAATGCTTTATATAGTGATTGATTTTTGAGTTTAGTAATTTGGGAGGAATTATATATATGTGCTAGCGTTTGATTTATATGCAATTTGAGGTCAAAAATAACACTTAGTTTTGCATATGTAGGTGTGGTTTACTTAGTACCTTCTAAATCTCCGTCGTAACCACCGTCGATCGCTCGCAACGTCCCGTCGCCGGCACCACCTTGTGGTGAGCCTCTTGTTCATGAAGTTTTATATAAAAAAATGATGTTTGTGTGATTTGGATATATAGTTACTCGTATAATTATCTTACCCATACGTTGTTTATTATGCATAGTGCCATGGTTTTGATATCCGTCCCCGTCGGCCCTCGTCCGGGTTATGATTCAGATGTGGTATATTCTCTTTTAAAACTATTCATTGCATTTTGTGTTTATGACAAATTATGCCCATCAAGTTGACATAGATATTTGTATGTAGGAGGTAGTTGAACCCGAAATTCCAACCGACCCTATTGTCGAGAGGTTAAATTTAGTTGAAAGAGAAAACGAGGATTTGAAGGAAAAATTGAAAAGAATTGAGGGGGAGAAGATGGAACTGGAGTTGCATGTTGCCGATGTCGTCGATGATCACACTATTAAGATGGAGAAAATGCGCTTGAAGATTAGAAACATTAGAAAATATGTCATTCATAGTGAGGCTTGGTATGATTATGCTGTTGGATCAATTGTTACCTTAGTTGCGTCTTGATCGCATTTGTTGTTGCATTTAAATTCTTTAGCTAGAGAGTTATTTGTTTGTTGCATTTAAGTGTTGTATGATATTTATGTATGAACTTTATGTATTGTATTAATTTGATGTTTTCGGTGCTGTGTATTGAAGATGAGCCGGCAATAGATGTAAGATGACCGATGCTCTCCCGAGTTCATTAATGGCGTGCGTACTTTTCTGCTTGCGGCTGAGGCAAACAAGCGAGCGGATGGTTTTATGCATTGTCCATGTACTGGCTGTAAGAATGGTCGCAATTACTCTATGTCAAGAACCATTCACGTCCACCTGTTTGAGTCCGGTTTCATGCCCCACTATAATGTTTGGACCAAGCATGGAGAAAGAGGGGTTATGATGGAAGACAATGAATAAGAAGAGGACGACGACAGCTATCCTAGCCATGGGTTCCCTGAATACGATGATACAAGAATGAGGGAAGAAGCTGAGTCGGTAATGCGGGAAGAAGCTGAGCCGGCAATGCGGGAAGAAGCTGAAGAAGAGGCATCGGATGAGCCCGTTGATGATCTAGGTCGGGCCATTGCTGATGCAAAGAGAAACTGCGCAAGTGATTTGGAGAAGAAGAAGTTGCAGCGCATGTTAGAGGATCACAAAAAATTGTTGTACCCGAATTGCGTAGGTGACAAGAAAATGCTGGGCACCACACTGGAATTGCTGCAATGAAAGGCAGAGAATGGTGTATCTGACAAGGGATTTGAAAAGTTGCTGGTAATGATAAAGGATATGCTTCCAGAGGACAACGAATTGCCCGAGAGTACGTACCAAGCAAAGAAGGCTGTCAGCCCTCTAGGGTTAGAGGTGCAGAAGATACATACATGCCCTAATGATGCATCCTCTACCGCGGTGAGTACGAGGATTTGAACGCTTGTCCGGTATGCCATTACAACAGTGTTGTGGTGTAGTGTAAACTAGCAGTATGGGACTAAACTTTAATAGTATCCCTTGTCTTGCACAAGGGGCTAAGTGGGCCTCTAGAATTTATTTAAAAATTTCTGAAATAGTTATTGGGCTGTCTCAAAATAGACTAAATTCCAGCAAATTACATAGATGCAGCTCTGAAGGTCTGGTCTTTGGGCAAACGTATATCTATATTATTCGAGCTCACTATTCTACTAAAAGAGTAAATACTTACACTTAGTCTGCTACTATACTTCCATTCTGCCCCACCACTAACTTCTGGAAAGATAGTACTAGCACTGGTAGAAAAAGAGGCTTCCGTCCAGCCCCATTAGTCGCGAAACTGTAGGAACCGCGACTAATGAAGTCTTTAGTCGCGGTTCGGCAGACGAACCGCGACCAAAGGCTTGGGCCAGGGCGCTCGGTGGCCAGCTGGTGCACGTGAGGGGCTTTAGCCGCGGTTGGCCAGGCCAACCGCGACTAAAGGTGCCCAAAGGCCTTTAGTCGCGGTTGGCCTGGCCAACCGCGACTAAATCTCCTCCCCTATATATACCAGTTCAGCGCACTCACTTAGCCATTTGTTGCCACTTCTCTTCACAAGGGGGTGTAGGTTTGCTTTTGGTTCCTCTTATGCACACAAGGTGTTTGATGAAATGCCCAACAGCGTGAAACAAACATGATATGAAGTGTTGGAGCCACACTTGAGGTTCCTCCTCGATCGCAGTTAGCAACTTGAACCTTTCATGCATGTGTGTCATTGATAAAATATGCATGTGTGTTGTTCATTGTTTAATTTCTATTGTTTATAGCTAGTTACTTTAACAAATGCATGATGGTTAATTATATATTTTATATTATAATAATGCAGATGAATCGGCAATGGATGTACGGTAACCGACTCTCCCGCGAGTTCACTACGGGTTTGAAAGATTTCCTCGTAGTGGCTAATGCGAACAAGCAGAAGGGTTTTGTTATCTGTCCATGTGTTGACTGTAAGAATCAGAAGGGTTACTCTTCCTCAAGAGAAGTTCACCTGCACCTGCTTCGGCACGGTTTCATGCCAAGCTATAATTGTTGGACCAAGCATGGAGAAAGAGGGGTTATAATGGAAGAAGATGAAGAAGGGGATGATTTCATCGATGAAAGCTATCTTGCTCATTTCGGTGATACTTTCATGGAGGATGCTGAAGGTGAAGGGGAAGGTGAAGGGGAAGGTGAAGGGGAAGGTGAAGGTGAAGGTGAAGAAGAGGCACGTGATGAGACCGTTGATGATCTTGGTCGGACCATTGCTGATGCACGGAGACGCTGCGAAACTGAAAAGGAGAGGGAGAATTTGGATCGCATGTTAGAGGATCACAGAAAGTCGTTGTACCCTGGATGCGATGATGGTCTGAAAAAGCTGGGTTGCACACTGGATTTGCTGAAATGGAAGGCACAGGCAGGTGTAGCTGACTCGGCATTTGAAAACTTGCTGAAAATGTTGAAGAATATGTTTCCAAAGAATAACGAGTTGCCCGCCAGTACGTACGAAGCAACGAAGGTTGTCTGCCCTCTAGGTTTAGAGGTTCTGAAGATACATGCATGCATCAACGACTGCATCCTCTACCGCGGTGAATACGAGAATTTGAATGAATGCCCGGTATGCACTGCATTGCGTTATAAGATCAGAGGCGATGACCCTGGTGACGATGTTGAGGGCGGGAAACCCAGGAAGAGGGTTCCCGCCAAGGTGATGTGGTATGCTCCTATAATACCACGGTTGAAACGTCTGTTCAGGAACAAAGAGCATGCCAAGTTGTTGCGATGGCACAAAGAGGACCGTAAGTCGGACGGGGAGTTGAGACACACCGCAGATGGAACGCAATGGAGAAAGATCGACAGAGAGTTCAAAGATTTTGCAGCTGACGCAAGGAACATAAGATTTGGTCTAAGTACAGATGGCATGAATCCTTTTGGCGAGCAGAGCTCCAGCCATAGCACCTGGCCCGTGACTCCTTGGTTGTGCATGAAGCGGAAGTTCATTATGATGCCAGTGCTCATCCAAGGTCCGAAGCAACCCGGCAACGACATCGATGTGTACCTAAGGCCATTAGTTGATGAACTTTTACAGCTGTGGGGCAGACCTGGTGTCCGTGTGTGGGATGAGCACAAAAAAGAGGAATTTAACCTACGAGCGTTGCTTTTCGTAACCATCAACGATTGGCCTGCTCTTAGTAACCTTTCGGGACTGTCAAATAAGGGATACAATGCATGCACGCACTGCTTACATGAGACTGAAAGTGTACATTTGCCAAATTGTAAGAAGAACGTGTACCTTGGGCATCGTCGATTTCTTCCGAAAATTCATCCACTAAGAAAGAAAGGCAAGCATTACAACGGCAAGGCAGATCACCGACCGAAGCCTGCGGAACGCACTGGTGCTGAGGTATTTGATATGGTCAAGGATTTGAAAGTCATCTTTGGAAAGGGTCCTGGCGGACAATCAGTTCCGAAGGGAGCTGACGGGCACGCAGCCATGTGGAACAAGAAATCTATATTCTGGGAGCTAGAATATTGGAAAGTCCTAGAAGTCCGCTCTGCAATCGACGTGATGCACGTTACGAAGAATATTTGCGTGAACCTCCTAAGCTTCTTGGGCGTGTATGGGAAGACAAATGATACAAAGGAAGCACGGCAGGACCAGCAACGTTTGAAAGACCCTGATGACCGGCATCCGGAATGGTTTCAAGGTCGTGCCAGCTACGCTCTGACCAAAGAAGAGAAGGTCATCTTTTTTGAATGCCTGAGCAGTATGAAGGTCCCGTCTGGATTCTCGTCCAATATAAAGGGAATAATAAACATGGCGGAGAAAAAGTTCCAAAACCTGAAGTCTCACGACTGCCACGTGATTATGACGCAATTGCTTCCGATTGCTTTGAGGGGGCTCCTGCCGGAAAATGTTCGAGTAGCCATTGTGAAGCTATGTGCATTCCTCAATGCAATCTCTCAGAAGGTAATCAATCCAGAAGATCTACCACGGTTACAGAACGATGTGATCCAATGTCTTGTCAGTTTCGAGTTGGTGTTCCCGCCATCCTTCTTCAATATTATGACGCACCTCTTGGTTCACCTAGTCGAAGAGATTTTCATTCTCGGTCCTGTATTTCTACACAATATGTTCCCCTTCGAGAGGTTCATGGGAGTATTAAAGAAATATGTTCGTAACCGTGCTAGGCCAGAAGGAAGCATCGCCAAGGGCTATGGAAATGAGGAGGTAATTGAGTTTTGTGTTGACTTTGTTCCTGATCTTAAGCCGATTGGTCTTCCTCGATCGCGGCACGAGGGGAGACTAAGTGGAAAAGGCACGATCGGAAGGAAATCAACGACATGTATGGACGGCCATTCTCTGACTGAAGCACACCACACTGTACTGACCAATTCCAGCTTGGTGGCTCCGTACTTCGAGAAACACAAGAATATTTTACGCTCGGACAACCCGGGGAAGCCTGAATCCTGGATTAGGAAGGCCCACATGGAGACTTTCGGCAGTTGGTTGAGAAAACATTTAATGAATGACAATGATGTTGTAGATCAGCTGTACATGTTGGCCAAGACACCATCTTCGACTATAACGACTTTCCAAGGGTACGAGATAAATGGGGATACATTTTACACGATCGCCCAAGATAAAAAGAGCACCAACCAAAACAGTGGTGTCCGCTTTGATGCAGCAACCGAGAATGGGCAAAAGGTCACATATTATGGTTACATAGAGGAGATATGGGAACTTGACTATGGACCCTCCTTTAAGGTCCCTTTGTTCCGGTGCAAATGGTTCAAGCTAACAGGAGGTGGGGTAAAGGTGGACCAGCAATACGGAATGACAATGGTGGATTTCAACAATCTTGGTTACCTTAACGAACCATTCGTCCTAGCGAAAGATGTCGCTCAGGTTTTCTATGTGAAGGACATGAGTAGCAAACCGAGGAAACGGAAAGATAAGAAAACGATCAGTACATCATGCGATGATCCAAAGCGCCACATTGTTCTTTCAGGGAAAAGAAACATCGTGGGAGTGGAGGACAAGACAGACATGTCAGAAGATTATAATATGTTTGCTGAAATTCCGCCCTTCAAAGTGAACACCGACCCAAGCATTAAGTTAAATGATGAGGATGCTCCATGGATACGGCACAATCGTAAGCAAGCAGGGACACAAGGGAAGAAATGATGTGTAATAATTTATTGTACCAAACTTTGTTGAATGGATCATGTGAATTATATTACCCGTGATGTGTTTGGTGTCCATTTTCGAATGATTCGAGATACCACTGATGATACAT
>NC_041382.1:9898562-9899264 GCF_002162155.2 Triticum dicoccoides | reverse complement strand
CTGAATTTTTTGATATATTATTTGTGTTTTTAACATATTGAATTGAATTAGTTTTATTTTTCTGAATTTTTTGATATATTATTTGTATTTTTAACATTTTGAATTGAAATAGTTTTATTTTTCTGAATTTTTTGATATAATATTTGTGTTTTTAACATATTGAATTGGATTAGTTTTATTTTTTTGAATTTTTTGATATATTATTTGTGTTTTTAACATATTGAATTGAATTAGTTTTATTTTTCTGAATTTTTTGATATATTATTTGTGTTTTCAACATTTTGAATTGAATTAGTTTTATTTTTCTGAATTTTTTGATATATTATTTGTGTTTTTAACATATTGAAAAAGAAAAAGTATTTTAGGAATACCTTTAGTCGCGGTTGGCCTGCCCAACCACGACTAAAGGTCGTTGCGCGCGGGAACAAAAACCCGCCGAAAAAGCCCTTTAGTCGCGGGTCGCCTCACCAACCGCGACTAAAGGTTACCCTTTAGTCGCGGGTCGCCTCTCCAACCGCGACTAAAGGTACCCTTTAGTCGCGGGTCGCCTCCCCAACCGCGACTAAAGGGGGGGGCTATAAATACGAGGGCCCCGAACCCCTTCTCGTCTTCTCCGAATCAACACCGCCGCCGTCGCCCTCGCCCTCGACGCCGCCCGCCCTCGCCCTCGCCCTCGACGCCGCCCGCCGTCGCCCTCGCCCT
>NC_041382.1:9834984-9898552 GCF_002162155.2 Triticum dicoccoides | reverse complement strand
CCCGCTGGCCTCCCTCGCCCACCGCGCCGCCTCTCGCCCGCCCTCAACGCCGCCGGCCGGCCTCGCTGCCCTCAACGCCGCCGGCCGGCCTCGCCGCCCTCAACGCCGCCCCCCAATCCACCTCGGGCCGCCGGCCTCGCCGCCCTCAACGCTGTACAGAGAGCGATGATCGAGAGAGAGAGAGATCGAGAGAGAGAGATCGAGAGAGAGAGAGAGAGAGAGAGAGAGAGAGAGAAAGAGAGAATTTTTTTTGTTCTTTTTAATTTTAACTAGTTAATTAGTTTAACAAAAACGGTAAAATAACTTAAAACTTGATAATTAACAAAAAAAACCGTAAAATTTGATAATTAACAAAAAAAAACGTATATACGGAGAGGGGGCGGCGAGGGGGGCGGCGATGCGCGCGGTTATAAATGTGTGTTGTCCTCGCCTCCCTCTCCGTGACGCCGTCGTCTGCCGCCCCGTCTCGCGCTCTACCGCGACACCCTCTCCCACCCCTTCCTCGCCCCCTCCTTTTGCCACCGCCCTTTCGCCACCGCCACCGCCACCGCCCCCCTTCTTCACTTAATTAATTTGTTTTTACTACATGTTTTCAGGACTGACATAATGGCGGACGATAGAGCTGACCCGATTATGGACAACTATGATCCGGACGGTGAAGCACATATGTTCGGCATCATAAACGGCGATATTCTATATGTGCCGACCGGACAAGAAGAAGATGATATCTCTTCTTATCTGAACCTTGACGGTGAAGATGAAGGGCGCCGTCAGTAAGATGATGCCGAACAAACGTCAATAAACGACGATCTTCAAATGGAAGTAGCAACCACCTCCGGCGCCGAGGTATATATATATACATTGAGCCTCTGGTGATACAAACTAACTGATTTGAATAAATATATGTGGACTAACGCGCGCGACTCTCTTTCTTATTTTAGCCCTCGGCCGGATCATCGAAACAATCGAGTACGTCGTCAAAGCGTGGCGCAACCAAGATGATGAAACAAGGAGAAACATGCACCATCGAGGTTGTCGACAGTGCAACCGGCAGGCCGCTGGAGCCCCGCAAGAACGCCACCAAGTTTGTCAACCAATGCGGAGCCATTGTTAGAGACAACGTCTCGATCACCGTCCAGGAGTGGAATAAGCCAAAGAAGGCACGGATTGCTGGTTTCACTTTTGTCGATAAGAGAACAAAAAAAGATTGCTTCAAAAAGCTTATGGAACATTTCGTTCTACCTCCGGAATACAACAAATTCGATGAGGAGGGTAACAAGATTGAGGAAAACAAGGAGAGGAGGAGGCTAGTCAAACAGTTCGCTCTTCATAAGATGGCCGACGCATTCCGGAAATTCAAGCAAAATCTAACCCATGACTTTGTCAAGCAGAACAAGACTCCGGATTTCAAAGGACAATATGAGAAACTGAAACATGATTGGCCAGAATTTGTGAAGCAAAAGAAATCGGAGCAGTTCATTCAAATATCGAAAAAAATAAGGAAAATGCGGCTAAGAAGGAGTACAATCATATTATGGGGCCAGGAGGGTATTGCCTTTGGGAGCCTAGGTGGGAGAAGATGGAGAACGAGCTGAGGGCGCGAGGAATCCGTCCAGGTACGGAGGGATGGGACCCAAGGGCCAAAAGCTGCTGGTACGGGCATGGGGGAACGCTGAACCCGGAGACAGGGGACTGTGTTTACCAGGGCAAAATAATTAAACCCACCCAAGCCCTTATTGACGCAATGAGGGATGCTCAAGAGGGGAAGATCAAGTTCAACAGAGAGAACGACACGCTGACAAAAGCCCTCGGGAATCCTGAACACGGAGGACGTGTACGAGGCATGGGGCACATTCCGTGTAAAATAGGGTTCCCCCAGAACGATGACCCGTACGGTTACAGAAGCCGGAAGAGAAAGATGGATCGGGAAGCAGATGTTGTGGCGCGGTTGGCATCGGAAATGGATGTGATGAAGAAAACCGTGAGTGTACTAGTAGCCGAACGAGATGCAGCTCGGGCGCAACATGAAGATCATCCAGCGGATCTCAGAAGCCAGCAGCGGAGAAGCAGTGTGGCTTCCACGGAGGCCCCACCGGCTGGTGCAGATGCACCGACGATCGAAATTACTGCACCGGAGCCTCTGGTGGTCGAAATTACTGCACCGGAGCCTCTGGTGGTCGAAATTACTGCACCGGAGCCTCCTCGCTACCCCGTGGACGATATAAAGGAGATGAAAGAATGTCATCTGTATTATCCTATCGGGAACATGTCCGTGAAGGTAGCCATCGGCAGTGCTTTACCATGTTTACCTGGAGCACTCCACCACAACACCCCCATTCAAGATGGCTATGCTCGTGTCACGGTGGAGGACATAGTCCAAGGGTTTGAGGACCTGGAGATTGACATTGCTACACCTGAAGGGGAGAAAAGACTTGGAGATGTCAAGCGCCATTTCATTCTATGGCAAAAGAAGTTTATCAAGTTCCCAGGCGAGGCGCCAAGGACAATACGGTGGTGGCGGTTCACCTACACCTCCGTCACGTCAGCCGACGCCCCCCAGTCCACAACGTCCGGCGGGTGATCAGACGCCGCCCCCGAGTCCTCGTCCGGCGGGTGATCAGACGCCGCCCCCCAATCCACCTCCGGCAAAGAAGCAGAAGCAGTCCTGGATTATTAACCCGGACCCTTATGTACCTAAGACCACAAAGGTACCAGAGCCATCATTGAAGCCTCTCCCCACAAGGCCTTGGGAACGTAGTGCCGAGGAAACTGCCGCGGCCGCGGCTGCTGATCATGAGAAATGGAAGGCGGACTGCAAGAAGAAAAGAGAGCCGAGCCCAAGCCAGTATTTTCTGATGAGCAAAAGAAGTGGGCTAAGTCATTTTTGAGCACACCGTCCCAAGCCGCGAAGAATCTGCCTGACGACTATGCACGTGAACTTCGTAGGCAGGCACTCATGTTGAAGGAGAAGAAAGAGCGGGCGGAGAACCAGGAGAACAAAGCCTTGGAGGAGGCCGAGAAAACGGAATTAGAAAGTAAAAAAAGCGGGAAACGAGTTGCCCAGCTCGGGGAACAAAGTAAACAATCGATTGCCCCGCTTATAGTGAAAGCCGCCGGTCCGGATGACCCCGATATCATAGCAGCTGCGGCAGCACATGGATTGACTGTAACGAGTGCCAGAGAACAAGCGGCCAACTTAGGTATTACTCTTCGTGAACTGTTAGGCCTTGATGAGGCGCCAGTGAAGGAGGTAGTAATTACATATGTGAAGAATGGGCCTCTCGTCGAGCCTGCGCAGGAACAGGATCTACCTCCACAAATGAAAGGTCTGCTGAAATGGTACAAGGGTTACATAAAAAATAAAAACGCCAAAGAATATATTTATGTGGAAGTTAGATATGAGCATCACTTCAAACATTACTATGTACAAATTCATCTGAGTGAATTGTTCCAGCTTTTCAATCTGCGCGAGCTCGACAAATCTATCATCAGTTGCTACGTTCTGTAAGTGATTTATTTCTACCCCATCTCGTTCATATTGCCTGCACTATATATATGTCCTAACTATATTGTTGTGTCCGCTATTATACATGCAGAATGAAGATTAAGGAATGCAGAGTAAGGAACATCCATGATGTTGGGTTCATTGACCCACACATCGTTAATGGATATGTGTTGGAGCATCACCCCGCCGACATGGAGGCAGACCTGTGGCAGTTTCTTACAAAGCAGGAACTCAAAAGTGATATTCTATTTCCTTACCATTTTGGGTGAGTGTTTCTGTCTTGAGCACATTCTCTTTTGTTTACTCCATGCATGGTATGTGGCCGGCTAATCAATGAGTTATGCATGACGTACTGTGCATGTATCGTGTCCGCAGGTTCCACTGGATTCTGCTAGTAATTAAAGTTGACACCTCAGAATGTCTCGTCCACGACTCTCTGAATAAGGATCCAAAGCTTTGGGTCGACATGAGAAGAATGCTGCAGAAGTAATTATTTTCATTCATTTGCGCTCTATATCGATCGGCCTATTTCGTTCATTTCCTAATATCGAGTAACTAATAACTCTCTTGTTCATTTAATTTTCTTTGCCTCGTAGGGTTTGGAGACGGTTCGTAGATACAAAGGTCGGTGAATTCAAAAAAGAGCTAGAATTCAAAAGGGCAAAGGCTAAGAATGGTGAGGATATTCAGCCAGCGGGGACCAATCTATGTGCATACTATGTCTGTGAGATGATCCGGGGATACACCTCTGAGCGGGTTCCGAGTGATACCAATGCTCAGAGGAATAACCTCCGGATGATGCTTAGTCCAGAAGCTCGCTTCCGACCACTTCAAGAGGAACTAGCTGGATGGTTCAGGAGGGAAGTCCTCCATCCTAAAGGAGAACACCATTACGAGGACGTAGAACTTTATATGCATTAAATTATGTATGGAAACTTGTTCAAAATTGTATATGGTCATCCGATGATATTGAATATATATTGTATATTCCTCTTGAATTCTTTTTGGTTCTAATTTCAAATTTGTTTGAAATTGTACATTCATATGCATGTATGTAGTACCGTAGAATATGTGAAACTCCTTCAAAATTAAAATAAAGCACAAAAGAAATAAAACAATACAAATTAAACAGAAAACAGGTTTAAGGGGGGGGGGCTAAAACCCTAAACCTGCGGCGGCCTTTAGTCGCGGTTGGCCAGAAGAACCGCGACTAAAGGTCCTCCGCCCCGACGGCCACCTGGCGCCCACGTGGACGGGCCTTTAGTCGCGGTTCTTAAGCAACCGCGACTAAAGGGTGGGGCCTTTAGTCGCGCCCGTTCGGTCGCGGTTGCGCAACCGCGACTAATGGCAGTTGCGAACCGCGACCAAAGGCCCTTTTTCCACCAGTGTAGACATCAGTATGTAAAAACAGAAAACAAATAGTGGTAAACAGGTTATGAGTTGCACAATGGAGAAGGATGTGGACGTAAGCATGAGACCACCACTGGCATGTCGTCGGGTTATTATTATTTTTTAAGCAGCACATGAGAATGGCTCCCTGGTGTGACAGACGCGGAAACAAAAAAAATGACTGATGTTAATTTTAAGCAGAGTTGATAGGTACTAATCCCTCCGTTTCTAGAGATTTCAATACAGACTACGTATGGATGTATATATATATATATATATATATATATATATATATATATATATATATATATATGTGTGTGTGTGTGTGTGTGTGTGTGTGTGTGTGTATGTATTGTAATGTATAGATTCATTTATTTTGCTCTCTATCTTGAAATTGCTAAAAACACTTATATTTTCTCCGTCCCAAAATAAGTCTCAATTTTAATACAACTTTGCACTAAGGTTAGTACAAAGTGTACTAATGGAGTATTTAGGAATGGAGGGAGTAATATTCTACAGCTATGTGGCTGGAAAACCCACATGTTGTTAGATAAACGAGATCAAACGAGACGCGAGAGACACGGCTTTTACGTGAAAACCCTAATGGGAGAAAACCATGGACGCGCGAAGGCGCAATCAATATGATGGAGTATTACAAGCACGAGACGACATACCGTCTTTAGGTGCGACCAAATGAGGTATATATGAGGGGCAATATATAAGAGTCCCTGGAGGACAAGTAAACGAGTTTTACTCGTATGCGTCGGAACAAATGCAAAGGCCCAAACCGTTTGTACTACTTCTAGTTCAATACGGTAGAATTTGGATCAAAATTTAACAATCTTCAATTTGAGCCAAATTCCCCCCAGTAGTTGAAGAAAGTAAAAAACTTCACCAAATTAATATAAACACCTTGTGCATCAAAATTCATAAGACTAGTGAGAAATACCAACTAAGCCTGAGCAAAGCTCAAACTTATTAGTGGGAACGACCTTTGTCATCATATCAGCAGGATTATCATGAGTACTTATCGTGCATACCTTCAAATCACCATCAACAATAACATCTCGAATATAGTGCAATCTGACGTCAATGTGCTTTGTTCTCTCATTTTTCAAAAAGGGGCGCTTTTTACTTAAAAGGTTTAAGCATTACACCCAGCCTCTGCATAACTAAAATGCACACAGCCAGTAAAGTCCTCATGACAAGCCAATATAAAAGAAGAAGGCGAAATACAAAGACGAAATCTGTATGACGCCTAAAGCATAGGTGGCCCAATTCTAAGATCATGCTGCCACCCTTGTTGGGTAATAGTATCACTCGCCGCAGCCTCCAATCATGTACACAGCTCTGTAAATAGGTCTCGATTCTCCACTCGTTGTAGAGAGGACCATAAACGAAGCATCCCGTTACATCTGTAGATAACCTGCATAAGAGAAGTACTTTTATCGTTAAAAACCTTATCATTTCTACATAGCCAAAGCGACGAAATCACGGCAAGCGCTCCCATCCTGATAAGAATTCTAAACCTGTGATCAATCCCATGTAACCAGTTGCCAAATATATTAGCAACACTACACGGAGGATACATGCCAGAAGCTATCTAGATGACTGACCATATAGAACGAGCCAATTGACAATGGAAGAACAAATGTTTTATTGTCTCATCATGACAAAATACACATTGCGTACTTCCATGCCAATTCCTCTTAATAAGGTTATCTTAGTAAGAATGACTCCGCGACAAAGATACCATGCAAAGATTTTATTCTTCAGAGGTATCTTCATCTTCCAGATCTTCTTATTATTATCAATTGGCACGTCTGACTGGATCAAAGGCGGTATCCCAAGTATACTGGAAGACGAGGCCCATCTGTATACTGACCTGTTCGGATGCGGATTCGGCCACTTTCCGATCACTTTTGGGGATACCGATACATTATCGGAGACTCACAAATGCTGAATGGAAACACGTCGGGGAGAGACTCACAAATGTAGTCTCTCCCCGAAGTATGGCAAGCCTCGTCTTGAGCCTCGCCGAAACAAAACAGTTCACTTTTATGGAAATTGATCTTAAGCCCTGAGAGTTGCTCGAATGCTGATAAAATTAATTTCAGATTTCTTGCTTTCTCGAGGTCATGATCCATAAAGAGAATCGTATCATCAGCAAATTGGAGGATAGAGAGGCCACCATCCACTAGATGACTCACTACCCCATCAATTTGGCCATCAACCTTGGCATGCTCAATCACGACCGCTAACATATCAGCCACTACATTGAATAGCATGGGTGACACTGGGTCACCTTGTCGCAAATTCTTTCTACGTTTGGAAATAGTTGCCAATGTCATCATGGACTTTAATGGCAACACTACCTCCAGTCACGAAACTATGGATCATTGCGCGCCGCTCTACAGAAAAACCTTTCATTCTGAGAGTTTGTTGAAGAAAATACCACTTGACTTTGTCATAAGCTTTTTCAAAGTCGATTTTAAGAACCACCCCATTCAGTTTTGTTCCGATGCAATTCGTGAACTGTTTCATAAAGGACAACAACCCCATCTAGGATGTTTCTGCCTTGCATGAAAGCAGTTTGAGAAGGGCGAACCACATGTTCAGCAACCAGATTTAGTCTAATCGTCGCTACTTTACTGAGTATTTTAAAACTAACATTAAGGAGTCAAACTGGACGATACTGTTGTATCCTTTCAGGCTCATTAACCTTAGGTAATAAAATAATTTCACCGAAGTTTAAGCGAAACAACTCTAGTTGGCCAGCGTGAAGGCATATCAACAAGAGTAGGAGATCCTGTTTGATAACCTCCCAAAAGTTCTGGTAGAAGTCGGCGGGAAACCGTCTGGACCCAGTGCTTTGTTATGCTCCATTAGGAAAACTGCATTTCTAAGTTCCTCCTCAGAAAACAGAGCTTTTAGAAGGCTATTTTCCGCATCAGAAACCTGGGGGATATCATCTGTTTAAGATTCATCCATTGAGAAGTTTCCTTCCTCAGGGGTTCCGAATAGATTTTTATAATAACTAGCGATATAGGACTTAAGTTGCTCATGCCCTTCAATCGTGCCATCCTCCTGTTGTAGGGAATGAATAAGTTTCTTCCGATGTCTACCATTAGCGACACCATGAAAAAAAATCTCGTATTCGAATCACCTTTCAGGATAAACTGAGAGTTTGAATGATGGTAACACTTGAGTTCCTCCTCGCACACATGCGAGCTGACTGGGCATTTGATTGACTCTTGATCTCTATTTCAAGGTCAGAGAGAGGTCTAATCTCTGCCAGAGATTCTAAATCATCAATAATAGATGAAAGACGAAGCTTCTCCTTTTTTAAGATACCCGCAGTGTGCCTAACCCATCCACCAAGGAACTTACGTAATGGACGTATTTTGCTGTTCCATATGTGTATTGGGGTAAGCCCGGCAACCGGTTTATCCCACATCTCGATGCAACCAACCCAGTTCAAACTTGAACTTGTGTCTGTGTTGTGGTCGAGGTAATCCAGTGGTTAAGAGGATGGGTGCATGGTCTGAGATAGCCTCTATACGAGGCAGAGCACGAACAGAAACCATTGGAAATTTGGATTCCTAGTCGGTATCCATTAAAACACGATCTAATTTCTCATATGTCGGCTCTGGAAGACTATTTTCCCAAGTGAGTTGTCTTCCAATCATGGAAACCTCTCGCAAATCTAGACTGTCTATGACAACGTTGAAAAGGAAAGGCCAATGATTATCAAACATACCTCGGCTTTTCTCATTTGGAAATCGTAGCAAATTAAAATCCCCGCCAATAAGAATGGGGTAGGGATATATTTCGCTTGATTAGCCAGTTCGCAGAGAAAAACGGCCTTTTGCTCATTCTGGGCTGCCTCATACACGGCGACGAGGGTCCATGTGAAGTTGTCAACTTTGTTTCGGATATGGAGTTTAATATGAAACTCTCCGTCCGAACTAGCCAAAACATCCATAGTCCCTGTGTTAATGCCAAGTAAAATGCCTCCAGAACGACCTCGAGGTGGCCGTGAAATCCAATTATAGTCTATCCTGCCAGATAAGCGGTTAAGCAGACTTACTGAGAAATCACGTCTCCCCGTTTCAGACAAAGCCAAAAAGTCTAAATTGTACTCCCTATTACACTCCGCTATGAATAGATGTTTAGCCAAGTCACCAAAACCTATGCCATTAAAGAACATGCCATTCATCGGGAAACAATAGGAGATCTAGAAAATTTTGCCCTCTTAGAGGGTTTACAACTTTTTTTCGAACAACTAGATTTGGATTTACGACCGAAAGCTGTAAGCTCAATCAATGAGCTAAGCCCGGGTTCCTCCAAGCCCACATCTGAAACTGAAAGTGCGTTATATCGACTAGAGCAGGGGTGAATAGGCGATTTTTATGAAAGTCTTCAAAACGTGGAAGTTATGAAGACAAACAGTAGAGATATGCCTATTACTATGCATCGGAAGGTAGACTACACTAGGCAAGCCATGGTCAAGTATTCAATAGAGTGAAAGCACAGTGACAAATAGCTGCAGTGTAATAAGGATCAGGTAGGAAGATGTTGTGAAGCCAAACAGAACACACAACCACTCAGTGAAGACAAAAGATAGAGCAAACATGCAATGACTTCACAATGAGTAACAATAAGTAAAGGGAAGTGAAGATGAAACCAGTGCCTCGTTGAAGACAATGACTTGTTGGACCAGTTCCAGTTGCTGTGACAACTGTACGTCTGGTTGGAGCGGCTAGGTATTTAAACCTTAGGACACACAGTCCCGGACACCCAGTCCTGAACACGCAGCTCAGGACTGAAGGAAATATGCCCTAGAGGCAATAATAAAGTTATTATTTATTTCCTTACATCATGATAAATGTTTATTATTCATGCTAGAATTCTAGTAACCGGAAACATAATACATGTGTGAATACATAGACAAACAGAGTGTCACTAGTATGCCTCTACTTGACTAGCTCGTTAATCAAAGATGGTTATGTTTCCTAACCATGAACAAAGAGTTGTTATTTGATTAACGAGGTCACATCATTAGTTGAATGATCTGATTGACATGACCCATTCCATTAGCTCAGCACCCGATCGTTTAGTATGTTGCTATTGCTTTCTTCATGACTTATACATGTTCCTATGACTATGAGATTATGCAACTCCCGTTTACCGGAGGAACACTTTATGTGCTACCAAACGTCACAATGTAACTGGGTGATTATAAAGGTGCTCTACAGGTGTCTCCAAAGGTAGATGTTGGGTTGGCGTATTTCGAGATTAGGATTTGTCACTCCGATTGTCGGAGAGGTATCTCTGGGCCCTCTCGGTAATGCACATCACATAAGCCTTGCAAGCATTACAACTAATGAGTTAGTTGCGAGATGATGTATTACGGAATGAGTAAAGAGACTTGCCGGTAACGAGATTGAACTAGGTATTGGATACCGACGATCGAATCTCGGGCAAGTAACATACCGATGACAAAGGGAACAAGGTATGTTGTTATGCCGTCTGACCGATAAAGATCTTCGTAGAATATGTAGGAGCCAATATGGGCATCCAGGTCCCGCTATTGGTTATTGACCGAAGACGTGTGTCGGTCATGTCTACATTGTTCTCGAACCGTAGGGTTCGCACGCTTAACGTTACGATGACAATTATTATGAGTTTATACATTTTGATGTACCAAAGTTAAGTTCGGAGTCCCGGATGTGATCACGGACATGCATGACGAGGAGTCTCGAAATGGTCGAGACATAAAGATTGATATATTGGATGACTATATTCGGACACCGGAAGCGTTCCGGAGGAGTTTCGGATAAAACCGGATCACCGGGGGGTCACCAGAACCCCCCGGGGGGTTAATGGGCCTCATGGGCCTAAAGTGGAGAAGAGGAAGGGGCTGCCAGGGCAGGCCGCGTGCCCCCTCTCCCCCTAGTCCGAATTGGACAAGGAGGGAGGGGCGGCGCCCCCCTCTTTCCCTCTCTTCTCCACCAATCCTACTTGGACAAGGAAATGGGGGGGAGTCCTACTCCCGGTAGGAGTAGGACTCCTCCTGCGCGCCACCATAGGGCCGGCCAAACCCCCCCCCCCTGGATCCTTTATATACGGAGGCAAGGGGCACCCTAGGACACACAATTGATCAACGTGATCGTTCCTTAGCCGTGTGCGGTGCCCCCTTCCACCATATTCTACCTCGGTCATATCGTTGTAGTGCTTAGGCGAAGCCCTGCGTTGGTAGTACATCATCATCGTCACCACGCCGTTGTGCTGAGGAACTAATCCCCGAAGCTTTGCTGGATCGGAGCCCGGGGAGCGTCATCGAGCTGTACGTGTGCTAAGACCTCGGAGGTGCCGGAGTAACGGTGCTTGGATCGATCGGATCGGGAAGACGTACGACTACTTCCTCTACGTTGCGTCAACGCTTCCGCTTCGGTCTACGAGGGTACGTAGACAACACTCTCTCCTCTCGTTGCTATGCATCACCATGATCTTGCATGTGCGTAGGAGAATTTTGAAATTACTACGTTCCCCAACAGTGGCATCCGAGCCTAGGTTTTATGGTTTGATGTTAGATGCACGAGTAGAACACAAGTGAGTTGTGGGCGATATAAGTCATACTGCCTACCAGCATGTCATACTTTGGTTCAGCGGTATTGTTGGATGAAGCGGCCCGGACCGACATTACGCGTACGCTTACGCGAGACCGGTTCTCCCGACGTGCTTTGCACAAAGGTGGCTTGCGGGTGACTGTTTCTCCAACTTTAGTTGAACCAAGTGTGGCTATGACCGGTCCTTGCGAAGGTTAAAATGGCGTCAACTTGACAAACTATCGTTGTGGTTTTGATGCGTAGGTAAGATTGGTTCTTGCTTAAGCCCGTAGCAGCCACGTAAAACATGCAACAACAAAGTAGAGGATGTCTAACTTGTTTTTGCAGGGCATGTTGTGATGTGATATGGTCAAGACATGATGCTAAATTTTATTGTATGAGATGATCATGTTTTGTAACCAAGTTATCGGCAACTGGCAGGAGCCATATGGTTGTCGCTTTATTGTATGCAATGCAATCGCGTTGTAATGCTTTACTTTATCACTAAGAGGTAGCGATAGTCGTGGAAGCATAAGATTGACGAGACGACAACGATGCTACGATGGAGATCAAGGTGTCGCGCCGGTGACGATGGTGATCATGACGGTGCTTCGGAGATGGAGATCACAAGCACAAGATGATGATGGCCATATCATATCACTTATATTGATTGCATGTGATGTTTATCTTTTATGCATCTTATCTTGCTTTGATTGACGGTAGCATTATAAGATGATCTCTCACTAAATTATGAAGAAGTGTTCTCCCTGAGTATGCACCGTTGCCAAAGTTCATCGTGCCCAGACACCACGTGATGATCGGGTGTGATAAGCTCTACGTCCATCTACAACGGGTGCAAGCCAGTTTTGCACACGCAAAATACTCAGGTTAAACTTGACGAGCCTAGCATATGCAGATATGGCCTTGGAACATGGAGACCGAAAGGTCGAGCGTGAATCATATAGTAGATATGATCAACATAATGATGTGCACCATTGAAAACTAATCCATTTCACGTGATGATCGGTTATGGTTTAGTTGATTTGGATCACATGATCACTTAGAAGATTAGAGGGATGTCTATCTAAGTGGGAGTTCTTTAAGTAATTTGATTAATTGAACTTAAATTTATCATGAACTTAGTACCTGATAGTATCTTGCTTATGTATGTTTGATTGTAGATAGATGGCCCGTGCTGTTGTTCCATTGAATTTTAATGCGTTCCTTGAGAAAGCAAAGTTGAAAGATGATGGTAGCAATTACACGGACTGGGTCCGTAACTTGAGGATTATCCTTATTGCTGCACGGAAGAATTACGTCCTGGAAGCACCGTTGGGTGCCAGGCCTGCTGCTGGAGCAACACAAGATGTTATGAACGTCTGGCAGAGCAAAGCTGATAACTACTCGATAGTTCAGTGTGCCATGCTTTACGGCTTAGAATTGGGACTTCAACGAAGTTTTGAACGTCATAGAGCATATGAGATGTTCCAGGAGTTGAAGTTAATATTTCAAGCAAATGCCCGGATTGAGAGATATGAAGTCTCCAATAAGTTCTATAGCTGCAAGATGGAGGAGAATAGTTCTGTCAGTGAGCATATACTCAAAATGTCTGGGTATAATAATCACTTGATTCAGATGGGAGTTAATCTTCCAGATGATTGCGTCATTGACAGAATTCTCCAATCACTGCCACCAAGCTACAAGAGCTTCGTGATGAACTATAATAGGCAAGGGATGAATAAGACTATTCCCGAGCTCTTCGCAATGCTGAAAGCTGCGGAGGTAGAAATCAAGAAGGAGCATCAAGTGTTGATGGTCAACAAGACCACTAGTTTCAAGAAAAGGGGCAAAGGGAAGAAGAAGGGGAACTTCAAGAAGAACTTCAAATACAACGGGTGCAAAACAGTTGCACACGCGGAATACTCAGGTTATACTTGACGAGCCAAGCATATACAGATATGGCCTCGGAACACGGAGACCGAAAGGTCAAGCGTGAATCATATAGTAGATATGATCAACATAGTGATGTTCACCAATGAAACTACTCCATCTCACGTGATGATCGGACATGGTTTAGTTGATTTGGATCACGTGATCACTTAGAGAATTAGAGGGATGTCTATCTAAGTGGGAGTTCTTTAAGTAATTTGATTAATTGAACTTAAATTTATCATGAGCTTAGTACCTGATAGTATCTTGCTTATGTATGTTTGATTGTAGATAGATGGCCCGTGCTGTTGTTCCGTTGAGTTTTAATGCGTTCCTTGAGAAAGCAAAGTTGAAAGATGATGGTAGCAATTACACGGACTGGGTCCGTAACTTGAGGATTATCCTCATTGCTGCACAGAAGAATTACGTCCTGGAAGCACCGCTGGGTGCCAGGCCTGCTGCTGGAGCAACACCAGATGTTATGAACGTTTGGCAGAGCAAAGCTGATGACTACTCGATAGTTCAGTGTGCCATGCTTTACGGCTTAAAATCGGGACATCAACGACGTTTTGAACATCATGGAGCATATGAGATGTTCAAGGAGTTGAAGTTAATATTTCAAGCAAATGCCCGGATTGAGAGATATAAAGTCTCCAATAAGTTCTATAGCTGCAAGATGGAGGAGAACAGTTCTGTCAGTGAGCATATACTCAAAATGTCTGGGTATAATAATCACTTGATTCATATGGGAGTTAATCTTCCAGATGATTGCGTCATTGACAGAATTCTCCAATCACTGCCGCCAAGCTACAAGAGCTTCGTGATGAACTATAATATGCAAGGGATGAATAAGACTATTCCCAAGCTCTTCGCAATGCTGAAAGCTGCGGAGGTAGAAATCAAAAAGGAGCATCAAGTGTTGATGGTCAACAAGACCACTAGTTTCAAGAAAAAGGGCAAAGGGAAGAAGCAGGGGAACTTCAAGAAGAACAGGAAGCAAGTTGCTGCTCAGGAGAAGAAACCCAAGTCTGGACCTAAGCCTGAAACTGAGTGCTTCTACTGCAAGCAGACTGGTCACTGGAAGCGGAACTGCCCCAAGTATTTGGCGAATAAGAAGGATGGCAAGGTGAACAAAGGTATATGTGATATACATGTTATTGATGTGTACCTTACTAGAGCTCGCAGTAGCACCTGGGTATTTTATACTGGTTCTGTTGCTAATATTTGCAACTCGAAACAGGGACTACGGATTAGGCGAACACTGGGAAAGGACGAGGTGACGATGCGCGTGGGAAACGGTTCCAAAGTTGATGTGATCGCGGTTGGCACGGTACCTCTACATCTACCTTCGGGATTAGTATTAGACCTAAATAATTGTTATTTGGTGCCAGCGTTAAGCATGAACATTATATCTGGATCTTGTTTGATGCGAGACGGTTATTCATTTAAATCAGAGAATAATGGTTGTTCTATTTATATGAGTAATATCTTTTATGGTCATGCACCCTTGAAGAGTGGTCTATTTCTGATGAATCTCGATAGTAGTGATACACATATTCATAATGTTGAAGCCAAAAGATGCAGAGTTGATAATGATAGTGCAACTTATTTGTGGCACTGCCGTTTAGGTCATATCGGTATAAAGCGCATGAAGAAACTCCATACTGATGGACTTTTGGAACCACTTGATTATGAATCACTTGGTACTTGCGAACCATGCCTCATGGGCAAGATGACTAAAACACCGTTCTCCGGTACTATGGAGAGAGCAACAGATTTGTTGGAAATCATACATACTGATGTATGTGGTCCGATGAATATTAAGGCTCGTGGCGGATATCGTTATTTTCTCACCTTCACAGATGATTTAAGCAGATATGGGTATATCTACTTAATGAAACACAAGTTTGAAACATTTGAAAAGTTCAAAGAATTTCAGAGTGAAGTTGAAAATCATCGTAAAAAGAAAATAAAGTTTTTACGATCTGATCGTGGAGGAGAATATTTGAGTTACGAGTTTGGTGTACATTTGAAACAATGCGGAATAGTTTCACAACTCACGCCACCCGGAACACCACAGCGTAATGGTGTGTCCGAACGTCGTAATCGTACTTTACTACATATGGTGCGATCTATGATGTCTCTTACTGATTTACCGCTATCGTTTTGGGGTTATGCTTTAGAGACGGCCACATTCACATTAAATAGGGCACCATCAAAATCCGTTGAGACGACGCCTTATGAACTATGGTTTGGCAAGAAACCAAAGTTGTCGTTTCTTAAAGTTTGGGGCTGCGATGCTTATGTGAAAAAGCTTCAACCTGATAAGTTCGAACCCAAATCGGAGAAATGTGTCTTCATAGGTTACCCAAAGGAGACTGTTGGGTACACCTTCTATCACAGATCCGAAGGCAAGACATTCGTTGCCAAGAATGGATCCATTCTAGAGAAGGAGTTTCTCTCGAAAGAAGTGAGTGGGAGGAAAGTAGAACTTGACGAGGTAATTGTACCTGCTCCCTTATTGGAAGTAGTACATCACAGAAAACTGTTTCTGCGACACCTACACCAATAAGTGAGGAAGCTAATGATAATGATCATGAAACTTCTGGACAAGATACTACTGAACCTCGTAGATCAACCAGAGTGAGATCCGCGCCATAGTGGTACGGTAATCCTGTTCTAGAAATCATGCTACTAGATCATGATGAACCTATGAACTATGAAGAAGCGATGGTGAGCCCAGATTCCGCAAAATGGCTTGAAGCCATGAAATCTGAGACGGGATCCATGTATGAGAACAAAGTATGGACTTTGGTTGACTTGCCCGATGGTCGGAAAGCAATTGAGAATAAATGGATCTTCAAGAAGAAGACTGACGCTGACGGTAATGTTACTGTCTACAAAGCTCGACTTGTCGCAAAAGGTTTTCGACAAGTTCAAGGGGTTGACTACGATGAGACCTTCTCACCCGTAGCGATGCTTAAGTCTGTCAGAATCATGTTAGCAATTGCCGCATTTCATGATTATGAAATTTGGCAGATGGATGTCAAAACTGCATTTCTGAATGGATTTCTGGAAGAAGAGTTGTATATGATGCAACCAGAAGGTTTTGTCGATCCAAAGGGAGCTAACAAAGTGTGCAAGCTCCAGCGATCCATTTATGGACTGGTGCAAGCCTCTCGGAGTTGGAATAAACGCTTTGATAGTGTGATCAAAGCATTTGGTTTTATACAGACTTTCGGAGAAGCCTGTATTTACAAGAAAGTGAGTGGGAGCTCTGTAGCATTTCTGATATTATATGTGGATGACATATTACTGATTGGAAATGATATAGAATTTCTGGATAGCATAAAGGGATACTTGAATAAGAGTTTTTCAATGAAAGACCTCGGTGAAGCTGCTTACATATTAGGCATAAAGATCTATAGAGATAGATCAAAACGCTTAATTGGACTTTCACAAATCACATACCTTGACAAGATTTTGAAGAAGTTCAAAATGGATCAAGCAAAGAAAGGGTTCTTGCCTGTGTTACAAGGTGTGACGTTGAGTCAGACTCAATGCCCGACCACTGCAGAAGGTAGAGAGAAAATGAAAGATGTTCCCTATGCTTCAGCCATAGGCTCTATCATGTATGCAATGCTGTGTACCAGACCTGATGTGTGCCTTGCATAAGTCTAGCAGGGAGGTACCAAAGTAATCCAGGAGTGGATCACTGGACAGCGGTCAAGAACATCCTGAAATACCTGAAAAGGACTAAGGATATGTTTCTCGTATATGGAGGTGACAAAGAGCTCATCGTAAACGGTTACGTTGATGCAAGCTTTGACACTGATCCGGACGATTCTAAATCGCAAACCGGATACGTGTTTACATTAAACAGTGGAGCTGTTAGTTGGTGCAGTTCTAAACAAAGCGTTGTGGCAGGATCTACATGTGAAGCGGAGTACATAGCTGCTTCGGAAGCAGCAAACGAAGGAGTCTGGATGAAGGAGTTCATATCCGATCTAGGTGTCATACCTAGTGCATCGGGTCCAATGAAAATCTTTTGTTACAATACTGGTGCAATTGCCTTGGCAAAGGAATCCAGATTTCACAAGAGAACCAAGCACATCAAGAGACGCTTCAATTCCATCCGGGATCTAGTCCAGGTGGGAGACATAGAGATTTGCAAGATACATACGGATCTGAATGTTGCAGACCCGTTGACTAAGCCTCTTCCACGAGCAAAACATGATCAGCACCAAGGCTCCATGGGTGTTAGAATCATTACAGTGTAATCTAGATTATTGACTCTAGTGCAAGTGGGATACTGAAGGAAATATGCCCTAGAGGCAATAATAAAGTTATTATTTATTTCCTTACATCATGATAAATTTTTATTATTCATGCTAGAATTGTATTAACCGGAAACATAATACATGTGTGAATACATAGACAAACAGAGTGTCACTAGTATGCCTCTACTTGACTAGCTCGTTATCAAAGATGGTTATGTTTCCTAACCATGAACAAAGAGTTGTTATTTGATTAACGAGGGCACATTATTAGTTGAATGATCTGATTGACATGACCCATTCCATTAGCTTAGCACCCGATCGTTTAGTATGTTGCTATTGCTTTCTTCATGACTTATACATGTTCCTATGACTATGAGATTATGCAACTCCCATTTACCGGAGGAACACTTTGTGTGCTACCAAACGTCACAACGTAACTGGGTGATTATAAAGGTGCTCTACAGGTGTCTCCAAAGGTAGATGTTGGGTTGGCGTATTTCGAGATTAGGATTTGTCACTCCGATTGTCAGAGAGGTATCTCTGGGCCCTCTCGGTAGTGCACATCACATAAGCTTTGCAAGCATTACAACTAATGAGTTAGTTGCGAGATGATGTATTACGGAACGAGTAAAGAGACTTGCCGGTAACGAGATTGAACTAGGTATTGGATACCGACGATCGAATCTCGGGCAAGTAACATATATATCGATGACAAAGGGAACAACGTATGTTGTTATGCGGTCTGACCGATAAAGATCTTCGTAGAATATGTAGGGGACAATATGGGCATCCAGGTCCCGCTATTGGTTATTGACCGAAGACGTGTCTCAGTCATGTCTACATTGTTCTCGAACCGTAGGGTCCGCACACTTAACGTTACGATGACAGTTATTATGAGTTTATACATTTTGATGTACCGAAGTTAAGTTCGGAGTCCCGGATGTGATCACGGACATGACGAGGAGTATCGAAATGGTCGAGACATAAAGATTGATATATTGGATGACTATATTCAGACACCGGAAGTGTTCAGGAGGAGTTTCGGATAAAACCGAATCACCGGGGGGATACCGGAAACCCCCGGGGGGTTAATGGGCCTCATGGGCCTAAAGTGGAGAAGAGGAAGGGGCTGCCAGGGCAGGCCGCGCGCCCCCTCTCCCCCTAGTCCGAATTGGGCAAGGAGGGAGGGGCAGCGCCCCCCTCTTTCCTTCTCTTCTCCACCAATCCTACTTGGACAAGGAAAAGGGGGGGAGTCCTACTCCCGGTAGGAGTAGGACTCCTCCTGCGCGCCACCATAGGGCCGGCCGAACCGCCGCCCCCTTGGATCCTTTATATACGGAGGCAAGGGGGCACGCTAGGACACACAATTGATCAACGTGATCGTTCCTTAGCCGTGTGCGGTGCCCCCTTCCACCATATTCCACCTCGGTCATATCGTTGTAGTGCTTAGGCGAAGCCTTGCGTCGGTAGTACATCATCATCGTCACCACGCCGTTGTGCTGACGGAACTCATCCCCGAAGCTTTGCTGGATCGGAGCCCGAGGAGCGTCATCGAGCTGTACGTGTGCTAAGAACTCGGAGGTGCCGGAGTAACGGTGCTTGGATCGGTCGGATCGGGAAGACGTACGACTACTTCCTCTACGTTGCGTCAACGCTTCCGCTTCGGTCTACGAGGGTACGTAGACAACACTCTCCCCTCTCGTTGGTATGCATCACCATGATCTTGCGTGTGCGTAGGAGAATTTTTGAAATTACTACGTTCCCCAACAAGGACACCCAGTCCTCACCGTATTCTCCTTGAGCTAAGGTCACACAGACCTCGCCCAATCACTCTGGTAAGTCTTCAAGGTAGACTCCCAAACCTTCACAGACTTCGTTCACCGGCAATCCACAATGTCTCTTGGATGCTCAGAACGCGACGCCTAACCGGCTGGAGGATGCACAGTCCTCAAGTGTAATAAGTCTTCAGATCACTCAGACAAGAAGATTTAAGTGATGCCCAATTCGCTCTGGCTCTGGGTGGTTAGGGCTTTATCCTCGCTAGGTATTCTCTCTCTCAAAGGCTTCGAGGTGGGTTGCTCTCAAACGACAAAAGCTGTGCACTAAATCTGAGCAGCCAACCATTTATGGTTGTAGGGGGTGGACTATTTATAGCCACTAGGCAACCCGACCTGATTTGTCCGAAATGACCCTGGGTCACTAAGGAACTGACACATGTTCCAACGGTCAGATTTCAAACTCACAAGGCAACTTTAATTGGGCTACAAGCAAAGCTGACTTGTCCGACTCTGGACAAGATTTGCTCTCATAGTCTTCACTCGAAGACATAGGTTTTTTTGTTTAGGCATCACTTCAGTCGTTCTGACTGGTTCTCTTGGACCCCACTTAGCAGTACGGTGGTTCCTATGACTCAACACAAATGAAAGAGAACTACGAAAGATCTAAGTCTTCGAGCTCCATAGGCTTCATGCGGTGTCTTCTCTTGTCATAGTCTTCAAAGTGAATATCTTCATATACCACCTTTGACATCAATGTCTTCATACATTTTTAGGGGTCATCTCTAGAAGTAAAACCGAATCAATGAGGGACTTCTACCTGTGTTATCCTGCAATTCTCACAAACACATTAGTCCCTCAACTAGGTTTGTCGTCAATACTCCAAAACCAACTAGGGGTGGCACTAGATGCACTTACAATCTCCCCCTTTTTGGTGATTGATGACAAACTAGTTGAAGTTTTCAACGGGGAATATAATCTGTGAAGTTGTAAAGGATAAGGAATTGTCTTCATAAGTTGCAAGGGCTCCCCCTGAAGATGTGCATATATGTAATTTTCTTTTGGATTGCAAATGCACATGGCTGGTTGTACTTGTGGATATCCACTTCAACTTATGATGACAATCCACTATGCATGTAAAAGTATATGAAGATAATGTCATGCATAATGGAAAATGGACGTCTGCAGAATGATCTAAGTGCGGAATTTATCGTCGCACATGCGGAATTTATCTTCGCAAAGCAAGGTGGCAAACAAGTAGCAGACAACCATCGAGTTTAAGTGTTACAACTCAAAGAACCAAATGTAGCAAAACGAGAGTTGTAAGCACAAATCAAAATATGGCAAATTATAAAGCACCCACCCATAATGACCCACTTGAAGACTATCAACCTCATATGCTTCTCCCCCTTTTGTCAGTGAGGACCAAAAAGGTTTGAAGATAGAGTTTCTCCTCGTTCCCATGAGCAGCAGGGTCGTTGGTGGTGTTTGGCGGTGCGGAAGAGCTTGGTGCAGTGTCGACGCGTGCTGAAGGAGGTGGCAGTGATGTAGCATCGTCTTCATCCTCGATAACTCTGGCAGTCACTGTGGCAGCAAAGGAAGAAAACTCAGAGTCTTCAAGGGATGGTGTTCCTGGCAGCACAGCTCTTCTAGGAGGTGTGGAGTCAAACTTGAATCGCTCAGTGAACCATCCTCTTGAAGATCAGCTTCAGAACACATCATCGTGAGTCCTTTCCATGTGCGGCGACAGGTTTCATGTGCAACGAAAGCATTCTTGGTGGCAAGATTTCGAATGCGATTGACATCCACCAAGAGGCTTTTCATCTGTCGCTTAAGCCAGTCATGATGCCGATCCTGTTTCTGATGAAGGGCCACAAGAAGCTCTCGGTCATTCAGAACACGAGTGCGCTTCTTGGGTCTTGGAGCAGTTGTGCTGTCAGTGGCTTCAGTGGAAGCAGGGTGTGGTGCACGTGTAGTGCCAGCCAACGGATACACCCGAGAGACTGCTTCAATTCCTTCAATGTTTTGAATGAAGCTCTGGTGTTCTGCATTCTGAAGACTCAGAGGTTGCTTGGCCGGCTCAGGATAGATGGCTTCAGCAGAGGTATCCACATCAGGCAAGAAGATCCGATGGTTGCAGGCTGAGGGCTGATACGAGATAGCAGAGTGAAGTTTGATCAGCCGCATTACCCAAGGGGCATAGAACTTCAAACCAAACAAGTCAGAGCCTGACGCAGCAAGTTGGCGTATGAAAAAATCCTGTGCATTGAAGCATTTGCCATGAAGGATATAGAATATCAAAGTCTTCATTGCACCCTCAATCTTGGCATTTGGAGAGTGTCCTTTAATGGGCCAGAGAGTCCGCCTGATGATGTGATAGATGGTTCTTGGTAGATACTCAAGGTCTTCAACGAAGAACTCTGTGGGATAAGCAGCATCTTGGGGCAATGGCTTCATCATGCTGAGCATCTGTCTCATATCAGGTTCAGGCCTCTGAAAGATGCTCTCAATAGCTTCAGTATGCAGCTGACAGCCTTGCTCAAAGAGATCGCCATGAGTGGGCAAGCCAGTGAGCTCAATGATGTCAAATGCATTGGCTTCGTGATGAACATTGCCGGTCATCCACTCCAGGATCCAAGTCTTCGGATCTCTGTTGTACCCACGGATATGGAGGGTGGCATAGAATTGGAGCAGTAGCTCTTCATTCCAATGCTCTTGGTCAGTTATGAATGGCAGCAGTCACACTTGCTTGAAACAATCCAACGCTTCTTCTAGGCAGGGCAGACCAGTTATAGCTTCAACATCAAGGCGCTTGTGTGGGAAGATGCGACCTTGGTTGTGCAGTATGCATGAGTAGTAGCTTCGCTGAGGATAGCTCCAGAACCGATCTGATGGAATCCTTTCCCTTGAGTAGGGGTTCTTGGAGCTATTGAAGAATGTATTGTCTGCCCTGAAGCCATTGATGTTGAAGGGGCCAGGTGCTGAGGCAGGACTTGGGAACCTTGGCAGTCTTGGGATTGGCTTCTGTACCTGAGGCATGTGCTCAACATGATAGTCGAACTGGGGACCTACAGCAGACTCAGGAACAGAAGTGTCAGGATCAGTGGCTTCGCTGTCTTCTGATGCTTTTGGTGGGGAGGGCTCCACATTAGCTTCACTGTTAGTTGTGGCAGCCTCACGATTTTCATCCTCCACTTGACGAGCTGGAGGGTCAGACACAAGCACGTTCTCCGTGAGAACTGCTTCTTGGTAAGACGGGGGGACTGGTGGTACTTCTTCGTCTTCGGCTGATGCAGCCGGAATGTCTTCAGCGGAGACTTGAGGCCTTGGACCTTTGCGAAGCCTGCGCAGCGTGGCGACGCTTGTGGAGATTGAGTGTGCTGGGCCTCATTGTCTTCTTCCTCTTGTGGGCGATCTGCCCATGAGGCAGCCTGGGCAATTGGCGTCAATGGACGACCAATGCTGATGAGTTCACTGATGTCATGCGGAGGAAGGACTATATCACCTTCTACATTGTCATGTTGACAAATGTCTTCAGCAGTGATGGGATCAGCTGCTGGAATGTCTTCAGCTTCATGAGCCTCTGTGGAAGCAGGCTCATGGATAGTCAGTTGGCGTTTAGCTTCAGGATAGACCACAGAAAGGGGTTCAACCATTATGGGATCTGTGGGAGCAGCCCGATCCTTCTTGGTCTTCCTCTTCTTCTTAGAGGGGGCAGTAGGAGAGGCTTCAGGATATTTCCTTTTCCTCGCTTCAGCCTCAACAGTCCTCGTCTTCTTGGGCTCTGAAGCTGTTGACCTGCTTTTTGGCTTCGAGCCAGTCATTCTTGTGGGGAAGACAATAGGAACTGCTTCCTGCCTTGGTGCATCGGGTTCAGCTGTAACAGACGTCTTCTTCTTCTTTGCGGCCATTCTGGGGTCAATGCCAGGACGCCCAAGGGCCTTGCGTTTTCATCCTCATTATAGGCTTGCACACATCTGTCAGCCAGAGTCTTCATGCGCTCACGCGAACCCTGAGCTTCGGCGCGTTTCTTCAGAAAGTTTTCCTTGAGCTTGTGCATCATGATCTTGAAGTTCTTCACTTCTTGCACGCTGAGCTTGGCCATATGCTTCTTGAACTGAGCCTTTTCATAGTCAATTTTCTGCTTCAGTTCAACAATGCGCTGGGCAATAGCAAGTTTTGAAGCAATGGCGCCTTGGAAGGCGACACTGAGGCCAATGGGTAGCTGCAGATCTTCAAAGCTGATGTTTGGCGTGTCAAACCACTTGTCAATGAAGTTGTGGATGATGGCGACATCAAAGAGAGGCATATTATTGAAGATTTCTGCTTCTTCTTTGTTCTTGATGAGTTGCTCAAGAGCGTCATCTGCTAGGTCTTCATCACTTGACAGTTCAATGTCATCATTGCGCAGAATGGCAGCAGCTGTGAGCTCTTGGCCGCTGTGTGGCTGAGGCATCTTGCTCTTCTGGGGCTTGGAGATGCGGGATACGTCTTCAGACTAAACACTGTCTTCAGGAGGTGCAGTTGCCAATGGCTTCGCCCTTGAGATTTTTGGTGAAGGGGCCGGCTTTGAAGCTTTTGGCTTCTTCAACTGCTTTGGCTTCGGCACTGCAGGCGCGTCATCAGACTCAGTGCCAGCTGCAGGCTCATTCACTGCAGTCCCTTGAACCAAGATGTAGGTGATGAGGCCTTCAAGGTTGGCGAAAGGACCGATGACATTGGGTTCTGCATGTCGTGTGCCATCTGCCCTTGGTGCTGAGGGACCGGGGTTGAAGTCTAACCCAAATTTCTTCTTGTTCTGCTTCGCTGAGTTTTGGGCAAACTGGAAGTTGCGCTTGAACAGATTGTCGTCACGACACCATAGCAGTGACGACGAGTGTGCATCAGCAGGCTGTGGTCCATGGACCATGCATGGATAGAAGCCTTGAGCAATGGCTTCATCTCTGGACCTGGGTAGAAGATTCTTGTATAGGATGTCTCCCCACGGTCTTTTGATGGCACTTTTCTCAGCATACTCTTGGGTTGTGAAGCGGTATTTGAACCATTGTTCTGCCCAATATCGTCGAATCCATTGGATTCGGGTCTTGCGCTGGCTGTAATCCTCTTCAGGATCTGTCTTATACATTTCTGCAAGTTCATCTGGCAGATGTCTGGATGTTCCGCCACGACGCTGTCTGCCCCCCTTCCTTGCTGCTTTCTCTGAAGCCATAAACTTTAACTTGAACGGCTTCAAGACGTTCAAAGGCTTCAAAGGCTTTCTTTTGCTGGACCAACAGGAACTGGCTTCAGGAGAATTTATGTGATGCTGTAAGAATTCTGCAAATGAATGCAGACTATGAGAACCAAAGGATTCTCCCACGGACATGTACCTGTGACAGCATTAAGGTGCGAGGGAAGAGGAAGAGGTCATATGCATTCTCAGAAGATTTTCAAGATAAATCAGTTTAGAAGACATTGACCTCATCGTGCGAAGACATTCACTCATAGATAAGAAGTTGGTTCCAGATTTGTACGAACCCACAAATCAGTACAAGTGAGGAATCTAACTACTTTGTGAAGCACAAGTGAATGTACTAGGCATGTTAAGAGATGCAGTATGAGAGAGATCTAACTTGTGTGAATAGAAACTTCTTATGGTAGAAAGTGACAAAGCCATAGGATCAAAAGGTGCCGTAAAAAGAAGTTTTATTTACCACACTGGGAACTGCTAGACGGAGTGGGAGATGAGGCCGAGCAGTTCTATCTTCCGTGCCCTAACTTGGCGACGGAGGACACCTACGGCGACAGGCGGAGAGGACGATGTCCGCGATCGGCGTGAAGACGGCGTCGGAGAGGTTGCGGCAGCGAAGTGCTTCGTCGCCGGTGTCGTCGAGGTCTAGCGGTGGCGCTAGGGTTCGTGTGAGGGTGGAAGAAGGGATAATGGCCGCTGTGAGTGTGTATTTATAGTTACAGGGGCGGCACTGCGCTATTACACTGGTGCCCCTGGCGATTTGCATCTGAGTAACACGTGGCCATCATGCGGAGTTTTGGGGTTTGTTCCACGTCCCACGCACGCCTGGATTGTCGGGTGGTCGTTCCTACTTCTCCGGATGCCATGTGGATGAATGAGCATTGAAAACGGACTTAAAGGTTGTCTCTATGTCTTCTGCTGTCAAGGGCGCAGAGAAGACATTCGACAGTTTCAATGGAATGCATATAACTTGGAGAGATAGAATTTGAGATAGAAAGCATAGAGAGGTTAGGGTCCGATCACATTCACTTAGTTCAAAAGATTCAAACAAGAAGACATAGCTATAAGTGAATGCTGTAGAGGATAGAACAGTAGTATATATATATATATAGCTATATAATCAACATAGTGAAGATAATCATGAAGACATGTTAAGATTGAAGCCAAACCAAATGTGAAGACATTGCAAGGTAACGCCATGAGTGAAACACTTCAAAATAGAACGTTTGGTGGTGGCGTTACCCACCGTATAGGAAGTATTAGACCCAGACACGACGCACAATTATCGTCGCGCTCCGAAGTCAAATTCCACATTAATGTATTCACACTTAGAATGTATGTCTTCATTGATTAAAGATATACGTTACTTCGTGTGTTGCACATCTAAGTGTTAGGATGTGTGCCTGATCACATGACATTTGAGGATTCCGGGATATTTAGCTCACACCGTAACTTGCAAAATCTCTTCTCATCCAAGGGCTTGGTGAAGATATCTGCCAATTGCTCTTCAGTGTTGACGTGTATGATATCAATATCTTCCTTCACAACATGATCTCTGAGAAAGTGATGACGAATTTCTATGTGCTTCGTCTTCGAGTGCTGAACTGGGTTGTTCGCAATCTTGATGGCGCTTTCGTTTTCGCAGTAAAGTGGCACTTGCTTCAGATGAATGCCATAGTCCTTGAGAGTTTGCTTCATCCACAGAAGCTGAGCGCAGCAAGATCCAGCAGCAATGTATTCAGATTCAGCAGTGGAGAGGGATACACAGTTCTGCTTCTTTGAAGACCAACATACAAGTGATCATCCCAGAAAGTGGCATGTGCCTGATGTAGACTTCCGATCAACCTTGTCACCAGCATAATCAGCATCCGAGAATCCAACCAGATCAAACTCTGATCCCTTTGGATACCATAATCCGAGAGTTGGGGTGTGAGCCACATATCGAAGAATTCGCTTCACAGCTAAGTGATGCGACTCCTTTGGTGCCGCTTGAAATCGAGCACACATGCAAACACTAAGCATAATATCTGGCCTAGATGCACATAAATAAAGCAAAGAACCAATCATGGAGCGGTATACCTTTTGATCAAACTCTTTACCATTGTCGTCGGGACCCAGATGATGTTTGGCTGGCATTGGTGTTGTGAAGCCTTTGCAGTCTTGCATGCCAAACTTCTTCAGGCACTCTTTGAGATACTTCTCTTGAGATATGAAGATGCCGTTGCATTGTTGTCGTATTTGAAGACCGAGGAACAACTTCAGCTCCCCCATCATCGACATCTGATATTGCTCTTGCATCATATAGCCAAACTCTTCACTGTACTTCTGATTGGTGCAGCCGAAGATAATGTCATCCACATAAATTTGGCACACAAACAGTTCATCATCATATGTCTTCATGAAGAGAGTGGGATCTAGGGAACCAGGTATGAAGCCTTTGCTCTTCAGGAAGTATTTGAGTGTGTCATACCAGGCCCGAGGGGCTTGTTTGAGGCCATACAGTGCCTTGTTGAGCTTGTATACCATGTCACGATGTTTTGGATCTTCAAACCCAGGCGGTTGTGCAACATACACTTCTTATTCAATCTTTCCATTGAGAAAGGCACTCTTCACATCCATTTGATATAGAAGTATGTTATGATGATTTGCATAGGCCAGCAGTATACGTATGGCTTCAAGTCTAGCCACAGGAGCAAATGTTTCATCGAAATCAATCCCTTCCACTTGAGTATATCCTTGAGAAACAAGGCGAGCTTTGTTTCTGACAATTTGACCATGCTCATCTTGCTTGTTGCGGTATATCCATTTGGTTCCTATTATATTGTGCTTCCGTGGATCAGGACGCTTAACCAGTTCCCATACATTGTTCAGCTCAAACTGTTGAAGCTCTTGCATAGCTTGAATCCATTCAGGTTCCATGAAGGCTTTTTCAACTTTCTTGGGTTCTGTAATTGAGACGAATGCGAAGTGCCCACAGAAATTTGCCAGCTGAGTTTCCCTTGAACGAGTGAGTGGACCAGGTGCATTGATGCTGTCAATTATTCTGTCAATCTGCACTTCATTGGCAACACGAGGATGTACAGGGTGAAGACTTTGCTCTTGCTGATCTGTGTTGTTGTTGGGAGGAATGTCTTCAGGCTGAGCATTGTCTTCATGTGGATCAGGTGCTGAGATGATAAGTTCTTCTTCAGGATGAGCTTCAGAAGGTATAATCTCTCCAGTTCTCATTAGCTTGATTGATTCACTAGATGGAACTTCATCTAGCACATTTGGTAGTTGCTCTCTTTGTGAACCATTGGTCTCATCGAACCGCACATCCACTGTTTCAACCACTTTGTAATGAAAGAGATTGAAGACTCTGTAGGAGTGCGAATCCTTTCCATATCCAAGCATAAAACCCTCATGTGCTTTTGGTGCAAACTTTGAGGTGTGGTGTGGGTCCTAGATCCAGCACCTTGCGCCAGATACTCTGAAGTAACTGACATTTGGCTTCTTGCCAGTTAGGAGTTCATAAGATGTCTTGTTCAGAAGCTTGTGAAGATAAACACGATTGATTGTATGGCATGCAGTGTCAATGGCTTCAGGCCAGAATTTTCTTGGAGTCTTTTATTCATCTAGCATTGTTCTGGCCATCTCAATGAGTGTTCTGTTCTTGCGTTCGACGATGCCATTCTGCTGTGGCGTGTATGGGGCTGAGAATTCATGTGTGATGCCCAAGGTATCAAGATATGTATCAAGTCTAGTGTTCTTGAATTCAGTGCCATTGTCACTTCTGATGTGCTTTATCTTGGCGCCGTAATTGTTCATAGCTCGATTGGTGAAGCGTCTGAAGACATCCTGCACTTCAGTCTTGTAAAGGATTATGTGCACCCAAGTATATCTAGAGTAATCATCAACAATGACAAACCCATAGAGGCAAGCAGTAGTGGTAAAAGTTGAGTAGTGAGTGGGACCAAAAAGATCCATGTGAAGCAGTTCGAAGGGTCGAGTAGTGGTCATGATTGTCTTCGAGGGATGTTTTGCCCTCGTCATCTTCCATGCTTCACAGGCACCGCATAGGTGATCTTTCTTGAACTTGACGCCCTCGATGCCTATGACATGCTTCTTCTTTGCAAGGGTGTGGAGGTTCCTCATGCCAGCATGCCCAAGCCTCCGATGCCAAAGCCAGCATTCTGAAGCTTTTGCCAGAAGACATACTGCAAGCTGTGGCCCTGCTAAGAAATCTACCACATACAAATCATCTTTCCGATACCCTTCAAACACTAGAGACTTGTCAGATTCCATTAGTACCAGGCAGCGATATTTTCCAAATATTACGATCATGTTCAAATCGCAAAGCATTGAGACAGATATTAAGTTGAAGCCAAGGGATTCAACAAGCATGACTTTATCCATGTGTTGATCCTTTGAGATTGCAACTCTACCTAGACCCAATACCTTACTTTTACCAGTGTCAGCGAATGTGATGTGGCTCTTGTTGGATGGACGTAAGGTTGAGTCCATAAGAAGGCTTCTTTTGCCGGTCATGTGATTTGTACACCAACTGTCAATAATCCATTCTGAAGACGCTGGTGTCGTACCCTACAGTGAAGTTAGGGGGATAGGCTTCACGAAGAGAATTGTGAAGCAAAAACATTTGACGAACCAGTGGGTTATGAAAACTTAGATCCAGATTAGGACTAATAGGGAGAGTAGCATGCGATTCAGGAACGAAGTACATAGTAATGCCATTCGGGCATTTGATCTTGCGCCCTACAAGATGTTTAAGGTCCCCAGCAATAGCGTCAGAAGATTTTGGTTTTCTGCTGGAGACCTTTCCCTGCAAAAGAGAGTTAAGCTTTCTTAGCCACCCACATCTTCAAGGGTGGCTTAGAAGCAATAAGTCTAAGTGCAGCATGTGAGAATTTTGGCTTTGGAGCCCTAGCAAACAGTCTAGCAGGTGGACAATAGTACTCATAAGAATAGGCAGAATAATTCTTGGTCATATGAACATGGCGGTTTGATGGACCGCTCTCATATTCATATGCCTGAGTGTGGTTTCCCTGCAAAACATTTGCGTTAGTGCGACTCAGGTGAGTCCTCTGTCTGTATGAATCCTTTGGACCGTATGAAGCCTTTGGTCTGAGGTTTGTCTTCTTCATGTGAGGTGTCATGAAGACATTAACAGGAAGATTTTCCAGACACCTTTTCGGAACCCAGATCTTCTTCATAGGCGGTCCATTCCTGCAGTTAGTACCAATGTACCTGGCAAACACTTCACCATTCTGATTCTTAAACAGTACATAGTTTGCATCAAAGGATTCATCAATGATAATGGGGTTAGCACAAGTGAATCCAGATAAATTGGATGGATCTGCTAAAGGTTCCTTTGCAGCAACCCACTTGGTCTTGGGGTACTGCTCAGGTTTCCAGTAAGAGCCATCTGCATTCATTTTCCTTACGAACCCAACACCCTCTTTCCTAGGGTTTCGGTTCAGAATCTGCTTCTTGAGGACATCACATAATGTCTGATGCCCTTTAAGACTTTTGTACATCCCTGTTTCAAGCAATGTCTTCAACCTAGCATTCTCATCAGCAATAGCGGTGGTATCCTCAGCAGAGGGGTTAGTTACCACATCAACAGTTGAAGATATTGCAACAGCACTAGCAGTAGAACATTCAGCAACAGAAGCAGCATTATCACGCTCAATGCATTTAAGACATGGTGGTTCAAATCCTACCTGAGTGGAACTGATCTGTTTGGCGCTAAGTGACTCGTTTTCCTTGTGAAGATCTTCATGAGCCGCTCTCAATTTCTCAAGATCTTGCTTCCTTTGAAGATAATCATAGGAAAGCTTTTCATGAGCTATTGAGAGAGTATCGTGACGACTTTCAAGTTCCTGATACTTAACGTGAAGATTTTTTATGTCTTCGATTAAGGATTCGGACCGAGTGATTTCAGCACCCAACAGATCATCGCTTCTGTCTAACAGTTTTTGAATATATTCCAGTGTTTTCTGTTGTTCAGTTGCAATTTTAGCAAGTGTTTTGTAGCTGGGTTTTGAATCACAATCAGAGTCATCGTCACTAGATGTTTGATAGTGAGTAGTGCGTGTGTTTACCTTGGCACCGCGTGCCATGAAGCAGTAGGTAGGAGTGGAGTAGTCCTTGTCATTTACATCGGTGTCGGTGATGAAGTCATTGTCTTCAGTGTTGAAGATGGACTTGGCGACGTATGTTGTTGCCAGACTTGCAATGCCAGAATCAGACTCCTCCTCAGACCCCACCTCTGCCTCCTCAGAAGCGAACTCCTCCTCTGAATCCATTTCCTTGCCAACAAACGCACGTGCCTTGCCAGATGATCCCTTCTTGTGTGATGAAGACTTTGAGGAAGACTTGGAAGAAGACTTCGAGTATTTCTTCTTCTTCTTCTTGTCGTCAGAGTCATATTCCTTGCTCTTCTTCTTCTTTCTATTCTCATTGTCCCACTGTGGACACTCAGAGATGAAGTGTCCAGTTTTCTTACACTTGTGGCATGTTTTCTTCTTGTAGTCATGAGCAGAAGCTTCATCATTCCTTGAGCTTGATCATGAAGACTTTCTAAAGCCTTTCTTCTTGGTGAATTTTTGGAACTTCTTCACAAGCATTGCAAGTTCCCTTCTAATGTCTTCAGGATCATCAGAACTGCTTTCAGATTCTTCTTCAGATGAGGAAACAGCTTTTTCCTTCAAGGCACGAGTTCACCCATAGTTTGGACCGTAGATATCTCTTTTCTCAAAAAGCTGAAACTCATGTGTGTTGAGCCTCTCAAGTATGTCAAACGGATCAAGTGTCTTGAAATCAGGACGTTCTTGAATCATCAGGGCTAGGATGTCAAATGAACTATCAAGTGATCTCAGCAGCGTCTTGACGACTTCATGTTTGGTGATCTCAGTGGCGCCGAGGGCTTGAAGCTCATTTGTGATGTCAGTGAGTCGATCAAATGTGTGCTGGACATTCTCATTGTCATTTCTCTTGAAGCGGTTGAAGAGGTTGCGAAGGACACTGATTCTCTGATCTCTCTGGGTTGAGATGCCTTCATTGACCTTGGAGAGCCAGTCCCAGACCAGCTTGGATGTCTTCAAAGCACTCACACGGCCATACTATCCTTTGGTCAGATGACCACAGATGATATTCTTGGCAGTAGAGTCCAGTTGAACGAACTTCTTAACATCAGTAGCAGTGAAACCTTCTCCAGCCTTGGGAACTCCGTTCTCGATGACATACCATAGGTCGACGTCAATGGCTTCAAGATGCATGCGCATCTTATTCTTCCAGTAGGGATATTCAGTTCCATTGAAGACGGGGCACGCAGCGGAGACTTTAGTTATCCCTGCAGTCGACATAGCTAAACTCTAGGTGGTTAAACCGAATCACACAGAACAAGGGAGAACCTTGCTCTGATACCAATTGAAAGTGCGTTATATCGACTAGAGGGGGGGGGGTGAATAGGCGATTTTTATGAAAGTCTTCAAAACGTGGAAGTTATGAAGACAAACAGTAGAGATATGCCTATTACTATGCAGCGGAAGGTAGACTACACTAGGAAAGCCATGGTCAAGTATTCAATAGAGTGAAAGCACAGTGACAAATAGCTGCAGTGTAATAAGGATCAGGTAGGAAGATGTTATGAAGCCAAACAAAACACACAGTCACTCAGTGAAGACAAAAGATAGAGCAAACATGCAATGACTTCACAATGAGTAACAGTAAGTAAAGGGAAGTGAAGATGAAACCAGTGACTCGTTGAAGACAATGATTTGTTGGACCAGTTCCAGTTGCTCTGTCAACTGTACGTCTGGTTGGAGCGTCTAGGTATTTAAACCTTAGGACACACAATCCCGGACACCCAGTCCTGAACACGCAGCTCAGGACACCCAGTCCTCACCGTATTCTCCTTGAGCTAAGGTCACACAGACCTCGCCCAATCACTCTGGTAAGTCTACAAGGTAGACTCCCAAACCTTCACAGACTTCGTTCACCGGCAATTCACAATGTCTCTTGATGCTCAGAACGCGACGCCTAACCGGCTGGAGGATGCACAGTCCTCAAGTGTAATAAGTCTTCAGATCACTCAGACAAGAAGACTTAAGTGATGCCCAATTCGCTCTGGCTCTAGGTGGTTAGGGCTTTATCCTCGCTAGGTATTCTCTCTCTCAAAGGCTTCGAGGTGGGTTGCTCTCAAACGACAAAAGCTGTGCACTAAATCTGAGCAGCCAACCGTTTATGGTTGTAGGGGGTGGACTATTTATAGCCACTAGGCAACCCGACCTGATTTGTCCGAAATGACCCTGGGTCACTAAGGAACTGACACGTGTTCCAACGGTCAGATTTCAAACTCACACGACAACTTTACTTGGGCTACAAGCAATGCTGACTTATCCGACTCTGGACAAGATTTGCTCTCATAGTCTTCACTCGAAGACATAGGTTTTTTTGTTTAGGCATCACTTCAGTCGTTCTGACTGGTTCTCTTGGACCCCACTTAGCAGTACGGTGGTTCCTATGACTCAACACAAATGAAAGAGAACTACGAAAGATCTAAGTCTTCGAGCTCCATAGGCTTCATGCGGTGTCTTCTCTTGTCATAGTCTTCAAAGTGAATATCTTCATATAACACCTTTGACATCAATGTCTTCATACATTTTTAGGGGTCATCTCTGGTAGTAAAACCGAATCAATGAGGGACTTCTACCTGTGTTATCCTGCAATTCTCACAAACACATTAGTCCCTCAACTAGGTTTGTCGTCAATACTCCAAAACCAACTAGGGGTGGCACTAGATGCACTTACAGAAACCTCCCCTACTACATGAGTGAGTAGCTGACCATCTGATGTGGCATGCAGCTCCTCCTCATCTAGATGTGAGAAAAAAGATTTGCTAGAAACTCGTGGAGTAACCTTTAATCGGTCATATTCCAATTGTCTGAAAGCGTTAGCAGAAATAGAAATATCATTCTCATTATTTCCTAGACTAACACCCACATTACTCAATTTAGAAATGATGGATGTAGTAGAAAAAGATAAAAATGATTTAGGTGATGAAGAAGTACCTTGATTGTCGAGGTTCTGCACTGCTTTACGCCGCATAGCCTTTGCCAATGAGTCCTCATCGGTGTCCATCCTTCCATCGTCAGCCACTGCATGGCGGCTACTGCGGCGTGTGGGCGTCACACCTGATGAAGAATGTCGCGCCAGAATCTCCGCCGGAGGGAAGGTTGAGGGTGTAGTATTAACCCCCTCCCCAGCAGTCGCAACCACCTGTACACGCGACGCCCCCGCAGACGATGGCGTGACTGGACATAGGGCCACAGGAGGAGCGAGCATGGATGAGGCAGACTCGTTCGGCTCCATCTGAAGAGCATTCATGGACGCTAGCATCGACTGAGACCGGAGAGGAGCCGTGTGTACAGCGCTGCATGGCTGCACACACGAGCCCACCGCTTCTTGTCCCAACACACCCATAGCATGCATGCACAGCTCGATCTGAGCTGCATGCTGGGCTTGCTCTACCCGAGCCACTGGATGCCCGGTCTTCAAAGGCACCGCTACAGGGCACCCGTTTGAGCCTGCGGCTTCCTGCACCGGCTTGGACTGCGCCGTCCGTGTCAGACTGTGGCTGTGGCACCACCTCAACCGAAGGAGAGTCCGGGCGTCCCGCCAAGCCGCCGGTGGCCGGCACCGACTAGAGTGGATGTGGCGAAGACGGTGCTGTTGGAGAAGTTGACGATGGACGAGATGAAACCGCAGCCCCTGGCGAGGACGACTCCTGTCGCATAACCGGCAGGAACCTTTTGAGACATCCATGTAAAGTGGAGTTGACTCGAAGTTCCGCGACAAGCTCCTTGCCTCTCGGCATTTGCGGCGAGGGGTTAAATGGGGTGACCGCTATAAGCATTGAACCACCTCCCACCACACTTCCAAAGGCCACACTCGACATTATCTGTCGTTGCACTTGAGTCACATGGCTGTTATTTTCCGGAACGGAACTAGATGATGGATGGCTGGATGGGTTCCCGATGTGCTCCGAGGTGTCCATCTCATCTTCCTTCTCCTTGGCGCCGCTGTCATCGTCAGCATCATCACTCTTGTGTCTCAAAATAAACGGGACAAAGTCGGGGTCTGGAATGTATGCAGCCAACTCCCTGCTGAATGTGAAAGCTTAACCCTTGAGCTTAACCAGTGCATCTGTAGCAACAAATGGCCCAGCATCATCCTTGTCCTTAGACAAAATATGAGAATTGGTCATAGCCACGAGAATCTGGACTACCACGGCGTCTTAAGCTAATGAGATCTACATCTAAGGTCTTGCCCATCAAAGTACCAATGGCCCAAAGACCCCAAAAATGGCGCACCGTATGAGGAACGCCCTCGACAAGGAGCCAAATCTACTGAAGCTCAAGCTTATGAGGGACCTCCTGCTTCCTCCATGCGGTGACAGGCATCTAGGCATTCACTGATGGTACATTCATCTGAATTCCATCAACCCTATCCAAATCCTCGAAAGACAGAAAGCTAACAAGGTAAGCATCGGCCCCGTCTTGAATAGCCTCCCACTTCCACTATTCATGTACCGGACATCTCCTAGCAATCTGACTTGACAACACTAGCTGGTACCATCAACCCACTGACCTAAACTCTGGCGATCGGAGACTGTGTCGGCGCCAAGTGATCCTTCACCACTCTGTCTGGCAGCTGGGCGAAGTAAGTCTCCTCAGTGCCCACTCCCGAGACAAAAGCATTGGGCTTGGGGAGTTTCAGAACCGGGCACTACAACGTTGGATGAGCAATGTTGTCACAAATATAACAGTAATGTTGGACTGTGCAATCCTTCGCGGCATGTGTGTCCACCGCACAGTTCCAGCATCGGACCCTTTCTCACCCTTGCTCTTGGTCACTATAGGATCCACCTGCACAACAGACATGGGAGCCCCCTGAGGAGGGACACCAACAGTAGTAGGCCCCTGTGGCACCTGAGTGTTCTGCGGCTGCACAGACTGCTTCAATTGCCCCTGCTCATATGAATTCACATGCTAATGCTAAATAGGTTGATGCGGAAAATGTTGAAAACCATGCATGTGAAACTGCATGTGCTGAGGGGGAGGGTGAAAACCATGTTGAAAAGATTCCCCGGCATATTGCTGCTGCTGTTGCGGCTTCTGCTTCTTTTTGAGTTTCTGGACCGGTTGTGCCGCAGTCCCTCCTGGATGGAATAGCGGAGGGACGGAAACCCCGGGCGGCGAAGCCCCATACATAGTGGCTGACCCCCCCGGCGACGGTCGGCCCGTACGTCGAGGTGAAGTGCCCGGTATGGCCATAGCCGGGAGCCTGGTTCGTACCGTACCTGTAGACCAGCCCGGTTCACGACGACCAAAGCACCTGGGACAGCAGACGAGGACGACGGCGCTGCAGTCGGAGGCGTGGAGCTGATCGATCTATGGTGCGTAGGGTTATTCCAAAGAGCCCTCATACTTTTACAAAGAAAGGCCCAAGAAAAACCCAGGCCCGGCTCCAACGTTGCATGCATGGGCCCATTCCCCGAAATCACTAATTAAGGAGTACTCGTTGCAAACAACACTTCACTTTCCCAGGTCGCGACAAGTGGCGCACATGCAGCGCGCCACTTGTCGTAACATGGAAGTTTTCCCTTTTTTCGTAGATCCGTTTATTCAAAACATTTTATCTCTTAGACCGTGCGTCCAAATCTTGAACTGTTTTCACTATTGGATTCCTCGCGTCGAGATCTTCAAAACTAGATCCCATGTTGATAGGTTTTCACGAAAAGAAAAATTCTACGACAAAAACCGGACGAAAAAAACCAGGCGAAAAAACCGAACCGGGAGCATGGTTTTTGTCCCTTTTCGAAAGAGGCACGCCCGTGCCTCTCGCGAAATCACAACCGTGCCTCTCGTGGAAGCAAAACCGTGACCCTCGTGGAAGGAAAAAAACAGAAAACACGTTTTTTTTCGTTTTCGAGAGGCACGACCATGACTCTCGTGAAAGAAAAAAAACAGAAAACGCGTATTTTTTCCTTTTCCGAGAGGCACGGCCGTGACTTTCGCGTAAGCACAACCATGCCTCTCGCGGAAGCAAAACCGTGACTCTCACGAAAGAAAAAAAAACAGAAAACGCGTTTTGTTTTTCCCTTTCCGAGAGGCACGGCCGTGACTCTCGTAAAAGCACAACCGTGCCTCTCGCGGAAGAAAAACTGTGACTCTCGCAAAAGAAAAAAAAACAGAAAACGCATTTTTTTTCATTTCCGAAAGGCACGACCGTGACTCTCGATAAAGCACAACCGAGCCTCTCGCGGAAGAAAAACCATGACTTTTGCGAAAGGGAAAAAAAAGGAAACACGTTTTTTCACGCAAAATTTTTTTTTCAAAATTTTTTTGATCGAAAAGCTAAGAAAGACCGGGGAAAACCAAAACATAAAAAAAACCCAGAAAAAAAACCATTTAAAAAGCCGAAAACGCATATGAAAAAAAAACAAAATCCGAAGGGAGCGTCCTGAGCTCGACACGTGGCGAATGGCTGAGAGCACGCCAAGTGGCGTTGATCGTTGCGAGGCTCCAGAAGGAGCGCTCGTTAACTAGTTGCTCCCCCCGTTCCTCGGAGACACAACTGGAGTTTGAACGTCCGTAGAGATCAGCCCTGACCACGGCTCCTGCTCCGCTTCAGATCTCAGCGATCCCACCACCGCTGGTAAGTCCCTCCACCCTGCCGGAGACACCACCCGCGTGGCTAAATCGAGGAACTACCCCAGGAGAGGAGGAGGCGTCACTCTACGTGGGGGCAATGGACCACGCCATGACCCCATATGCGGCGGACGGGCCATCTGTAGCCCAGATGGCGACGCTGGAGACTTCGGTCTGGGGTGCTCGATGGTCACCGTTTCCGGCGGCGACACCGATCCAGCCATCCCTGGACCCTCCTTCGATGTCATCCCCGGTGGCGACGGCGATCTCTTCTCCCAGAAACGCGACTCCGGCATCGGGAAGCCGACGTCGTTCTAGAACTCTTGAATGATCTTTGCGTCTATTTTCCTACTCCGGCGCTTCACCTCTTTCCATTCCCCGCCCCGACTCCTTCCTCTAGCACCTCAAGGGCTAGCTGGAATCCCACCGCCGTCACACCATCTTCATCTGAGGGCCCGACCTCCAACCCCAGGCAGGAGTACCTGGATCCAGTGGAGCCGAACACCGGCGAAGTCACCCATCCGGTAGCGTTTGGTCGGGGCGCCAGAGTTAGTCGCCGTCCCCGCATCTCTAGTTGAGCATGTCTCTAAACTGGATCTCTCCCAAGCAATTGCCCATATCTACTTGTTTCCGCTTTGTTCTCTCATGATACATTGAATTCATTGAAGACATATAGCACTTACACTATCACAAAATATGGTAGGGCAAGATGAATCTGCACAAAGCTTAGCGTATAAACCTCTCAAGCAGATATGTAGCAAACAGTTGAATAGATGCAAGCATATATCACTACTATGTTAAGAATAGGTCACCTTTAACCAAGTAACAATGGAATCATGATCACGGGCCGAAAGAACATAATCTAAAGCATAACCGTCCTGCTTTCCATTTTATCCCCTGAATTGACGTTTGAGAACACCAAATGGATTTCAAGAAGGCACCCACTGGTAAATCAAAGGGTAATCTTTCACATTCTGCCAAAGAAGAAATTAAAAAAACTAGAAAACCTATAGGCCGACGCCAAATATTCCAACCCGTATTTTGACATGATTCATGGAGAGATGATAAATTTGACATTCACTTATTCCAAAAAGGGGCATGGGTCTAAACTTGAGACTAAGTTAGCCCTCTGATCATTTATTCAACACAAGGTCATGCAAAATATCTTGAAATGAAAACACCATGAACAAGCACCTTAGATGATTCAATGTAACCAAGATTCTTCGAGAACTTCTTATGCATAACTCCCAGTTAAATTCTTGTATCAGGGAAAGGCATACTCAACTAAACAAACCTGCCAAAGACCAACCTCCTTTTTGGAAAAAAAATCTCTGGTCATTTCCTTTTTTCTATTTTTTTAGAAAAGGAGGATGTACCCCCGGCCTCTGCGTCTGGACGATGCATGCAGCCATATTATTAATTGTTCACAAAGACCATACAAGATGATACATCAATAAGCCAGAAGCCACCATCTTGGCAACGTTGTTGCTACTCCTAACCCCTTGATGAAGGCGTGCCGAATATGTCCGGGCCTAATACCAAACAGACATCTTACCAAAGCCTAACATCTAAAGCCGGGTGTCCCATCCAAGCCACTACCTGGATCGAGTCCCACACCGGTCTGGCACACTCTCAGTGAGCACCGCACACTGCAAGGGCCGTCACGTCCATCTTCTCTCAGTCCATCCTTGCCAGGCCTCTCTGCCTCGACGCCACTAGTGCAGAACCGGGCAATAGCACCGGTTCGTAAGGCCCTTTAGTGCCGGTTTAGGAACTGGCACTAAAGTTTCGGCACTAAAGGCCCCCCCCTTTAGTAGCAGTTCAGCACGAACCGGTGCTAAAGGGGAACCACGTGGCACGAGCCAGCTCCGGGGGCCGGGAGCCCTTTAGTACCGGTTGGTAACACCAACCGGTACTAAATGGTTGTGGGTTTTTGTTTTATTTTGTATTTTTCAATTAAATTTGTGTTATCAATTTAATTTAGGATTGTTTTACGTTATAATGAGTTGTAGTCGTCATCATCATCATCATCATCATCGCATATTAATATATAAATAAACTCTAGCTAGCTAAAAATCATCATAGTCGTCTAATTACCACTATTTAATCATCATAGTCATTACCGCTAGCTATCTAATCATCATCAATGCTGGCTAGCTTAAAGAGGAAACATTCACTTTGTAACAGAAGCAAAGATATCATCAAGTTCAACATAATCATCACCAACACCGAAGTTCAGGACACGGACATGAGACAAGTACAAATTAAGAGCATGAACTAGTAGCTACTGATCCTGCTGCTCCCTCTCAGGTAGAATAGCATAGAACATGTATAGCTCTCCTGATTCATCATACTGGAGCATGCAGATGAATCTGTCTCCTAATCTTGGGTTGCGCTTCTCCTTGCTGCCCCCTAGTACTTCTCTGCCATCGTTAACAATTTTGCTCCAATCTTTCACTATTAAGCATTCTTCGCTTTCAGAAATCCTGAATGCACTCATGTGCAATGTAGGAAATCTTAGTCGTAAGCTAACCATTGACATGCGACTTTTTGTCTCGATCCACTGAGGCACAACTGTCATCGGAAGTCCCTGTTGAAGAACATCGTATAGTAATTAATATATTAAGCAATGAAAGTTTAGCTTCAAAAATAATTTATGCAAAATATGCACTAATTAAGGACAAATATTTAAAATCTTACCATCTTTCGATTATAGATGTGACCGTAGTTCAATACGATCACCATTGGTCGCACGTTTTGAGTACTAACATTTCTAAGTTTAGGAAAAAAAATTGTCTTGACAGTATTAAGATCCTCAAGCTATGAAACATAATGAATTATCTCCTCGCAGTTTAGTTGAGCCCCGGGGCAGTAGTAGGTCCTGTCTACCAAGCGCCGGACATGTTTGCTTGAACCGTATGAAAGACATAAACATATGCATGCATGGTTGAGAAAAACTCACCAAATGGTAGAACTGGAGGCGTTTGCACATCAACCCAGATGTCTATATTACCTTCAATATCATCTTCCAGATGAATATCAAAGGTGATAACCATATCAGGCTCAAATGCATAAGCCTTGCATAGTGCTTGCCAAGTTTTGCATTCAAAATGGGTGTATGTGTCTCCATTATATTATTTGACGTTGAAAGTATACCCATGCTCCGTCTTCAAGTAAACTCTCTTTACCTCCATATCATCTATAGCACTAAAACCTATCTTATCCAAGACAAAAATTCTTGCATGGCAGGGGATGCGCTAGTAGAATAGTGAAAATTTAAAATTATAAGTTGAAGCAAATGAAGCATAAGTTTTGCATTCAAATAATAATTGACAATGTGACTTACTGTATCAACTTCGAATGTCTCATCCAGCTTGATGCTGAAGCGCCTACCATCAACAAGGAAAATTTGGTCGCACAGGCCGCGCTGGTCTTCACAGTGTTCGCACATAATAAAATCTTTTTCGTCGTCAGATGACATTTCCTATGTTCATATAGGTGAAACATTAAACACCTATATCTATCCAAATATATATTCATCTAACATTTGACATTAATATATCTAACTATATTCATCTCTAACAATTGACATTACTATATATTTAACTTTTCTATCGAATTCATCTAACATTCGACATTAATGTAACATTTATATAAACTAAAAATATATAAAAAAAATAAATAAACAGAAAAACTCATTAACAAATAATATTTTAATTAGATCATCAAATCTCAGATACCTAAATTTTCTTACTAAAAATAAACTAGTTATATTAATTATTCAACTAGTTCAAATCTCATATACCTAAATAAACTAGTTCGACAATTTTCTTACTAAAAATAAACTAATTATATTAATTATTCAACTAGTTCAAATCTCATATACCTAATTAATATCTAGCTATATTCATCTCTAACAATTGACATTAATATATATTTAACTTTTCTATCTAATTCATCTAACATTCGACATTAATCTAATATTCGATCATCTAATTAACTTTTCTAAAAAACAGAAAACAGAAAATATGTAAAAAAATGTGTGTGTGTGTGTATGTGTGTGTATGTATGTGTGTGTATGTGTGTGTATGTGTGTGTATACTGCAGTGCCGCCCCATACGCCGCCGCCCCGTACGTACGAGCGGGGACGCCGGCGTACGGGACGGGGGCGGCGGCGTACGTACGGGCCGGTGCGCGCGGCACGGGTGCGAGAGAGACGTACGGCCGCGGCGATGACGACGGACGGCGGCGGCGTTCGGGGCGGCAGCGCGAGACGACGACGACGGGTGGCGGCGGGGACAGCGACGATGACGACGTACGACGGGCGACGGGCGGCGACGACGGGATCGAGCGGCGCACGCGGCGATGTCTCGCGAGAGGTTGGAGACGAAGTGGGGAGATGAAACTGAAATTTTCGTAAGTGCTATATATATAGGATGGGCCTTTAGTACCGGTTCGTGGCTCCAACCGGTACTAAAGGCCTATTTTCGCCAGGCCAAGCAGCGGGAAACGAAGGCCTTTAGTACCGGTTGGAGCCACCAACCGGTACTAAAGGCCTTGCACTTCCACCGCAAAGTTTAGTCCCACCTCGCCCGGCGAAGGGCAACCGCACTGGTTTATAAACCCAGCCGCGGCTACCTCTTCGAACTCCTCTATATAGCAGGCTTCTGGGCCTAATTAATTAGGGTGCGCTGCCCTGTGAGCCTGCTGGCCCTTCTGGGCCTGCATTTGCACAACCTAGGTCTGGCAGGCCCACTCGGCAGCGCGCCAACAATTTTTTTATATAGTTTTTTCTTTTCTGCATTACTTATTTTCTTCTATTTATTTTTGAGTAGTTTTTTATATAGTTTTTTCTTTTCTGCATTATTTATTTTCTTCTATTTATTTTTGAGTAATTTTTTTGTATAGTTTTTTTATTTTCTGCATTATTTATTTTCTGCATTATTTATTTTTGTATAGTCCGAAACCCTGATACTCCGAAAGAGTTTGTCCAGTTTGTACACGAAGTGCGTCCAGTTTTCGCCGTGACCCTCTCTACTCTTCCGCGCATGCTATGCGGGTGATATGATGATACCATGCCAAGTTTCAACATTTTCAGGATTCATTTTGTAGTGATTTTCAATTTCACGGTCATTTAGCTCTCTAAACAATTAGGTAAATGACCAAAAAACAACAAATGATGTCAGAACATGTTGGAAAATTATGACGTCGCTTTAAATGCTGCATACTAAACACAAAAGAAGTCCGGAGTTCAAATAAGTTTAAAAAACATTGAAGTGGCCATCTAACAGATGAGTTCTCGTCCGAAACCCTGATAGTCCGAAAGAGTTTGTCCAGTTTGTACACGAAGTGCGTCCAGTTTTTGCCGTGACCCTCTCTACTCTTTCGCGCATGCTATGTGGGTGATATGATGATACCATGCCAAGTTTCAACATTTTCAGGATTCATTTTGTAGTGATTTTCAATTTCACGGTCATTTAGCTCTCTAAACAATTAGGTAAATGACCGAAAAACAACAAATGATGTCAGAACATGTTGGAAATTGATGACGTCGCTTTAAGTGCTGCATACTGCACACAAAAGAAGTCCGGAGTTCAAATAAGTTATTAAAAACATTGAAGTGGCCATGTAACAAATGAGTTCTCGTCCGAAACCCTGATACTCCGAAAGAGTTTGTCCAGTTTGTACACGAAGTGCGTCCAGTTTTGCCGTGACCCTCTCTACTCTTTCACGCATGCTGTGCGGGTGATATGATGATACCATGCCAAGTTTCAACATTTTCAGGATTCATTTTGTAGTGATTTTCAATTTCACGGTCATTTAGCTCTCTAAACAATTAGGTAAATGATTGAAAAACAACAAATGATGTCAGGACATGTTAGAAATTGATGACGTCGCTTTAAATGCTGCATACTGAACACAAAAGAAGTCCGGAGTTCAAATAAGTTATTAAAAATAAAAAAGAGGTGCAATGCTGGTTAATTTGCTTCAAGCCATTCGGAATAGTGTAGACTGCACTGCACATAGCTCAGTGCAATCTATGCTATTCCGCAAGGCTTGAAGCTAATCAACATGTAGGTGAGCATTGCAACTCTTCGTCATTGCCTGTGCACTCACGGCTTATAAACCGCTCATACTGCCTCTCTCCTTGTGAAGATCACAAGATAGTTTGGTTAAATTGCATTACTTGTAAGTCCAGTTAACATGGATGCTTATGATGCAAGAGCAACAGCAAAAGTGAAAATTTGGCACAAATAGGTAGTTGTGTAACTAAAATAGGTAGGAGGAGAGATAGCTCTTATGTCACAAAAAATAAGTTGTATCAAACCTTTTATGTCGGATCTAGAAGAAACCAATTGGTATCAAATGCATGGTTGGACGTATGCTGGCGAATCCGAATGATTTGTATTCAGTCGATGAACTGGTAGATGTATGCAGTCGATGAACTGGTAGATGTATGTAGTCGATGAACTGAAACACTTATGCAGGGAAGGTGAGAGGTGGGCTATATATAGGGTCGTCTGGCTCACAAAGTGATTGTGGTAGTTTCGATCCAATGACTCACATGAGCTAGGAAGAAACACACCCTTGATCCGACGACTCGCAAGAGCTAGAAAGAAACACACGATCCGTGTGATTCTTCCTGATTGGTGGGATGCACATTAGTACCCACTCTGGGCTTCGGTGAAAGTTGTACATTAGTACCCACTCCGGACTCCGAAACCCTAATACTCGGAAAGAGTTTGTCCAGTTTGTACACGAAGTGCTCCAGTTTTTGCCGTGACCCTCTCTACTCTTTCGCGCATGCTATGCGGGTGATATGATGATACCATGCCAAGTTTCAACATTTTCAGGATTCATTTTGTAGTGATTTTCAATTTCACGGTCATTTAGCTCTCTAAACAATTAGGTAAATGACCAAAAAACAACAAATGACGTCAGAACATGTTGGAAAATTATGACGTCGCTTTAAATGCTGCATACTGAACACAAAAGAAGTCAGGAGTTTAAATAAGTTATTAAAAATAAAAAAGAGGTGCAATGCTGGTTAATTTGCTTCAAGCCATTCGAAATAGTGTAGACTGCACTGCACATAGCTCAGTGCAATCTATGCTATTCCGCAAGGCTTGAAGCTAATCAACATGTAGGTGGCGCGGCTGTAAAAACCGGAATCACGTCCGATCTTGTTTCTTGATTGAGTAAAAAAGGGATATATGAAGTTCGTTCTCTTCCTTTGTGCATCTCCCTTATGGGTAAATCCCCATAATAAAGAGACAACTTTCGTGTAGTTTGTGATTTGATGTTACTGTTTAGATTTTCTCTCCGAGAAAGATTTCTTTTAATGGATCTCCTCTTGTTCCTCAATCTTCGGAGAATACGGCGTTGGATTACAGAAAGTTCTCTGTTCCGAACATTTCCTGGAAGTAGACAACACGTTTTAAATCTTAATGCTGGCATGGCATATTTCGTTGAATCAGTCTTTTTTGCCACATCGCGTATAAAGGGGATCGAACCCAACTCTTCCATGAACCCCCCACGAATGGCCCTCCCTTAATTCAGTGAACTATGAGAATTCCTTTTTTTCTTTTTTTCTTTTCAGTTCTCATAAGTCCTTGATATACTAGAAGAAACTCAATACTTGACCGACTGCGTCACAGTGCTCAGGTAAAGTGGCAGTGGTTGAAAGCGAGCGGAAACGTCAGTGTTTTCTGTGTGTTACGATAGTAGTGGTGAAATAAAATCCAATTCAAATATCTCAACGTAAAAGGAAAATCGTTTCACTTTGAAAGGAAAGCTAGCTATATGAGATCGAAATCACTCTATCTACGATATTCATTGCACCATGATTGAAGGACAATGAGGGGCAGGTTATATTCCCTTTCTTCTGATCGATTGAGGAATCGCTGATAATGACACCATGTCTGTAGCATCTACTGCTATTGCAAGGCCCGAAGCACGTGGGAGAATGTTCGTTTTTTCTGGATCGGATTAGCAAAAGCAAGCAAGCGTGTGATGTGGCGGGGAAGCCTAAAAGAAGCCTTTGGGAGGCAGTGTGGTGACGCCTGTTTGGCGCGTGGGAATTAACTAATCTAATGATATATTGGTAACTGCCTGTGGGTCCGCACACCACTCCTTATGTTCAGCTAAAAAGCCTTCCGGGTCGAATTTATTAAGAAATAATCAAAGATTAGAATGCCAATGTGAATTTAGGTTCAAAAGGATCAATAGCACATGACAAAGTTCAAGTGTCTTCTCTTCAAGAGAATAGAGCATAATTGTAGGATTATATGGATATCAGTGCTTTTATTCAATTCCCGAGGCACTCTTCAACGATTGAGGAGATTCCCGAGGCAGTCTTAGTGCTATCGTCAGGGTCACCAGCCTACTGTACCCCTTATTCTGGCTTAGCCTTGCTTAAACAGAAGAGGCTTGGTTAGCATCCTTTCTATCAGGTGCTGTTCTTTGCTACCAACAATTCTTTAAGTACGCGGTGAAGTAAATAATAGTGCACTTGCTGACAGTAGAACCCCCAAGAAATATCACAGTATAGGCCGATATCTTTGTGCAATGTCATTTACAAGCTATGCTCCAAACTCTTGGCAAATAGGCTGAGAGAAGTACTGGATGAGATCATTTCCGAGGACTTATTAAATAGGGGTGCTTTTTCTACGAATATAATCAATTCCATAATGCTATCCGCTTTGACGAAGCAAATCAGATGACGGGCGATCTACGCCTCGAAAAGGAGAAGAAGTGGTTCTCGATACTGAGCAAAAAGTCACTTTCGATGCAGAAAGTAGGAAACCAAGGAAGAAGGCATTGGCAAAGAGTGAATCTTTATCCGATCCTATAATGGCTCAATCCGATCCAACAACGGTACTTCCAAAGGCTCCTTGGCTAAGAAAAATAATAGTTGTATTGGCAAGGCATGAAAGGGATTTTCTAATGCTATCCGAAGACGAATCGGAATACGGAACCGGAAGCCGTAGCCCAGAACCTTTAGCTTGAGCGGAAGGGGAGGAAACCGGCTATTCGAACTGGCGGGTGGGTGGATACCCTAGTGCTTATTGCTTTGTCGGAGCAGGGGCGGAGAGGGATTCATTAGTTTGACAACACAAGGGTGTCATGTGGAGAAAGAGAATTGAACTATTCTCCGGGTACTGGTACCGCTTAAGCCCAAGCAAGTGAAGAAATCCTGTAAGATGGACTTGATTTACTTTCCTTTCCAAGACGTATACCATATGGTTTGGGTATACCACTATCACCTATCGAAATGAAACACTAACCTGCCCACGACCCCCTATAACGGATACCTTTGCTTTGAAAGCAATGACTAGTAGAGGATTTCGAGGAACAACAGCAAAGGGAAGTAGGGATGGGCTTTCCTCGGATTAGTATTCGGATTTCGCTGGTCTTGCCAATGGTTGTTATTCAAAAGAAGGGTTCGCACCGGCAAACAAGAATATATTTTCTAGTTGTAGCTTTCGAGGAGAAGAAGGATTGAATCAAAGGGACGAGCAAAGGCAAAGCAATGGCATGTTTGGAATTCCATAGAGGAATCCCCAAGCAAAGGCCAGGACGCTAACGCTAACGCTATTGATATTCCTAGCGCTTGTTTTCGTAGGATGCCGAGGACTCTTGCTTGAATACAACTAGAGAATTATCAAAAGAATACGACTAGCTCTTTACCGCGGGGATGCGTTGAGAGGAATCAATTGTTTAACCCGGTGACCGGATAGGAGCCGTGACTGTGTGGGTAGCATTATCAAAAGAAGGAAATTTGCAACGCTCTAAATTTCTCTATTTTGATTCTTTTTTTAGGGATTGCGCCGTTACTGTACCTGCTTTCGCTATTGCTGTTCCGCTTTGCCGTTATCCGTCCCTTTGTTAGCATAATAGGAGGGTGCCTTTTTAGCGCAAGACGATGAAATAACAACCTAAGCTTATCGGCATTAGCAAATTGAGAAATCGAATAGATCCCCGGCCGTTGGATAGGAGCACTGCCGTTACCGTGCTTAGAATTGATGAAATTGGATTTCTTACAAAACCCAGGATCTTCCTATTCGTAGTTTTCTTACAAAACCCAGGATCTTCCTATTCGTAGGTGGTATACAACTACCCCTATCCCTATTGTTTTGATACATGGAGTATTGGCTTTTCGTTTTTCCAGCTAAATATCCATCTTTCCTGGATTAGTGATTACTTCAATCCATACCCCTATGGAATAACAAAAAGCAAGGGCAGAGGGACCTGGATCCGGAACCAGACAATAATTCGTAGGAACCCACACCGGATAGAGGGCTGTCCCTTCCTCTTAAGAGGTGTAATTATGTTTGGGGATGCCATTAGATAATCCGAATCGTAGTCCTCCCGGAAATGGTCGCAAAATGCGAAGGAGTTTTGTTGTCGAAGCTGGGGATCTAGATAGGTACCGATCTCGGTGGGGATTTTCCTATTTTTTCTATGGAATTTATTTCATTCCTTTCATGCACAGATGAACCTTCTGAGCTTCGGAAGTACCTTTGCCCTGGAGGATTGTCCCGTGATTGAGGGATTTCTCTACAACTATTGCGATTAAAGACATATGCAAATCCGAAACAGGGAAGTACGAAACTAATGGGACTTTCTCTCGATGAACTCCCTAGTTCCTATGTTTGCTTTGAGGCAGTGCTAATTGCTAATGTGTGAACTATCACTATAGAAAAATAGATTGGAATCACTTCTAACATCAAAGATAGGAAAATCTGGCCTATTGGGTGCCGATCCACTCGATCCTATGCTATGCATTTGTGACCAATAGAGGTAAGATCATGAATACAAGATGGCGATGAGTCATGCCAAGTTTGGGGAGTGTTGCTAGTACCCTCATTGCATGTTTTCAAATAGGGCATACTGCCTGTGAGTTACTATTGAAAAACAAGTCGACAGGAGAACCCGAGTGCAACCAGATAAGAGTTCGCTTTCGAAAGACGACAATGGCAAGTCTCAATCAACTATCATTAGATCAATAGTAAACAGGAGATTGCTTTGCGTATCATGGATCGAGCACACAATAGAATGCTCGAACTACACTCTCCTAGCAAAAGGCAGGGCAAGTGAGTTCTACACGATATTCGATAATGAAACGAGCCTTCCTCCTTCCGAAACCCACCTTAATCCATTTTATAAGGAATTTGTCTCCTTCCGTAATCCATTCCTCCATCCCACAATCTTCTTATAGTTATGAGTGAATCTGAATCAAAAAAATATATACTATACCGAAGACAAAGAGAAGACATCAGGGAGCGGAGAGAGAAGAGAGAGGTTGTAGGAACAGCAAGCCCTACTTCCTTCACTGGGACACTGGCACCAAACAAAAACAAAACTAGACTTCCCGAACAACAAGTCCTGCCCCTTCCTCCCGGATCTGCACGTTGAACAAACAAAGACACTCCCCCTCATCCGAAAAAAACGAGTATTATTTCTCAGCTGGCAACAAAGAAACGCCTAGCAGAAGAAAGTAGTTATTCTTGCATCTCTGCTACTAGGAAAGTAAGTCATTGACAAAGGACCCAACCCTTCTGAATTCGCTGAGCGAGACCTAAGATCGGAATGAACAGCAGTCGAAACCCTGAGCCCATCGTGTCTGCCAGCTATGCAATGGCTCTACTTGAGATTCCGTAGGGAGAGCAGTTGCTAACCTTTCCTTCGGTCAATCACGAGAAATTTGCGAATCGAATCCGTTGTCATTAGAGTGATCAACTATATACGCTAATTATTCAAACAGATGCTCTCCGGTGGAAATGAACCACGAGAGACTAAGCCCTGCCGATAGCAGTAGAAGCGTTAACCACAGAGTGACTTTTTAATTGACACCCACTAGTGGTCAGTTTCTACTTCCAAGTTGACTGGACCAGGTACCACATTTACCATAGGATATGCTTATTTGACGAGGTCCCTCGAGTCATCTCTGCAACTTGGAATTGCTTATGAGCTGTTCTTAAATGCTCTTCTTGGTATGAAATTGCCTACCTTCCTTAAGTCTTGCTTTCCCGAGAGCCCTCATTTCATAAAATTCCACTGGCCAGTTAATTCTTTATGCTTTATTTTCAATGAAAGTTGCATCCGAACATGTTTCTCAACACAAAAAAGAAAGTCATATTGAGTTGTTAGAGAAATCAAGTTATATTTATCACTGATTCATTTATTAGGGTAACTACTGTTTCCCTAATAAATAAAAGAAAGTAGATTTACATTATTTTTGTATTTCTAGGGGGAATGTTGAGGCAAACTTACAATGCTGACAAGCTGGTTAGGTGCCGAGTTGGATTAGACATCGCAGGTTTCAGTTTAAGAATTGGGAAGAGGTTAAGAACCTAGTGGAATCCACTGCGAGGGGAAGTGTTGAAGTGAAGAAAAGCCCCAATTTTTGAGAGGATTGCATAATTGGAGAGTAGAATTGGAGCAAAGTCGTGATCTAGTAGGCGACTGGTACAAGTGCTAGACTGGAGCTAGACAAGAAGCGTTGAGCAGGAACTTGAGCAATTCCAGAAACCTTAGAAGAAACTGGATATGTGGCAACAAGAAGGGCTTAGCCAGAATCTTGAAACAGGTATGATACCGGCACATATCAGCCTGATGTGATGTGCCTGAATTCATTCATGTTCTGTGGAGTCTTTCTTTTAATATTCTTATTTTTTCTCAGTTTAATTAGGAAGCAAATGCGGTTTCATGATGAACTCAACCTCGAAAAGGAATTCAATTAGCTGTGCAGTTAGCCCTTTTATCTTTAATAATTGGTTCAAATCGATATTGCATGTCACTTGAAAATAAGGTTGTTTCATTTAGAATTCAGCAAGTTTCTTAGAAAATTGTTGTTAAACAGGTTGACGTTCCACTGGGAATGGAATAACAAAGGCTTTTGGCAGTTTGTGGATCGAGATGTGATTCGCTTTTTGAGTAATAGTTTCTTTCATTTGGTGTGCTCTTCCTGGAACCGGTAATAGGAAAAATTTGGTGCATTCTACTTTGCTGTTATGGTATTTACAATCCTTGAATTGTTTGAACCTAACTCTCATTATCTGTCTTCATGGTCTTGAGGGTATTTTGGATATCGTGGAGGTAACTGACGATGAATTCGTCTCTTGCCTCACCAATCTGAACATGGAGTTTCCGAAGCTACAAGAGTGCTTGGTTAAACGGTGCCATTAAGTTTCAACTGTCTTTAAACTTACTACTTCAAGTGCAATTATCAACTCCTTGCAAAATTGTTGGCTTTCTCATCTACAAAAGGCAACTCTGGTATGAAAGGAAACAGATAATTAGGTTCCACTCACTACGTCAACTAAAGCAACTGCATCTGGAGCACTTACCAGGGAAAATCGAATAAATAATGACGTAGTACGAGGGGATTTTTTTTCTCGCTATTGCCATCCTGTGTTCAGTTCCCATTTCGTAGTAGGAGACAGACTCAAAGTCAATAGATTCCTGTCCTTTTCTATAGAAATAGGCTTGGTCAAGTGCTTAAAAAAGAGGTGACCCGAATGATTTCAATGAATTACTATTTGGTCAGATTGGAACAATTGGATTCGAAAGGAAAGAAAGACTGTGAACGAAGAGGGCCTCCCATGATCGATTGGACTCGGCAAATAAAGTAGAGGGCCCGCCCGTGTCACCACCAGTCCACCGAACCAGCTGTAGATCGCTAACTCTCTTGTCGACGTCCGGAACTTATGTACGAGTTAAGAATGAATTGTTCCCGAGTAGAGAGGGCAGGGTAAGGATTCAGTAAGAAGGAGAGTCTACTTATGGAAATGCCATCCTCTCTTTCCTCAGTAACGGAGTGACTAGCTACCCCGACTTTTTGTTCCAGTTCCATTCTTACTGGTGCAGGAGTCCAAAGTGCATCTTCCAACTCCCTAACTGCGTCTTCCATGAAGTTCGGGAGACCCCTCACGTGCCGCTGCCCGTGAGACTCGCCTTTGTACACTTTGCGCACCGCTTCGACTAGACCCCGCTACTACCTCGTATCCAAATACCTGCGATCTAGCTCATTCTTTTTTAAGCCCTGCAAGCCTAATAGAACCTTGTTTCCTAGGCCAAGTCAGCCTATAAGTAAGTAGGGTTGAAGACAATTTGTTTGTTAGTTTTTCAATCTTCTTCCTTCTATGCTTAGAGTAAGTGGAAATGACCTCCTTGATCAGCAAGTAAGCGAGCGGTAGTTCAGTCTCCGACAAGTGAGGCCGAATAGCCCCAGGTGTCCTTTTCCTTCTAAACTAGCTGCTCTCGCTTGACTCTTCTAGTGAGCAAGAAAACTGGTCGGGGAACAGGGTCGGATCGAAGTAAGGAATGGGAATAGCACTCACTCGTTGAAGGTAAGCCAGAAACAGGGGTTGTCCTCTCCCTTACTTAAGTCCTAGTCCATCTTTTCGTGCCCCAAAGGGGAAGTCAAGCAATAATGAGGGAACTTGACCCACACCTGACGAAAGAGTTTGGTAGCTCGAAGGAAGCAGAAGCAAAACCTGCTTTCTTTCCGTCCCAACCTCCAAGGGTTCCTCCCTGTATGACATAGTCCATTGGATTGGGGCAATGGTACGCACCTATGTTTGGTGTCCCCTCTCTCACTTCCTCGTCAGATCCTGGTCCCAAAGGGCAATACATTGAGTCGGAAAGACGGGGGGCTTTCGTAAATTCCATTCTGTAGCCGAACTAGCCCCTGGATCAGCTCTCATAGTGGGATAATCAGAGTCAAGTTAGGCGAAAAAGAGGGGGTTGACATCATTCGTCGTGATTGGATCAATCAGACTCCCCCACAGGAAATGCCAAGGGGCGCCCTTTCTCATTATCATCTACCTCCCATTTCTTCATCATCTGCTACTGCCTTAAGTGCGTAAAGTAGGCTCAGCTTCTTAGGTTTCTAAATATCTTGTAGTAGCCGAAGGTAGTCCAGTCCGCTTGTTAGATTGACTTGAATCTTATATAACCTACGTAGCTAAAGAGAAAATCATAATAGTCTAAGTGGACCTCTCAAAGGTATAAATAAGTAGACATTAGTCTTACTGGTTCGGTCTTTTTCTTTTTTTGTTATGATGCCCACATTTCATACTTCTCAATTCTTATTTATTCAAGGGTTCGTATGTACTGAGTGACTCTAGGTCTATTCAGATGCAGCTTCAAGAGAGCTTTATTCGGCCTTTGTATGACCGTCTTCCCTTCCTGTCTATCTCCTTCGGTCAGGTAGTTCTTCTTCCGATGCCGGAGGAGCAGGGTGGGATAGAAGGGTAGTTTCTGAGTTCGAGATGTTTGAGCTTGGAGGTTCCGCTTCTCTAATGTGATAATAAAGCAATAAGCAACGCCGCTCCCGTGCGCTCATCCCTTGCTTGTTCTTGAGCGCTAGTCATTCACCCCTAGCTGGGTTCTTGGGATATCTTGATTCTCTTTATGATGATGTAAGGGTCGGCAACAATGAATAAGGAATAGCATAGATTGCACCTCCCTTCCCTGAACAACATATATATTGTTCAGGGAAGGGAGGTGCACGGCCAGGTGGCGCGGCTGTAGATGAAAATCGCGCCGACTTCGGTCATGGCGGAAGATGACGGCGTCTTCGATGTCGTTTCCTTGTTAAGGCATCGTCGATGTAGTTTGCGTCACCATGCTCGGGATGCTCCGAGGGAAACCCTAGATCTAGGCCTCCCGGATCGGACGATGACGGCGCCTTTGGTGTCGTTCTCCCTCCCGGGGGCATAGTTTTGGAGCAAGTGTTGGTTGGAGGGGACTACTTGAGGAGCGGTGTTACATCTACCGCAAGGCCGACGGCGGATCCCGCCGGCATGGCGCCACGGAGGTTCGACAATGGGTGCGTTGGAGATGGACTCACGCAGTAGGAGGAAGCTGTCTGGTGTCATGGTGGCGCACTAGTAGAAAAAGGGTCAAACGTGAAGCACATTAGTGCTGGTTTGAATTTGAACCGGCACTAATGTGTACATTAGTGCCGGTTCCAACGGCTAGCCGCGCCGCTCTCATTAGTACCGGTTCGTGGCGAACCTTTAGCACCAGTTCGTGCCACGAACCAGTACTAAAGTGAGTGGTGGCAGGATGTTATCAGTTCGGGGCCCCTCCAGCACCTTTAGTACCGGGTCGTATCACGAACCGGTACTAAAGGTCGTCCTACATAGACCCTTCGTCCACCCGAGCTCGCTCTGTTCTTCCCCTTTCCCCTCTCCTCTCTGTTCTTTTCCCTCTTCCTCTCAAGCTCATCACACATTTTGGCCAAGATTTAAAGGCCCCCATCCATTCAAATGATCACAAAGGTTAGCAACTTTTTCCTTTCATCTCTCATTGCTAGATTAGCTCGTGTAATGCTTTATATAGTGATTGATTTTTGAGTTTAGTAATTTGGGAGGAATTATATATATGTGCTAGTATTTGATTTATATGCAATTTGAGGTCAAAAATAACACTTAGTTTTGCATATGTAGGTGTGGTTTACTTAGTACCCTCTAAATCTCCGTTGTAACCACCGTCGACCGCTCGCAATGTCCCGTCGCCGGCACCACCTTGTGGTGAGCCTGTTGTTCATGAAGTTTTATATAAAAAAATGATGTTTTTGTGATTTGGATATATAGTTACTCGTATAATTATCTTACCCATACGTTGTTTGTTATGCATAGTGCCATGGTTTTGATATCCGTCCCCGTCGGCCCTCGTCCGGGTTATGATTCGGATGTGGTATATTCTCTTTTTAAACTATTCATTGCATTTCGTGTTTATGATAAATTATGCCCATCAAGTTGACATAGATATTTGTATGTAGGAGGTAGTTGAACCCGAAATTCCAACCGACCCTATTGTCGACAGGTTAAATTTAGTTGAAAGAGAAAATGAGGATTTGAAGGAAAAATTGAAAAGAATTGAGGGGGAGAAGATGGAATTGGAGTTGCATGTTGCCGATGTCGTCGATGATCACAAGATTAAGATGGAGAAAATGCGCATGAAGATTAGAAACATTAGAAAATATGCCATTCATAGTTAGGCCTGGTATCATTATGTTCTTGGATCAATTGTTACCTTAGTTGCGATCTTGATCGCATTTGTTGTTGCATTTAAATTCTTTAGCTAGAGAGTTATTTGTTTGTTGCAGTTAAGTGTTGTATGATCTTTATGTATTGTATTAATTTGATGTTTTCGGTGTTGTGTATTGAAGATGAGCCGGCAATGGATGTACGATGACCGATGCTCTCCCGAGTTCATTAATGGCGTGCGTACTTTTCTGCTTACGGCTGAGGCAAACAAGCGAGTGGATGGTTTTATGCATTGTCCATGTGCTGGCTATAAGAATGGTCGCAATTACTCTATGTCAAGAACCAATCACGTCCACCTGTTTGAGTCCGGTTTCATGCCCCACTATAATGTTTGGACCAAGCATGGAGAAAGAGGGGTTATGATGGAAGACAATGAATAAGAAGAGGACGACGACAGCTCTCCTGGCCATGGGTTCCCTAAATACGATGATACAACAATGAGGGAAGAAGCTGAGCCGGTAATGCGGGAAGAAGGTGAGCCGGCAATGCGGGAAGAAGCTGAAGAAGAGGCATCGGATGAGCCCGTTGATGATCTAGGTCGGGCCATTGCTGACGCAAAGAGAAACTGCGCAAGTGATTTGGAGAAGAAGAAGTTGCAGCGCATGTTAGAGGATCACAAAAAATTGTTGTACCCGAATTGCGTAGGTGACAAGAAAAAGCTGGGCACCACATTGGAATTGCTGGAATGGAAGACAAAGAATGGTGTATCTGACAAGGGATTTGGAAAGTTGTTGGTAATGATAAAGGATATGCTTCCAAAGGACAACGAATTGCCCGAGAGTACGTACCAAGCAAAGAAGGCTGTCTGCCCTCTAAGGTTAGAGGTGCAGAAGATACATGCATGCCCTAATGATTGCATCCTCTACCGCAGTGAGTACGAGGATTTGAACGCTTGCCCGGTATGCGGTGCATTGCGCTATAAGATCAGCCGCGATGCCCCTGGTGATGTCGAGGGCGGCGAGCGCCCCAGGAAGAAGATTCCTGCCAAGGTGATGTGGTATGCTCCTATAATACCACGGTTGAAACGTTTGTTCCAAAACAAAGAGCATGCCAAGGCGATGCGATGGCACAGAGAAGACCGTAAGAAAGACAGAAAGTTGAGAGTACCCGCTGACGGGTCGCAGTGGAGAAAAATCGAAAGAAAGTACGGGAAGGAGTTTGTAGATGACGCAAGGAACGTATGGTTTGGTCTAAGCGCAGATGGCATTAATCCTTTTGGGGAGCAGAGCAGCAACCATAGCACCTGGCCTGTGACTCTATGTTTGTATAACCTTCCTCCTTGGTTGTGCATGAAGCGGAAGTTCATTATGATGCCAGTGCTCATCCAAGGCCCTAAGCAACCCGGCAACGACATTGATGTGTACCTAAGGCCATTAGTTGAAGAACTCTTACAACTGTGGAATGGAACAGGTGTACATGCCTGGGATGAGCACATGGGGGAAGAATTTGACCTAAAGGCGTTGCTGTTCGTGACCATCAATGATTGGCCTGCTCTCAGTCACCTTTCAGGACAGACAAACAAGGGATACCGCGCATGCACGCACTGTTTGGACGATACCGACAATATATATTTGGCTAATTGTAAGAAGAATGTGTACCTGGGACATCGTCGATTTCTTCCGAGCAGGCATCCCATAAGAAAGAAAGGCAAGCATTTCAAAGGTGAGGTGGATCACTGGACGAAGCCTTGCCACCGTACTGGTGCTGATGTACATGATATGGTCAAGGATTTGAAGGTGGTCTTTGGAAAGGATCATGGTGGACAGCCTGTTCCGAATGACGCTGACGGACGCACACCCATGTGGAAGAAGAAATCTATATTTTGGGACCTGCCCTATTGGAAAGACCTAGAGGTCCGCTCCGCAATCGACGTGATGCACGTGATGAAGAATCTTTGTGTGACCCTGCTTGGCTTCTTGGGCGTGTATGGGAAGACAAAAGATACACCTGAGGCACGGGAGGACCAGCAACGTATGCACAGAAAAGACGACATACATCAGGGTCATGCAAGCTACGCTCTTACCAAAGAAGAGAAGGAAATCTTGTTTGAATGCCTGCTTAGTATTAAGGTATCGTTTGGCTTCTCGTCGAATATAAAGGGAATAATAAACATGGCAGAGAAAAAGTTCCAGAACCTAAAGTCTCATGACTGCCATGTGATTATGACACAACTGCTTCCAGTTGCATTGAGGGGGCTTCTACCGGAAAACGTTTGATTAGCCATTGTGAAGCTATGTGCATTTCTCAATGCAATCTCTCAGAAGGTAATCGATCCAGAAATCATACGAAGGTTAGAGAATTATTTGGTGCAATGTCTTGTCAGTTTCGAGTTGGTGTTCCCACCATCCTTCTTCAACATCATGACGCACGTCCTTGTTCACCTATGCAAAGAGATTAACGTTTTGGGTCCTGTATTTCTACACAATATGTTCCCCTTTGAGAGGTTCATGGGAGTCTTAAAGAAATATGTTCATAACCGTGCTAGGCCAGAAGGAAGCATCTCCAAGGGCCATGAAAATGAGGAGGTCATTGAGTTTTGTATTGACTTTATTCCTGACCTTAAGTCGATTGGTGTTCCTGAATCGCGACATAAGGGCAGACTGGATGGAAAAGGCACGCTAGGAGGGGAACAAATAATATGTATGGACGGACATTCTCTCACCGAAGCACACTACATAGTTCTACAGAATTCCGCCTTGGTGGCTCCGTATATGGATGAACACAAGAATTTGCTACGCTCCAAACACCCGGAGCGGTCTGATGACTGGATTACACGTGAACAAACCAGGAGTTTTGCCAGCTGGTTGTAGACACGTACCACGCATGACACCTCTATTGAAGATGACCTGTACTTGTTGTCCCAGTTACCATCTTCGAATATAATGACTTTCAAAGGGTACAAGATAAATGGTAATACATTTTACACGATCGCCCAAGATAAGAAGAGCACCAACCAAAACAGTGGTGTCCGCTTTGATGCAGAAACCAAGACAGGAAAGGAAACATATTATGGTTATATACAGGACATATGGGAACTTGACTATCGACGTGGTTTGAAGGTCCCTTTATTTCGGTGCAAATGGGTCAATATGACACGAGGCGGGGTAACGGAAGACCCGCAGTACGGAATGACAACAGTGGATCTCAACAATCTTGCGTATGCAGACGAACCATTCGTCCTAGCCAATGATGTGGCACAGGTTTTCTATGTGAAGGACATGTCTACCAAGCCAAGGAAAAGAAAAGATAAGGAAGTGAATGCATCATACGATGAGCCAAAGCGGCACATAGTTCTTTCTGGGAAGAGAAACATCGTGGGAGTGGATGCAAGACAGACATGTCAGAAGATTATGAAAAGTTTGATGAAATTGCTCCATTCACAGTGAATATTGACCCGAGCATCCCGTTAAATGATGAAGATTTTCCATGGTTCCGGCGCAATGGGACACACGCGAAGAAAAAGTTTCACACCCAAAGATCTGGGATGTGGTCGGCTTCACTATCATCACTTTCTTCTGTGTTTCACACCCAGGAGGGAATCTCTGTAATAGTTAGGGTAGTTATGTGTTTTGGCATTTGAAAGGTGAAGAAATTTTATGTGCAAACAAATTCTTTCATGCCTTTACTGATTTTTAAAGTTAAGTTATTCACAAACTAGTGATTCACACTAATTTCAAATAATTCAAAATTTAAACTATTCAAATTTGAAAACTACGGGCACTAACAGAAAGTTTGTAATTTTTTGTACCTAAAGCAAAAATATTCACAAAGAAACTGTAAATACACAAAAAAACAACTCAAAAATAAATAAAGCAAAAAAAATAAAAAAGCCCGCCTACTGGGCCAGAGCGGCCTGCATACGACTAGAAACCCAACCTGTTGTTGGGCCAGAATGCAGGCCAGCAAAGGCCCAGTAGGGCCACAGGGTAGCACAGAACATGTAGGCCCAGTAGGCCTGCTTTGGAGAGGAGCTCGAGAGAGCTACCGCACGGGGGGTTATAAACTAGTGCGGACGCCCCTCGGCTAGCGAGGTGGGACTAAACTTGCCGCACCACACCTTGCCAGCGCACCCCTTTAGTACCGGGTGGTGGCTCCAACCAGTACTGAAGGCCCCCCCCCTTAGTACCGGTTGGGGCCACCACCCGGTACTAAAGGGTGTGCGGTTCCCGCCGCTTGGCCTGGCCAAAACAGGCCTCTAGTACCGGTTGGTGGCTCCAACCGGTACTAAAGGTCTATCCTATATAACTAAACACTTCAAAAATTTCAGTTTCTCATCTGCTTCTTCTCCTCTGCCCCGTCGCCCGCCGCCCCCGTCTCCATATCCCTAGTCACCGCCCCCGTCGGCGCCCTGTCCCCGTCGTCGCCGCCCCGTTGTCCCTGTCGTCACTGCAGCACCGTCCCGGCCCGTCCCGCGTCGTCCCCATCCCCGTCATCGCCGCCCCGTCCCCGTCGTCGCCGCCCCGGCCCGTCCCCGTCATTGCCGCCCTGTCCCTGTCCCCGTCGTCGCCATCCCCGTCGTCTCCGCGCCCGTCGCCGCCCCCCGTCGCCTCTCGCCTCGCGGGTGAGCACACACAAACACACATATTATTCGAGACGATGTATTCGAGATTATATCTATTATTCGAGACGATGTATTCGAGATTATATCTATTATTCGAGACAATGTATTCGAGATTATATCTATTATTCGAGATGATGTATTCGAGATTATATCTATTATTCGAGACGACGTATTCGAGATTATATCTATTATTTGAGACGATGTATTCGAGATTATATCTATTATTCGAGATGATGTATTCGAGATTATATCTATTATTCGAGACGACGTATTCGAGATTATATTCGATGATGCTTATTATGTACTATGATTGATTTAGTTTTTTCTTATTAATTGATTGCATCCATGCATTGTAATTTGAATATATTTCTTTTGGATTAGTTAAACAAAACCTATGGCGGACAATACCGGCAGAGAGGGAGAAGAGGCCCTGTTCAATATCATATGCAATCCTTGCGGGCCAGATGATGATCAGAATGAAGAAGATTATGATGGCTCTGAATATCTAAACAACACCGGGGAGGGTGATATGATATTCGATCACGAAGACCGAATTGATGAAGTCATGAACTATGAACATGACGAAGAAAATTTGATCTTGAAACAACAAAGACCGGCGAGGTATATATATTTATATAAGCAGGCATCTGGTGATCATCACATGTTTTAAATGACTTGAAGATATATTAACGAATTGATCTTTCTTCTGTCAGCCATCGGGATCGAGCAAATCTTCAGGCAACAGGACAAAACGAGGCCCGAACAAAAAGTTGAAGGAGGGCGTAAAGTACAATATCGAGGCAATCAAACCTAATGGTGAACCATTCGCGCCTAAGAAGATTGTGGACAAGTTCGTTCGTCAGTGCGGAGTTCTTGTGAAGGACCAACTCCCGATCTCCCTTCAAGAATGGAGAGAGCCAGCAAAGCCACGTCCAGGAGTTACTTTTGTCGACGACAGACAAAAACATTTGCTTTGGGAAATGCTCATGGAACATTTCACCCTACCAGATCATTTCACAAATGCAGATGTGGAGAAAGTCAAGGACGCTGCTCTTAGGAAGATGGCGGTTGCATTCAAGAACCACAAGATTTGTGAATGGGCCAAGTACGTCAATGGAGGAAGGAAGACTCTAGTATTCGAGGGAACACTATAGAACCAAAGTGCTCATTGGGACGATTTCATAAAATTCAAGGATTCATAATTATCTAACGAACGGTCGAGAATAAAAAAGGCCAATGCTGCAAAAAAGGATAAGTTCCATAAGCTGGGGCCAAGTGGCTATGCGGTGGGAATGCCTAAGTGGGATAAGTCTGAGAAAGAGATGCTGGATGCAGGTGTCACTCCAGAAACATTGAGCTGGCCCCCCAGGTGCAGGACTTGGTTCTATGCACATGGGGGGGAGTTGGACCGGAAGACAGGCAATGTTTCGAAGAAGGCATGTATGGATGGAGCCGAAGTTAAGCTACTTGTTGCAATAGAAGAGGCTTGATCCAGGTTGTTCGAGCGCAACAAAGAGAATGACGATCTTACAAGTGCCCTGGGAAATCTTGAACACCCGGGAAGAACACGAGGCGTGGGTGCTATTCTGTGGTATGAGGGGTTTTCGGACTGGAACGCCGACTACAGAACCCGTGCGAGAAAGAAGATTGCGGAGGAGAAGAAGAGGAAGATGGAGGAGGATCAGAGGAAGCTAGACTATGAATGCCTTCAAGGCCTACAATCAGCGCACGCGGACTTGGCAATCAAATTCCAGCGGCAGCAGGAGCAGATCGACTCACTTAGCCAGCAAAGAGGGTCTCAGCAGCTAGCGGATGATCCACCAATGGATAGCACCGTCCCATCCATGCCGAGAAGCAGCGTGGGTTCCGCCCCGGGTGATGCATTGCTGGATAGCTACCCAGTGGATGACATCATGGAGAACACTAACTGCGAGCTACACTTAAAAATGAAGAACATATCCATGAAGGTGGCGGACGCCCTTGCTTTTACAAATCCCCCCGAGGCAACCTTCCATTGCAACCCGATTCCAGCGGGCTATGCTCGTGTCTTGGTTGATGAGGTGGTGGACCAATATTCGGGGCTAGAGCTTGACATTCCTGGAGGTGACGATGAGCACACACTAGGAGAGGCCAACCATCGTATCATCCTATGGAGAAAGGATTGCATCATCTTTCGAAGGCCACCGACACCGCGTCATCCAACTCCTCGTCACAGTCCGCCACCGAGTCAGCAGACTCCCTCTCCTCCTAGTCCTCCAACGCGTCAGGCCACTCCTCCTCCAAGTCCGGCACAGCTTCAGGCCACTCCTCCTCCAAATCCGGCAAAGTGTCAGGCCACTCCTCCTTCAAGTCCGGCGCAACTTTAGGCCACTCCTCCTCCAAGTCCGGCACAGCTTCAAGCCACTCCTCCTCCTCCAACTCAGCCACGTCAGCCGTCTTCACCGCCTCAGCAATCACGGAAGAGAGCCGCCTCAGCTATGGTGCGTAGCGGTACAAGTCGAGGTAGTACTGCAGGTACAGGCGGAGGCAAGCGATTTCAATATGGTCCAAGCCTCGCGCCTCTTTTGCAGAGGCCTTACGACAAGTCCGAGGAGGAAAACATAGCCATATCGAAGGCCGAGGTGGAAGCCCATTTTGCACCGAAACCGCCACCGCCGCCAAGGGAGAAAGTGCTTGTGGAAAAGATTGACCACTTCATTCGTATGGCTAGACCACCAGCTCCCAAGCCTGTTGACACAGACTATGAGCGCCACCTCAGGAAGTTAAATCAAGCACGTCTACAGAAAGAGGCGAGCTCGAGCTCAAGCAAATCAGCTGGCAAAAGGAGCGGTAAAACCATTCCCCAGCTGGGAGAACAGGCGGCGCAAGCAATCCCCCCGCTTGTTGGGCCAACAACACGTGAGAGTAGGCGCGCCCAATATTATTATGGGCAAACCGTTAACATTCCCGGGGTGGGCGATGTGGTAATAATAGAGGAGCATATCACGCAGGCTGAATCGATCGGGATCAGTGTTGGACAACTCCTCGATATCGAGCCCATGTCTCCGACTAGAGAGGAGGAAATAAAACGGAAATATGCCCAGGGCCAACCTTTGGTCGAGCCAGAGGAGGTCAATAAGCTCCCAACGAGAATGTATGAATTGCATCAATGGTACATGGACATTACCAAGATTTCCAATCGAGAGTCCCTCATGGTGAATGTCAACAAGGAGCATTAATACCATGAGAAAGCTGTGACCATTGAGTATTCAGAACTATTTCAGCTATACAATAAAGACGCACTCGACAAATCTATCGTCAGTTGCTATTGTCTATAAGTGATTTCTTTCTGTAATTTAAGTCTCAAGCTAGCTGTAGTGATCATTTTGATCAATCACTACCTGTAATTATCCTCACTATATTCTTTTCTGTGGTATTATGCAGGATGAAGATTTATGAAATGAAAAAAGGTGGACGCTATGGCATTGGGTTCGTTGACCCAAATACCATTAATGAATACACATGGAAAATAGATCCATATCACGAAAAAAGTGTAGAGGAAAGCATGCTACAGTTCTTCAAGGAACTCAAATACAATGAAGATATACTACTTCCTTACAACTTCCAGTGAGTCACACTGTCTTGTACTATAAATTATGTTTTCCCTACTAGCTATAGCTACATGTTTTTGCTTACATATGCCTGCTTAATTAAGACATGCAAACGTGTGTGCATGCAGATTTCACTGGATCTTGTTAATCATTAAAGTTGATGAAGGAACAGTTGAAGTACTAGACTCACTACTTAAGAAAGCAAGTGACTACACCATCGTGAAGGGGATAGTCAACGGGTAATTTCAATCATTGTTAACTATATCTCGCCCTATTTAATTAGTTCATCATTTCCTGATAACAACTATTTAATAACCCATTTATTCATTTTCTTTGTCGGCGGGCAGGGCTTGGGCAAAGTTCATCAGGGTCACTCCAGGCCCATGGAAACAAAGTCTGAAATGGTATCGACCCAAGGAAAGTAATTAAGTAGTACTAGCTAGCTGCCATCTCTTTAATTATCATGCTTATTATTATCTGAGCAAATTCCATTCTCGTAAAGGCCCTGAAGCAGGCGCCGGAGAATGATCTATGTGCATACTACATTTGCGAGAACATTCGCATGATGGCGTCCGAAAGGAGCAAATCTCAAAGACAGGAGTGGGTACGATATCGATTGTCAGAACACTATTCATATTTTTTACACCAATATCGATATCTAGTCACCCAACTAATACACATGCATATTGATCTCCTTCTTAATAGTTCAAAGAGGTGCGGGACAAGCTCCTAGCACAGGACCGCATAGAAGCAATTCAAGAGGAAATAGCGCGATTTTTGCTCGACCAGGTCATAGATCCCAAAGGAGAATACTATTACCCGCTACCGCCCCCATGAACCACTTCCAATTGTTATCGTGCTCCGAAGGCACCAATTAGCTAGGCTAATGTCACTAGCTCCGAAGGCATCAATTAGGAGAAAT
>NC_041382.1:9811804-9834365 GCF_002162155.2 Triticum dicoccoides | reverse complement strand
TGAGCCTGAGCGCATTTTCTTTATTCTATGCTCAGACCTATCTTTCAACCGACGTGCTAGTTAGTTAATCCATCCAGGCCAAGACGTCCCGGGAATCAACCGTAATGAGCATCTATCAACGTAACCAAAGCGGATGTGTTTTACAAGGGATTGACCCATAGTATGATAGTAAATCGTACTGGTAGTAAAACTGGTTTGTCCCATTACTTTTGTGTGTGACGAATTGGTGCGTGACACTTTTTGATGATAGCCAATAACAAGATTACTATACTCAATACACGTGTTACTACAAATTATTTTGTGTGTGTCAGCATGGTAACTGGATTACCATGTTAATTAAAGGAAGGACTAGTATGATGGAAGAGAGTAAGCAGATTTCTATTTGTAGTAGGCTACTTTACCAGAACGATTAAGGAGTGGAAATTGTGTGTTGTAGCCGGTAACAAGATTACCATAAATATTAATTATTTTACGATCACGCATGGGCGAGGTGGGGTGATAGACAGTAACAAGATTACTATATTCATTATATACACGTGTTACAAAGAATTATTTTGTGTGTGGCACCATGGTAACTGGATTACCATACCGATTCAATGCAGGACTAGTATGATACAAGGCAGTAATAAGATTACTATTTTCAACAGGCAATTTTACTAAACGATTAAGGGTTGGAGAAATGGTTCGGGAGTCCGTAATAGGATTACTACCGGTATTACTTATTTTACGATCACGCATGGACAAGGCGGAGGAATGGTTTGGCCTCTTAACCGTTTAATTTCCTTACTATGTCTGATAGGTTTTTTTACTGAGATTAGTGGAGCGGCGCGCACGCAGCAGCCGGAGCGCAGGATTAGAGTATTTGTGCTCACGCTCACTTTAACGCTACCGTGTGTATATAAATATATATATATATATATATATATATATATATATATATATATATGCATAATGTGTACAATATGTAGTATCGAAAAATACCAGCAAACAAAAAATAATTAAATAGAAAACACAAAATTAAATGAAAAAGAAATCATAAACCCAAAAACTCCCCAACATTTTAATACCGGTTGGACCAGTACTAAAGGGCTCTCTGCCCCCGAAGCTGGCTCGTGCCACGTGGTTGCCCTTTAGCACCGGTTCGTGCTGAACCGGTACTAAAGGGGGGGGGGATTTAGTGCCTACATTTTAGCGCCGGTTACCAAACCGGCACTAAAGGGCCTTACGAAGCGGTGCTATTGCCCGGTTCTGCACTAGTGGATATCGACCTCTCCTTCTCCGAGAGATTGGTCAAACAACAAGTTTTCGTATATCTATCCGACGCTATTGGCTACATATATACAATATAAGATCTCTTACAATATAATCCTCTAATTATATATGAACACAGGGTCCACATAATATTCTCTGTCTTTATCGATCACTTGGTGAAGAAAGAATGTCGCCAATTCCTCTTGAATTCCTCACATGCGATCGATCTGGTGCTAGGAGTTCATCCCGCATCCGAAACATCTAATTTGAATAAGGGGGTCAATACATATATATATGAATGAATGAGACTCAACACAAAACATGGTAAATAAAGTTAACTTCTGAATATTATTGCTTACGCACTTCATATTGTTTTTTAGTGTAGCCCCACTCACAGGTCGTGTGGCGGATGGACTCGCAAATGTAGTATCCACAGTAATTATTCTCGGCTTCCTGCCACAACCACTTTACAAGAAATAGAGTTCAGTCAAACTGATAAGCAAGCATGCTAAAATGGTATTGATGAAACTAGCACTTGAATCACTAGGAGATGCGTGAAACATGTTAGTAGTACTTACTTTCGGGTGTTTAAATTCCAGCTTCTTCGGCAGCCCCGGAGCTTTTGAGGTGAATTTATTCCTAACCCTGCCAGAAAAAGAAAACAATTACTTAATATCAGGAAGTGAACGAAGTTGCCGATATGGTGCGGTAATGATTGATTTAACTTACTTCTCGAGATTTTTAGTCATGTCCGCATACTCCTTGGGATCTTTTCGTCTCGAGTCTAAGACAGTTACTAGTCCCTGCTCGAGCTTAATCTCTAGGACAATATAGTGAAACCTGCGCACGCATGCATAACTCGTCAATTACATTACTATAACCTCGACTAATAAGGGAAACCGAATATGCACAAGAAAGTAACAATCACTTGAAGTTGTAAGGAAAGAGTATTATAGCTTTGTTTTGATTTAATACCAACGATATCGTAGCAAGTTGGCCTTGGTATCTTTTTTCTTAAATTCAACCGAATATGCATCTATGATATTTGGGTTAATGAACCCAATATCACCGATTTGTCTTTTCTTCAATTCGGCGATCTTCAATCTGCATAATATAGTGAGGATAATTATAGAGACTTAACACTACTAGGAAAAGGGCTATAGATGATATGGCCACTAATGGCGCACCAGACATGTGGTGCTCCATTAGTATATACTAATGGCGCACCATGTGTTGGTGCGTGATTATTGTCCAAATACTAATGGCACACCACATCCACGATGCGCCATTAGTAACAATTTTTTTTTATTTTTTTTCAAAACTAGTAATGGCGCACCAGTGGATAGTGCACCATTACTAGTTAAACTAGTAATGGCGCACCACGTCCACGGTGCGCCATTAGTAAAATTTTTCGAATTTTTTTTCAAATTATTTATTTATTTTTTCAAAACTACTAATGGTGCACCAGTGGACAGTGCGCCATTAGCCATTACTAAGTTTTTTTAAAAAAAAATCAGAATTTGTTTTTTTCAAAACTAGTAATGGCGCACCGTGGGTGTGGTGCGCCATTACTAGTTTAACTAGTAATGGAACCTAGTAATGGCGCACCACACCCACGATGTGTCATTACTAGCTTTGACCAAAAATTCCACCGAATGCACCCCCCCTGGACCGCCTTTTCAGTTTTAAAAAATAAAAGAAAATGATGGAAATGTTAAAAAAATAAAAAAAATAAGTTTCCCATGTGATATGTGGTATACTTGTTGGGAAAATTTACAAATATGAATTTCGACTTTATTTACAAAATCTCTCTGGAATTTGTAAAATGGGCATAACTTTTGCATACAAACTCGTATTAAAAAGTTTTATATATGAAAAATCATCTACTCGAAAAGTTACATCCGAATTTAATTGGGGGAACCCCGTTAAACATTCAAACTTACTAGTGGCGCACCGTATGCTAGGTGCGCCACTAGTAACAAAAAAAATAGTTTCGATTTTTTTTCGGGATTTTTTTTTCAAAATATGATACGTAATATGAACAGAAGTTTGAAATATTTTTTCAAAATTTCATCACACTCATGAACATGAACAAAGTCCTAAACATCAACAAGGTTTAATAGGATAGATATGCTAGATATATCAACAAGTGCCTGTGAAGTGAGCTGTTGCTGGGGTTGCATAGAACTTTGAAGTTAAGCGTGCTTGGGCTGGAGTAGTGTGAGGATGGTTGACCTTTTGGGAAGTTTGACCATGGAGTGTGATTTCACCTGAGATTAAGCCATAGTCACCCGTTTTTAAGAAGAAAATAAAAAAACTTGAATTTTTTTTAAAAAAATTATTATTACTAATGGCGCACTTCTATGTGGTGCGTCATTACTAAATCAGATAGTAATGGTGCACCTCTATGCATACTAATGGCGTACTATAGGTGCGCCATTAGTATCTGGTATACTAATGGCGCACCAGTGGTGCGCCATTAGAATTTAATTCTAGTGGCGTGATGCTAGTGGCGCACTAGTAGTGCGCCATTAGTAAGCAAAACTGATGCGCCACTAGCATGCCTTTTCCCAGTAGTGTAATGACAGAAGTAGTACTTACAGACAGTAGCAAGTGACCGTTAATTTATCGAGGGCCCTCTGATTTAAAAAGTGGAAGAACTCCTCAAATGAAACATTCAACAGATCAGTTCCAACGAGGTCATGCTCCTCTTTAACTCTGAGCGTCAAAGTATTCCTCCCCCCGGACTCTCTGCAGGTTTTCATGTACCAATCATGGAATCTTCACATCATCGTTGTTAGAGACCTTTCATCTTTGAAGAGAGGCTTCCCGTACTCGTATCTGTGTTCTCCCACCTCCAAGAATTCATAATGTACATCGTCGGGCAGGTAATCATCAAGATTGTTATAACCGGGCACCATCCTCAAATCGTTAGCGACGATATCGCTAGACACCTTGAGCGGGGGGAACGATTGGTTCTCTTGTTCGCCGAGCTAGGAAATTTTTTCCCAGCTCATCCTTCCGCTAACCTTTGATCACTGACAGTACTTTCCCACCGCTCCGCTTCGATAAATGACCTTTCAATAATGCGCTCATAGTTGCCTTTCGGTGGAGACTTTGGTGGTTTCTTCAGGGCTTCCAAAGTGCGCTTCGCTTTCACCAGATCTACCTTCTCCTCCGGAGGTGGATGTTTCTTTGCTTTCACCCCTTCAAAGAAGTTCCTCACTTCGTCTCGCACGATCTTCTCATTTTCCTCCGGGGTCATCTCGTATGGTAACTTCTCTGGAGTCTTCTTAGAAGGACCGAATCTGTATTTCCTCCCACCTCTGGATGTACTGCTAGACGCTGAAGCAGACGCAGCGGTTGCGGCTGTCTTCTTTCCTTGGTTACGAGGAGGAGGACTATGACGCGCCGGAGCAGCCGGAGCGGCGGCAGGTCTCTTCCGCCCTTGCTGACGAGGCAGAGAAGGAGAGGCTAGCTGCTCGGTGATACGTCCATTTTGCATCATGCTTTTATACCAATATTTATTGCATTATGGGCTGTTATTACACATTATGTCACAATACTTATGCCTATTCTCTCTTATTTTACAAGGTTTACATAAAGAGGGAGAATGCCGACAGCTGGGATTCTGGGCTGGAAAAGGAGCAAATATTAGAGACCTATTCTGCACAGCTCCAAAAGTCCGGAAACTTCACGAAAGATGTTTTCCAAATATATAAAAAATACTGAGAGCAAGAACTTCACCATGGGGGCCACACCCTGCCAACGAGGGTGGGGGGCACGCCCTACCCTACTAGGTGTGCCCCCTACCTCGTGGGCCCCCTGGTGGCCCTCCTGTGGCCAACTTTTGCTATATGGAGTCTTTCGATGGAAAAAAATCATAAGCCATCTTCTCGGAGGAAACTCCGCCGCCACGAGGCGGAACCTTGGCGGAACCTATGTAGGGCTCTGGCGGAGCTGTTCTGCCGGGGAAACTTCCCTCCCGGAGGGGGAAATCACCGCCATCGTCATCACCAATGATCGTCTCATCGGGAGGGGGTCAATCTCCATCAACATCTTCACCAGCACCATATCCTCTCAAACCCTAATTCATCTCTTGTATCGAATTCTTGTCTCTATGTCCGGGAATGGTATCTGTAGGTTGCTAGTAGTGTTGATTACTCCTTGTGGGTGATGCTAGTTGGTTCATTTGGTGGAAGATCATATGTTCAGATCCTATATTCATATTAATACTCCTCTGATTATGAACATGAATATGCTTTTTGATTAGTTACGTTTGTTCCTGAGGACATGGGAGAAGTCTTGCTAGTAGTAGTCATGTGAATTTGGTACTCGTTCGATATTTTGATGAGATGTATGTTGTCTCTCCTCTAGTGGTGTTATGTGAACGTCGACTACATGACACTTCACCATTATGTGGGCCTAGAGGAAGGCATTGGGAAGTAATAAGTAGATGATGGATTGCTAGAGTGACAGAAGCTTAAACCCTAGTTTAAGCGTTGCTTCGTAAGGGGCTGATTTGGATCCATATGTTTCATGCTATGGTTAGGTTTACATTAATACTTTTGTTGTAGTTGCGGATGCTTGCAATAAAGGTTAATCATAAGTGGGATGCTTGTCCAAGTAAGGGCAGTACCCAAGCACCGGTCCACCCACATACCAAATTATCAAAGTACCGAACGCGAATCATATGAACGTGATGAAAACTAGCTTGACTATAATTCCCATGTGTCCTCGGGAGCGCTTTTCTCTATATAAGAATTTATCCAGGATTGTCCTTTGCTACAAAAGGTATTGGGCCACCTTGCTGCACTTTATTTACTTTTGTTACTTGTTGCTCGTTACCAATTATCTCATCACAAAACTATCTGTTACCTATAATTTCAGTGCTTGCAGAGAATACCTTGCTGAAAACCGCTTATCATTTCCTTCTGCTCCTCGTTGGGTTCGACACTCTTACTTATCGAAAGGACTACGATAGATCCCCTATACTTGTGGGTCATCACTCGGGTGCGCTGGCGCAGGCAGAGAAGGAGGCGGTGTGCCGCCACGTGCTGGAGAAGGAGGCTGAGTTCCCTGATCACTCGCCGGAGGAGGAGGCGGAGTGCCCTGACTCGCCGGAAGGAGGAGGAGGAGGCGGAGGCGTCCAATTCGGAAGGTTGATGAGCTCCTTCCGCCATAGGCATGGAGTCTTCAGAGCAGAACCCAGCCTAGTCTCCCCTTCACCAGTAGGGTGGTCAAGCTCGAGCTCCTCAAATCCCTCCATTATTTCGTCCACCATCACCCTAGCATATCCTTTTGGAATCGGCCGGCAGTGAAAAGTTGCGCCAGGTTCAGGACGTGCAACAGAGCCAACAGCCGCCTTGACTTCGATTTTCATCCATTGCGTCATAAGGTGGCAATTTTGAGACTCCGTGGTTAAGTGCACAGGGTAGCTAGCAGGAGCCGTGAAGACAGGCTCCAGCTGCAGCAGCTTGGTGGAAGCCACGCTGCTTCTCCGCTGAGATGGCGGGGTAGCCTCGGGGGAAGCTTCGGCGGGTTGCTTGTTGCGATCTGCTTCTCGTTGCTCTATCGCTTGTACCCTTGCATGCAGCGCCTGAATTTGGATCTGCTCCACTTTCTTCCTCCTCTCTTGGCATTTGTAACTGCCTGCATCCCGGAGCCCATCCCTCCACGGAATGGATCCTAGCATGCCTCGTGTCCGTCCAGGGTGCTCAGGATTCCCGAGAGCCATTGTGAGCTCGTCATTCTCTCTGTCTGGAACGAACGTCCCATCCTGCGCTGTGGCGATATAGTACTTAAGCTTCGTGATGGGTATTCTCATTTGCTCGTCCGTCCAAACGCACTTCCCTGATACAGGGTCCAAGGTTCTACCAGCCCCGAAGAACCAAGTCCGGCAACATTCTGGCCACCTCAATGTCTCTGGTTTGACCCCTTTATCAAGCATGTCATTCTCAGCCTTGTCCCACAATGGCCGGGCTTTGAGGTAGCCACCTGACCCCGTGCGATGGTGAAGCTTCTTCTTTGCAACATTCTTCTTGTTTGTCACTGACATCTTCTTACTCTTGTCTAATGTCTTGTGGGCCACAAATGCGGGCCAGTCATCTCAAATATTCTCATACCGGCCGATGAATTCTAGTGTCTCTTCTTTGTCGACAAACTTTTTTAGCTCATTCTTCCACCTCCTGAATAGTTCAGCCATCTTCTTAAGAGCATGAGACTTGATCAATTGCTCTTTAACTGGCTTCTCCGGATCCTCCTCTAGCAGGTAGGGTGAAATGTGCCTTCAGCGCGGTCCAAAGATCATCTTTCTGCATATCGAAGACATAATACACCTCAGGGTCTTCTTTAGCCGACTTTAACCATTGCTGGATGCTGATCGGGATCTTGTCCCTAACAAGAACCCTGCACTGAGCAGCAAATGCTTCCTTTGTCCGGATGGGTTCAATCGGCATGCCATCGCGCGCGATTTCTACGATGTCAAACTTTTCATCCGAGCACAACTTTTTCTTCGGGCCTCGTCTCTTTCCCGAAGTTGTGCTCGATCCGGAGGGCAAGAAAAAAGAAGAAAGATGAGAGTTCATTAATATATGTGTACATACCAAAAACAATTAATGCATCAATTAGATAGCTATAGTCAGCACATGCTTAATTAATATATATACCTGGCCGGACTCCGTTCGGTCATCGGAGCTGTCATCACGGTGTTCTTCTTGCACCGGCATTGGGTCACCAGAGCCATCATGATCATGTCCTTCCTCCTCCATTGTTCGATCACCGTAGTCTCCTTCTTCACCCTCTCCTTCTAGACCATCGGTGTCCTTGAGAAACGAGAAGACGACATCAGTTCTGTCTGCGATTATGTCCCCCAAAATCGCTTCTGTTGCTTCTTCTCGGGCGTGCTCCATAGTTTCTGCAAACATGACAGATGGATATATTAGTGGCAAACATAGAACTAGCTAGCTAATCACAATAAGGAATCATATTAATTAGTGGCATCGACGCTGCTTCTCTAGGGTTTGGGGTGGCCTCGATCGGCAACGCTTCAAGGGTTTGGGGTGGCCTCGACGACAACACTCTTTTAACTTGGTAAATTTGGGTGGCCTCGAGAGAGTTTGTCGGGTAGGGGCGCGGCGGGAGGGGGTAGGAGACCGACATCATTTTTTTCTACGGTTTGGATGTCCTCGAGAGTTTTGGTCGAGCGAGAGGGCCGGGGGGTGCTCCCGTGGTATAAGTTATCACGGTCTAGAGGGGGTATATCGACAACGACAACATACGATGCCCCCTCGGCCCTCGAACCCTCGGCGACCCTCGACCCCTCGGTGACCCTCGACCCTCTACCCTAGCTAGTTCCCGACCCTCGCCCCTCAAGGTCCTGGAGACCCCTCCCCCTCCCCCCTCATGTCGAAGTTATCGGGGACGGGGTACATCGACAATGACATACCCGATAAAAAATAAGAAGACGAAGAAGAAATAAAAAGAGGAGATTAAGAAAGGAATAGAGGAGAAGATCGAAAAAAAAAGATGGTCACCGTCTATTCCTTTCTTCTTCTGCTCTTTTTCTATTTTCTCTTCTTCTCCTCTATTCCTTTCTTCTTCTCCTCTTTTCCCCCCTTTTTTCCTCTTCTCATTTATTTCTCCTCTTCTTCCTCTCCTCTTCTTCTCCCTTTTCTTTTCCTTCTTCCTAAACTAAACATAAACTAAAAAATCCTAAAACTAAACGAAGTTATCGGTACGGGGTATATCGACAACGAAGAAAAAAAAAGAAAAAAAGAGGAGAAGAAGAAAGGAATGGAGCAGAAGAAGAGAAAATAGTATATTCTATTTTCTCTTCTTCTGCTCTATTCCTTTCTTCTTCTCCTCTTCTTTTTCTTCTTTTTTCCTCTTCTTATTTATTTCTCCTCTTCTTCCTCTCCTCTTCTTCTCCTTTCTTCCTCTTCTTATTTTCCTTTTTCCTTTCATTCTTTTTCTTCTTCTTTCCTTTCCTAGCTAGATATATAATACTTTTCTAAAAATGTAACTTTTGAATATATAAAACTTTTCACTCTACATTTTCGTACATATGAAAAAAAGTTTCTATACAAAAGTGCACAATTTTGACAAACAAATTACAACATCTAAATTAACTAGACATCTAAATAAATATAACTACACATCCGAAATTTTGCTAATCTTAAAACTAAACTAACCATAAACTAAAATAATCTGAAAAACATGTAAGAACATCTAAAAACATCTAAAAACATCTACAAATATAATAGCACCACGCAGGGGCGGATCCAGGGGCACGGTGGAGGTGCCGGCACCGACGCCGGCGGGGCAGGGTAGGGGCGCAGGGGCGGATTCAGGGGTACGGTGGAGGGGCCGGCGCCGATGCCGGCGGGGCAGGGTAGGGGCGCAGGGGCGCGGGAGCAGGCTGGTGCTTACAGGGGGCGGCGTGTCGGGGCCGGCAGGGGCGCGAGGGTCGACGGTGCGTCGCGGCAGAGGGCGTCAGGCGGCGACGGGCGGCGTCGATGATGAGGAGGAGCAGGGGCGTCAGGCGGCGACGGCGACGACGAGGAGGAGGAGCAGGGGCGTCGGGCAGCGCCGGGCGGCGAAGGCAGGGGCGTGGAGCGGCGACGGCGACGTGGAGGAGTAGGGGCGTCGAGGGAGAAGAAATGATGGATTTCATCGAAACTGCTAAGTGTTCTCTTATATACCTAGGGCATTGGTACCGGTTCGTGGCACAAACCGGTACCAATGCCCCCTTTAGTCCCGGTTGGTGCCACCAACCGGGACCAAAGGTCTCTTTTCAGCAGCCCAAAGGGCGGTAAGCGGAGGCCTTTGGTCCCGGTTGGTGGCACCAACCGGTACCAAAGTGGACATTCGTACCGGTTGGTGACACAAACCGGTACGATGCCCACCTGTGGTACCGGTTGGTGCCACCAACCAGGACCAAAGGCCTCATGCTCCCCGTGGCCGAAACTGTAGTTCCACCCCGCTAGTTGAGAGGGGCACGGAGTGGTTTATAAGTCCCACTACCGCACCCTTCTCGAGATCCTCTCGATTGCAGGCTTACGGGTCTAATTGTCACAGCTATCTCTGATGGGCCTATTGGGCCTTCTGCGGGGCTGAATCCTGGCCCATGGTAGGGTTTCTAGTCGTATTCAGGCCGTGGTGGCCCAGTAGTTGGCACTTTTTTATTTTTTTTGTTGCTTTATTTATTTTATTTTGTTTCTACTTACAACAAAAACTTACTGTTGCTATTTTTGTTTATTATTAAAGTTTATTTATTTTACTTTTATAAATTTTATCTTGTTTCTACTTCTTTATTATATAAAAGTTTATTTCATTTTATTTTTACTTATTTATTGTATTAAATTTTAATTTGTTTTATTTTGTTTCTACTTATTTATTTTATTAAAATTTATTTTATTTTATTTTGTTTCTACTTATTTATTTTATTAAATTTTAGTTTTTTAAATTTTGTTTCTACTTTTTATTAAAGTTTATTTTGTTTCTTTCTGCTTTTCATGTTTTGAACAAAAAATACTTTGATAATTTTAGTGTCATGAATTTTATATAATTTTAGTTTAAAAATACTAGAGGTTTATAAAAGCTTTTTAGTTCATTCCTTTTGCTATTAGAGTTTTATAAAAGTTTTTTAGTTAATTTTGTTTTTGCATGGTATCATCATTTCATCCACATAACATGAGCAAGAAATTAGAGAGGGTTACGGCAAAAACTGGATGCACTTCGTGTACAAAACGGACAATCTCTTTAGAAGTATGAGGGTTTCATACGAAAACTCGTCTGTTACAAAGGGATTTCATTTTTTTGAACTTATTTGAACTCCAGAGTTTTTCTGTTTTCAAAATGCACCATACAAAGCCACATCATCAAAATTCAACCCTTTCTGACTTCATTTGGTATTTTTCATGCATTTACTGATTATTTTGAGCTATAAGACCCTAAAATTGAAAAGCATTTCAAATGAACTCTGAAAAGGTTGAAAGTTGGCATGGCATCATCATTTCATCCACAAAGCATGTGCAAGAAAGTAGAGAGGGTTACGGCAAAAACTGGATGCACTTCGTGTACAAAACGGACAATCTCTTTCGAAGTATGAGGGTTTCATACGGAAACTCGTCTGTTACAAAGGGATTTCATTTTTTGAACTTATTTGAACTCCAGAGTTTTTCTGTGTTCAAAATGCACCATTCAAATCGACATCATCAATTTATTACATATAGCTCTCATGAATAGATAAGTGACCAAATTAATAGAAGTTCATCATCATATTAAAAACAAAGTACATACATAGTTCTCATTGAACAACATATAGCTCTCCAGAGCATCTAGTTAAACCATACATTGAAACTATGTGAAACCTTTCAATGCAACAACCAATGCGATCCTAATCACAACCACGGTAAAAATTGATCCAACGGCATAATGATACCAAGCCTCGGTATGAATGACATATTTTCTAATCTTTATCATCTTCAACTGCATTGCATCACACTTGATCTTGTGATCATCGATGAATCCGCAACATGCAACTCCAATATCATCTTCTCCTCCTCAATTTTTTTTAATATTTTCCTTCAAGTAATTGTTTTCTTCTTCAACTAAATTTAACATCTCGACAATAGGGTCGGTTGGAATTTCCGGTTCAACTACCTCCTACATAAATAAAATCTATGTCACATTGGTCGGTATAATTGTCAAAAACAATAAATGAAGCAAATAGTTATAAAAAGATAATATATACCACATCCGAATCATAGCCAGGACGAGGACCGACGGGGACGGATACCAAAACCATCTCACTATATAATAACAAGCAATAATAAAAGTTAGAAAATTAGACAAGTATCTATCTAAAGTAAGAATTATTTTCTTAAGAACAAGAGGCTCACCACGGTGGTGCCGGCGACGAGATCGACGCGGGCGATCGACGGCGGTGAAGACGGGGACGGGACGTGACGGACCGCTAAACCTATGCAAATCTTGGGGAAAATGGAGCTTGGAGGTCGAGCTTCGAGAGGAGAAAGCTTAACTAGTGTGGCTCGGGCATTTCACCAAACACCTAATCTGCATAGGAGGTGAGCTAAAGCACCCAAATGCCCTCTCCTTGCCGGCCAAAAAAAACAGAGCAGTGTGAACTGCTCTGCTCGCTGGCGAGGGGTTATATATAGATAACTCATTTGTCCCGGTTTGTTGCAGGCACTACTACGAAAAGGCCTACTAATGGTGCACCGGTTTTGCCTACTAATGGTGCACTACCGGTGCTCCATTAGTATCACACCACTAGAATTTTTTACTAATGGCGCACCAGTGGTGCGCCATTAGTATCTGGTTTGCTAATGACGCACCAGGAAGTGCGCCATTAGTATGTAACACCATGCGCCATTAGTATGCCTCCCGGGGGGCCATATGTAACCATCTGCTTTGTCATACTAATGGTGCACTCTGTCTTGATGCACCATTAGTATCCTTTGGCATACTAATGGCGCACCTTGTGGTGATGCGCCATTAGTATGAATATTTGGTTTTCTTTTTTACTTTTCTTATTTTTGCACAGGTTACAAAATATACTATTTGACAAAATATAGACAGTAGCACACAACAATAGCAGATTTATCGAATACAATAGTAGACTCCGGGAACCTTACCCTTGTACACGACATACGACGGCATCTCTATGCACAAGCCAAACAACAGACAATACATACATAAGCAATATATAAGTATGCAACAAAAGGATCGGAAGAGAAAATCAAGACATTAATAGCACAATTCATGGTCCTACTAATAAATAGCATCGATTACATCTAAGTTGAACGACTGTCCAAACCAAAGAGACATACAATTCATTAAAGTTTAATTACAACATGAGCCAATCAATGTTTCAGAACTACACATCACTACTTTCGACTCGACTCATGGACATGAGCGTGGATGAAGCCGCCGCCTGTCGTGATGGTCATGAAATCGCGGGCGTTGTCAGCCTGCATTTGTAGCATTCTGTCTATCTCAATGTTGGACGGTTGATATCTGAGCAAGAACTGCCCCGAGGTATGAAGGACATCTTGATGGATGATGTCCGCAAACTCCGACTGGATGCGAAAGAATTCTTGTCTGATGTCCGCGTCCTGGATTGCCGACAAGCTCGCGGCCCAATCTTTCAGATTATTTGGTAGCAGAAGGTGATGATGGTCCCTTACGATCGCCCGCATGTGCCGTCCGGCGTACACCCGGGTGCATTAAGCTCCAATGCCGGCGTTGGATACACCAATACCGCCGCCGCCGGAGACACTAATGGCGCCGCCTCCGTAGACACCAATACCGCCGCCGCCCGAGACACCAATGGCGCCGCCTGCGCGTTGTGTGAGTTGCTGGCCGTGAAGCTGGGAATCGGGGGCGGCCCCTGTTGGCCACCCACAATCCATGTCGTTATCCCATGAATCAAGGTAGGCATAATGCCGGTAAGCGTCGATCCCAGTTGTTGTTGCACTTGCTCTTGGACCATCTCCGGAATCCATGCCACTTGCGCCATGAGTGCTTCAACCTCGCGCGACTGGCTTTCCAAGCTGGTCTTTTTCTCCTTTCGCCCACCAGCGCCATAGTATGATGACCATTTTGTGGACAAGCCTTTGCCGGCCACACGACCAGCTGACGTCGGCTTATTGAGCTTATCCCTGTTTTCCATTACGTTCAATGCCATATTCAAAGGGGTGTCGAAAGGGGAGCTCTGAGACGACCCCGCGCTACTGCTTTCTTTGTCCTGCAGAAGGAACGTGAACCATTTAGAAATATTGGGGATTAATTAGAATGCAACCATATGGAGCTAATTACGCGGGGGTGTATTCCTTACAAGAACAAGCTCAAGCTCGTTGGTCTTCGGATCCGTGGTAAGCTCCTTTGTTACCGGGTCCTCCTTGTACCGGGCCCTGAGAAAGTTCCTGGTCTGCTTGTCACTGTATTTCTCGAAGCGGGGCGGTAGGCCTTGCTTGGCACGCTCCGCGTCCTCCTTGTCCCAAACAGGCTCCGCCACTCTGTAACCGTCGGGACCGAGTTGGTGGACCCCTATGTTCAACTTCCGCATTTCTTTCCCCCACTGACTTGATTCGGAGGTTGCGGGGTTCTCGCACTTGATCTTGAACTCCTTGTAGTCATCTTCGCTCATCAAAGGATATTTCGCCTTGATCTTCTCATAACTATCACCTTTGTAAATCATTGCCTTCACCGTGCTTTTCCAAGTAGAAAGGGCCGTGCTCATCGTCGTGAGGGCGGCACCGTTCACTTTATTACCTGAGAGGCATGTGTTTGCGAACTCAGCGGGGAACTTGTATCGTTCGTACAGCTTCGTGAAGAGGAGGCTGCGCAAATTCCCTCGGTCCTTATGCCTTAGGTTCTCGGTTTTGATCGAGGCGGTGCTCCGGAGAATGCACCCGAGCTGAATCGAGTACCCCTTGAATACGTGTTTGGGTGCCGTTGGATGCCCGTCGGAGTTCACTTCAGTAAATTCCTCCCTGACGGTGCCGAGCATGTTCGGGCGCCGGTCCTTCCGTTGCCTCTTCGGTTAGCTGCCATCTGTGCGTGCGCCGCCATCATCAGTGGTGGCATCCGCGGCGCCATCATCAGTGGTGTCATCCCCGACGCCACTAGGGGTTGTGTAGTCAGGATCGGTGTCTTGCGCGGCGTCCTCATAGCGGTGAGGTTCCTCCTCCAACTCCTGGGATAGCTCCCAGAATTGCTTGCCGCCCGAACCGCCGGCCTCATCGTTGTGGGCCATGTTTCGCTCTAAATAGGAAAAAAGTTTGGTCAAAAAGTTGGTTATTGTCAAGGAACAAGATCATGGTCTCATCATTTAGGGTTTGTCGACACCGAGGCATCCTAAAAGCTAAGCTTTTATCATTTAGGGTTTGTCGATGTCGAGGCACCCTAAAAGCCTAAGCGTACATCATTTAGGTTCTCATCGACACCGAGGCACCCTAAAAGCCAAGGTTTGATCATTTAGGGTTTGTCTACGCCGAGGCACCCTAAATGCTAAGTTTTCATCATTTAGGGTTTATCGATGCCGAGGCACCCTAGGTTGGGCCTAATCACTTGGCACTAATCAGTTGGCTCTATTGCCACCTATGTTGGGTTTATCATCTAGGGTTTATCGATGCTGAGGAGAATTTCTAAGTTGGGCCTAATCACTTGGCTCTATTGCCACCTATGGTTTAATGCAGCAAGAATAAAGGGGCAGTTGATCCTACTTAATTAAGTACTAAGATACCCCGGCCCATGCATTAGTAGCAAGTACCTCATATGTCCGATTTTTCGCAAAGTCATGCTAAAATTCAAGGAAAATTTCAGCATGACCTTTGCTGAAAATAGGACATATGGAGTACCCGAATTTGCCGGAACGGAAGTTAATCGACATTCTGGCAAATTCAAGGGCCTCTCGAGGCCTACAAAATCATCACGACATCAAGGGTCTCTCAAGGGCCTCAAGCAGCAGCAGCGTCTCCCAGGACCCCATTTTTTTGCTAAATTTCTTTGAGCAACAATCAGAGCAGAAAATTCAGCATATTTCTATACAATTTTTTTGGTATATATCAGGTTTTGGCTGCATTTGCAAATGCATTCCATGTACTGCAACCCTCGAGAATTCCTAGCATGAGGTTTGTCCATCACTTTTGGCTCACTTATTAATCTACTCATCCTATGTCAATATCCACATGCTATGTCATCTGATGTTCCTGAATCATTGTAGTTTAGGCACCATACAAGATTGTTAGTTCAATGTGCTTTATATCCTAGTTATACTACTGCAGGAAAGGAGGATCATCATACACATATATATGTATAGCAATTGACAGGAGCTTCATCATTTTTAGTAACAACAATACATATATAGCAATTGGAAGCAAACAGATGTACACATAAGATATAAATGTAGTGCTGAAAGTTTAATGCTTACAAAAGACTTGCTGAAATAGTGAAAAATATGGAGTCACCAAGCTGGCTAAGAAATTCCCAAAGTCCACTAGCAAATCCAAGATCTAATCCTGTTACACACATCATAACAATTTAAGATAATTAGGACAAGGATAGTAGGAAATGAAAAAGAAAGAGCTCAAAAAACAATCACAACAGAAAAATAATAAAAACCTAGTCCTAGAAGAAAATAAATCCTAAAAGAAAAGAAATCCTAAAATCTGGAGCAAGTCCTAGCAGTAGTTGTCCAACTAGATGGCCACCACTACTACTCCTATCTCTGTTTAGCATCATCCACACGAGAGTCCTAACTCTGTGAATTTCAAAAATAAAATAGAAGTCATGTATATAGTTCAAAGTTTGAAACATAAGGCAAGATAGTCCCAATCTTTGAGACTTCTCTTATGGTATATATATACTGATTAATTACTGAATTTGAGCATGTTGTATCACCCGCGGACTATTACGCGGTCGCGATAGCGGAGCTGGGAGTGCATGGTAAGCAAAGAGGAGAAGGTGATGTGAGATAAATAATAATCATGAGCAAATTGCAGGGCATATGAGTTGGCCATTGGAATTTTTTTTGATACAGCTGAACAACAAAGAAGGTGCCGTAGAAGCAGCTGCTACTGCTAGCTCCACTACATACATACTAGCCACTCTAAAACTACATCAAAATCAATGGGAGATGTATTCATAAGCAAGTTAAGCCCTGGAAGGGCGCAAATGTACAGACAAGAACAAGGCATAACACATCAAAATCTTCATAAACAAGTCATATATCATAGGAGATCTATTAAGCCCTAGAACGGTGGAGACAGGGGCATGGAGAAACACACCTTAGTGGAGAAGAACTGGGAGGACCAAGGGGAGCAGGACGCAGAGATCTTAGGAGCAGATACCTCCACAGACGGTGAGGCCGCGGTGGCCGGAGGTGGAAGAAGGCGCAGACGCCGTAGACGGTGGAGGCGTCGGTGTCGTAGAGGCGCCGGAGACCTTGCCCTGCGAGACAGAGAAGGGGCCGTCAGCTGCGCAGGAAGCGGGCAAGGGGAGGAGGAGGAGGGGCAAGGGGAGGACGAGGGTCGGGGGGCGTGCGGTGCTGTTCAGACTTCAGAGACATCACACTCGCCACGAGAGGAGCACGTCAAGCCGCTGCTGTCCACCGAGGTGCTTTCTTAAGCTCTGCGTTATATAGATTTCCGCTGAATGAAGTGGAGATGAAATACTACTCCCAATACTGGGCCTTTGGGGGAAGAAGCTCACAACTTTTGTGTTCTTTTCGGAATGGCTAATTAGCGTTCAGAACCAAGCAATACGGACCCTATGTTCTGTGCCTCTGTCCCATCAATAATGACAGATGCACACCCTTGCTTCGAGATGAGTTTCCAGCGACGTCTCAGCGTTGTATCAACTGCAAGCTGTTCTGTCTTTGCTTTCCATGAACAAGTACTGTAGTAGCTTCAGTTTTCCTTAGCTTGTGCGTGCTCCTCGGCTATCTTTCTTGTTTGCCGGCTACCATATTATTCTTGATTTCACACAGATACTATTACTAGTAGCTCGGTGGTATTTTTAACAATCATCTCCTATCAAATTCTAGTATTGATTGCCATTTTGCCGCCCGATCAATGTATTCACCTTGCCTGGCCTTTCTGTCATCGAAGCCAGACAGCCCCGTTCTCCTACGCACACCCATCACGCTGAGCATCGGCTACGCCACGTCGCTGAGACCTGCCTCAGCCCATGTGGTATATGGAACATCTCTCCTACTTAAGTCCCCGCCAGCAAGCACCTGCTCCATAACGATGAACCCAAGATGGATCGTGGCCCCCAAGGCACCGCCATCGTCCGACCTCGGCGAACCGGATCTATGGTTTCCCATGGAGCAAGCGAAACGAAGTTATGGTGATTGCAATTGATGATGCCTTCGACCAGGAGATGACAGGCAATACACTACCATCGTCCGCCATGACCGAAGTCGACACGGTTTTCACACGCAATCACGCCACTTCGGATCAACAATTGTCCGGATCCATGCCGAGCCACACCGTGATACCACGCACAGCCGCCAAAACACCGACAGGGAACCATCATTCCCCGCCAACCCCACAATGCGTCGTCGACCGGCCAGGGGCCACACCGATGACGGATCTGGGTGTCTGGATCAGATCCACTACACACGGCCACCTACCATCGCCAGGAAGCACGCGAGCTCCCGCAGACGATAGAGGCGACTGTCGCCGCTGCACGACCAGGAACACCACCCTGGTCGATGCACACACTCTCCCCTGGCCCTACCCCAGCAGATCCAGTGGTCGCCGCCGCGTCAAGTGCCTAGGCCCCTATGATGTCGTGCCTACCGCTAGTGTGGCCTATGCCGGCCGCAGCGGCAGAAGGGGAGGCAGCGGTGGATTGCTGTTCTTGGGGTGCGCTAAGAAGAGCCCCTAGCGCGCCCTGGAGTGGCGACACGAGGGGATGGGTTTCTTGGGTTTCCAAGAGGTCAAAGAGCTCCTACAACTGAAAGTCTAAAACCCATAATATCTCGAAACCAACTCACGGTTCTAGCACGCGGATAGCTAACTTCCACGTACCCCTGTCCATGGCTAATTCTTTGATGATACTCCAGTCCTTCAGCTCTCCATTTATGGACTTCTTCCATGTCAAGTTTGGCCTGAGAGGGGGGGGGGGGTAGGTGGTCGACAGAGGATGCGGCCACGGCGCCATCCCAGTAACCAACGCTGGCCCCCGGTGCTCGGGGAGTCGTTTTTGGGCCCTCAACGGCGTGGAATGTGATGACACTGATGACGAGGACGGCCGGGACATCGTTGAATCAGAGCCGGTGGCGTACTCACTAGTATAAAAGGGTCAAATGTAAAGCACATTAGTGCGGGTTTGAATTTGAGCCGGCACTAATGTGTCCATTAGTGCCGGTTCCAACGGCTAGGCGGGCGGACATCAATAGTACCAGTTCATGGGCAACCTTTAGTACCGGTTCCTGCCACGAACCAGTACTAATGAGGCTGTCTCAGGCTGTGGTTAGACTGGGGCCCCCACGAACACCTTTAGTACCGGTTCATGGCATGAACCGGTACTAGAGTTTCTTAGTAAGCTGATTTTTAGTCCCACCTCGTCAAGAGAGAGGCAGTAGGAGCGGTTTATAAGCCATGAGTGCAGAGACGATGAAGGAGAGGCGCAATGCTCACCTGCACGTTGCGTAGCTTCAAGCCTTTCGGAATAGCATAGATTGCACGGAGCTATGTGCAATGCAGTCTACACTATTCGAAAAGGCTTGAAGCTAATTAACCAGCATTGCACCTCTTTTTATTTTTAATAACATATTTCAACTCCAGACTTTTCTGCATTTAGTATGCAGCATTCAAAGCAACGTCATCAATTTCCAACACGTTCTGACATCATTTGATGTTTTTCAGTTATTTACCAATTTGTTCAGAGAGCTAAATGACCGTGAAATTGAAAATCACTACAAAATGAACTCTGAAAATGTTGAAACTTGGCATGGTATCATCATTTCACCCGCATAGCATGTGCGAAAGAGTAGAGAGGGTCACGGCAAAAACTAGACGCACTTCGTGTACAAACTGAACAATCTCTTTCGGAATATCAGGGTTTCGGACGAGAACTCATCTGTTACACGGGCACTTCAATGTTTTTTAAACTTGTTTGAACTCCAGACTTTTTTGCGTTCAGTATGCAGCATTCAAAGTGACGTCATCAATTTCCAACACGTTCTGACATCATTTGTTGTTTTTCAATCATTTACCGATTTCTTTAGAGAGCTAAATGACCGTGAAATTGAAAATCACTACAAAATGAACTCTGAAAATGTTGAAACTTGGCATGGTATCATCATTTCATCCACATAGCATGTGTGAAAGAGTACAGAGGGTCACGGCAAAAACTGGATGCACTTCCTGTACAAACTAGACAATCTCTTTCGGAGTATCAGGGTTTTGGACGAAAACTCATCTGTTACACGGGCACTTCAATATTTTTTAAACTTATTTGAATTCTAGACTTTTTTTCTTTCAGTATGGAGCATGCAAAGCGACTTCATCAATTTTCAACACTTTCTGACATCATTTGCTGTTTTCAGTCATTTACCGATTTGTTTAGAGAGCTAAATGACCGTGAAATTGAAAATCACTAGAAAATGAACTCTGAAAATGTTGAAACCTGGCATGGTATCATCATTTCACCCGCATAGCATGTGCGAAAGAGTAGAGAGGGTCACGGCAAAAACTGGATGCACTTCGTGTACAAACTGGACAATCTCTTTCGAAGTATTAGAGTTTCGGCCGAGAACTCATCTGTTACACGGGCACTTCAATGTTTTTTAAACTTATTTGAACTCCAGACTTTTTTACGTTCTGCATGCAGCATTCAAAGCGACGTCATCAATTTCCAACATGTTATGACATCATTTGTTGTTTTTCAGTCATTTATCGATTTGTTTAGAGAGCTAAATGACCGTGAAATTGAAAATCACTACAAAATGAACTCTGAAACTGTTGAAACTTGGCATGGTATCATCATTTCACCCGCATAACATGTGCGAAAGAGTAGAGAGGGTCACGGCAAAAACTGGACGCACTTCATGTACAAACTGGACAATCTCTTTCGGAGAATCAGGATTTTGGACGAGAACTCATCTGTTACACGGGCACTTCAATGTTTTTCAAACTTATTTGAACTCCAGACTTTTTTTGCGTTCAGTACGCAGCATTCCAAGTGACGTCATCAACTTCGAACACGTTCTGACATCATTTGTTATTTTTCAGTCATTTACCGATTTGTTTAGAGAGCTAAATGACTGTGAAATTGAAAATCACTACAAAATAAACTCTGAAAATGATGAAACTTGGCATGGAATGATCATTTCACCCGCATAGCATGTGCGAAAGAGTAGAGAGGGTCACAAAGAAACTAAATACAGAAAAAACTACTCAGAAATAAATAGAAGAAAATAAATAAAGCAGAAAAAACAAACTATATAAAAAAATTACTCAAAAATAAATAGAAGAAAATAAATAATGCAGAAAAAAACTACTCAAAAATAAATAGAAGAAAATAAATAAAGCAGAAAAGAAAAAACTATATAAAAAATTACTCAAAAATAAATATAAGAAAATAAATAATGCAGAAAAGAAAAAAACTGTATAAAAAAATTACTCAAAAATAAACAGAAGAAAATAAATAATGCAGAAAAGAAAAAGCTATAAAAAATTGTTGGGGCGCTGCCCAGTGGGCTTGACAGACCTAGGGTGTGCCATAGTTAGGCTCACAGCGCAGCGTGCCATAGTTAGGCCCAGAAGCCTGCTGTATAGAGGAGTTCGAAAGAGCAGCTGCGGCTGGGTTTATAAACCAGTGCGGCCGCCCTTCGCTCGGCGAGGTGGGACTAAACATTGTGCACCGCGGGTGGCAGCGCAACCCCTTTAGTATCGGTTCGTGGCTCCAACCGGTACTAATGGGTAGTCTTTAGTACCGGCTGGAGCCACAAACCGGTACTAAAGGGGTCCGCTTCCCGCCGCTTGACCTGGCCAAAATTGGCCTTTAGTACCGGTTGGTGTCTCCAACTGGTACTGCAGGCCCCTCCTATATATATGGCACTTACGAAAAATTCAGTTTTCATCCGCCGCCCGTCTTCTATCCAACTTCATCGCCGCAGCCGCCGCGCCGTCGCCCATCGCGCGCCGCCCTCGTCGCCCCCGCCACGCCCCGTCGCCCCCACCGCCCATCGTCGCCGTCCCCGTTGTCCCCGCCGCGCGCCGTCGTCCCCGTCGCTCCCGCCGCCGCCCTGTACTACGTCGCCGTCTCGATCGCGCCGTCGCCCCCGCCGCCCATCTTCGCCGTCCCAGTCGTGTTGCCGTCTCGAGCCGCCGCCCGTAGGCCGCCGCCCAACGCTCGTACACGCACACATTTTTTTTTCTTCTTATTTTCTGTTTTCTGTTGTTTAGATTAATGTAGACGAATTACGTAGATAAGAATGTTAATTAATGTTAGATGAATTAGATAGAAAAGTTGTAAAATATTAATGTCAATAGTTAGATTAATTAGCTGAATATTAATTAGGTATATATATGAGATTTGAACTAGTTGAATTAATATAACTAGTTTATTTTTAGTAAGAAAATTAATAGAACAAGTTTTTTTAGTAATAAAAATTGGGTATATGAGATTATTTCAACTAGTTGAATTATATAACTAGTTTATTTTTAGTAAATACTTAGCTGAACTAATTCAATTAATAGAACTAGTTTATTTTTAGTAAGAAAATTTAGGTATATGAGATTTGATGATCTAATTAAAATATTACTAT
>NC_041382.1:9771706-9811710 GCF_002162155.2 Triticum dicoccoides | reverse complement strand
ACTATATATAGCTACTTTATATATTTTAGTAAGAAAATTAATAGAACTAGTTTATTTTTAGTAAATTCTTAGTTGAATTAGTTAAATTAATAGAACTAGTTTATTTTTAGTAAGAAAATTTAGGTATATGAGATTTGATGATCTAATCAAAATATTACTATATAGAACAACCTACTTTATTATTTAGAGATTTGTTCATCTAATTAACATTTTACTATATAGAACTAGCTACCTTATTTTTAGTAAGAAAATTAATAGAAGTAGTTTAGTTGAATTAATTAGTTGAACTAGTTAGTTGAATTAGCTGAATTAGTTGAGCTACTTTATTTAGGTATAGTTTTCGTAAGTGCTTAGTTGAATTAGTTGAATTAATAGAACTGATAAGTGTTTAATGTTTCACCAATGAACATAGGAATGTCGTCTGACGACAAACACAATTTCATTATGTATGAATACTGCGAAGACCAGCGCGGCCTGTGCGGCAGAAATTTTCTAGTTAATGATAGGCCCTACAGCATAAAGCTGGATGAGAACTTCGAAGTGGATACAGTAAGTCACAACGACAAGTCTTTTTTCATAATTAAACATGACTTATGCTTCATTTTCTTCAACTTTTAATTTTAACTTTTCACTATTCTTCTAGCGTATCCCCTGCCATGCAAGAATTTTTGTCTTAGATAAGATAGGTTTCAATCCTAACAAAACTATGGAGGTAAAAAAAGTTTACTTGAAGACCGATCATGGTTATACCTTCAACGTCAAATTATACAATGCAGACACATACACCTGTTTTGAATGCAAAACTTGGCAAGCACTATGCAAGGCTTATGCATTTGAGCCTGACATGGTTATCACCTTTGATATTCGTCCGGAAGATGATATTGAAGGTAATAGAGACATCTGGGTCGATGTGCAGACGCCTCCAGTTCTACAATTATGTGAGTTTCTCAACCATATTTATGTCTTCGATATTGTTTATTCAAAAATAGTTGATAAGTAATTTTTATTGACAGCTTATTCCCAATCAAGAAAACATGTCCAGCGCTTGGTAGACAGGACCGTCCACTGTCCCGGGGCTGAACTAAACTGCGAGGAGACAAGTTTTTTAAACTAAGAAAACATGTCCAGCTTGTTTCATGGCTTGAGGATCTTGATGTTGTCAAGACAAAATTTTTTCCTGCACTTAGAAATGTTCTAACTGAACTACAGTCACATATATTTAGGAAAGATGGTAAGATTTCTACTTTCTCCTCAGTGCATCTTTTGCATACATTAATTTTTTAAACTAAACTTCATTGCTAAGTATGCTAAGTTTGCATACAATGTTCTTCAACAGGGACTCCCGATGAATGTTGTGCCTGATTGGATCGAGACTAAAGGTACCATGAATATTGTTAGCTTACGGCCAAGATATCCTACAATGCACTTTAGTGCATTCAGGATTTCTAATAGCGAGGAATGCTTAATAGTAGAAGACTGGAGCAAAATTGTGAACGATCGCAGAGAAGTACTAGGGGGCAGCAATCAGAAGTGCAACCCACCATTAGGAGACAGGTTAATCTGCATGCTCCAATATGATGAATCAGGAAAGCTATATATGTTCTATGCTATTTTACCTGAGAGAGAGCAGCTGGAGTGATTAGCTAGTTCATGCTCTTAGTACTTGTTCTCTCATGTCCATGGTCTTCATTCTGAACTTAATCTCAAAGAGTGATTTGCTTTTGTGGTGTTATGAACGCTTATAATATCATTACCATGTTGAACTCGATGATATCTTTGCTTCTGGTACAAGTGAATGTTTCTTCTTTAAGCTAGTGTTGGTGGTGATTAGATAGCGGTAATGACTATATGATGATTAAATAGTAGTAATGAGATGACTATGATGATTTTTAGCTAGCTAGTATATATACTGTTGTTGGTGATGATCTATATGATGCAAGAGTTTTTATATTAATATGATGATGATGATGATGAGTTATTATATCATTTACGAAAGAAACCGCAAATTAGTTTCAACTGGATGGATCCTAGCTAAGTGATCAAGTATATGCCACATCCGTATTACCTCGATCACTTAATTAGGTGATCTAGTATAATATGGATATGGCATATACTTGATCACTTAGCTAGGACCCATGCATCGAGTCGAAACTAATCTGCGGTACTTTCACCTAATGATTTAACAACTCATTATAATGTAAAACAATCACTAAATTAAATTGAAAACACAAAATTAAAGTAAAAATAAAAAATAAAACCAAAACACCCCCAAACATTTAGTACCGGTTGGTGTCACCAACCGGTACTAATGTCCTACGCGCACCCAAGCCTGGCTCGTGCCACGTGGTGGCACTTTAGCGCCGGTTCGCGATGAACTGGTACTAAAGAGGGGGACCTTTAGTCCCCACTCTTTAGTGCCAGTTGTGGAACCGACACTAAAGCCCCTTACGAGCCAGCGCTATAGCCCGGTTCTGCACTAGTGGTAGCCTCCGATGCCTTCCGACTTCGTCTGCGAATTCCTACAGGTTGGATATTCGGAAGATGAACTCGCGGAATGCATCGACGAGGTCATGCCGCCAACCGACCAGGCCTGGAACGGGCTTGGTGCAGCCAAAAAGGATGAGGTCTTCTGGCGAGTTGTTCACCGGCGAACTGCTCTGATGGTGGTGTGGCCATGGAAAGGGCCGTTGCAGAAGGTACGTTTGCCTGATCTTACACACGGCGATTTATTTGGATCATGGAAGACAGTACGGCGGCACAAGAAGAAGGAGTGGCCGGGGTCAGACCAACCACCGCTGCCATCACCGGCGGCCGATCCGGCCATCGAGATCCGAGCGGCGAGGAGTAGTTGTTTGAATTCTTTGTTGGGCTGTGATGGGTCCGATCCGATCGAGTCCATGTCGTGTGCCGGGTATGTGGCCTAGTCACAGGATCGAGTCAGGTTGGCTGAGGGTTAGCTGGGCCTGGGCCGCGGTCATCTGGGTATTTGGCCCAGTTTCATCAGGACATACGTGGCCCAGTGCATGTTGACAATCGACATAAGGATGGATAGGTCGATTCCCCTCGAGTTGATCTCGTCCCTGCCTCTCGGTCGAAGGGGGATAGGGCTAGGACTTCACCGTCCCAGGCTTCCCAATCAGATACGGGAGAGCGTCGCGGATTCCGGCGTCACACTGGCCACGCGCACGGATAGGTGGCGGGGGAGACGGGACCCCGCTGCCTCGCGGTCAGCAGGAGCCGTTGCGACAACAGGTCGGCACTCAGGCCGACGACGATGCTGGCCGAGGGTCCGCTGAAGGCAGCCAAGGCACAACAGCCATGGAGCGAGCTAGAACTGGTCCCACTGGGTACCAGGGTGGCCACGGTGTAGGCTATGGAGCGGGCCACGGGCACGATGGAGGATACGATGGACGTGGATGGGATCAATGGAACAACGGCGGAGGGCGCGGTTTCGTCAGAAACCAATGCAGCGGAACTTTAATCCACCACCCAGCGAGTTCATTGAAGGCGCCACGGGACCGCACTACTGCCAAAGGGGTGGTCGAGGTGGGGGTACAGGGTTCGGTCGTAACCCTCATCCACGCCGCCCCTATGTGCCCAAGACGGCTCCTAAGTTGATACTCCCGTCGACGGGGACTGGCAGCAGGGTGGCCAAAGCAGTGGACATCGTCGCTTCTACCTCTGCAACAATGCCTGAGGCGGCGGTGGCGGTGGTTAAGGCATTGGCAGCGGTGACTGTTCCCACATCCATACCTTTAGATGACAGAGATGCTCAGAAAGTAGCGTTAGTATTTCCCTTAGTTTTTGAGAACCAACGTATCAATCCAGTAGGAGACTACACGCAAGTCGCCCAGTACCTGCACTAACAATCAAGAACCTTGCAACCAACGCGATAAAGGGGTTGTCAATCCCTTCATGGCCACTTTCAAGAGTGAGATCTGATAAAGATAATAAGATAAATATTTTTGGTATTTTTGTTTTATAGATTGAAAAGTAAAGATTGCAAAATAAATAAATAGTAAACTAGAATTGTAGATCGGAAACCTATATGATGTAAAGTAGACCCGAGGGCCATAGGTTTCACTAGTGGCTTCTATCAAGATAGCATAAATTACGGTGGGTGAACAAATTACTGCCGAGCAATTGATAGAAAAGCGCGTAGTTATGAGAATATCTAGGCATGATCATGAACATAGGCATCACGTCCGTGTCAAGTAGACCGAAACGATTCTGCATCTGCTACTATTACTCCACAAATAGACCGCTATCCAGCATGCATATAGAGTATTAAGTTCATAAGAGCAAAGTAACGCATTAGGCAACATGACATGATGTAGAGGAATAAACTCAAGAAATATGATATAAACCCCTGTTGGGGAACGTTGCAGAAAACAAAAATTTTCCTACGGTTTCACCAAGATCCATCTATGAGTTCATCTAGCAACGAGTGATCGTATTGCATCTACATACCTTTGTAGATCACGCGCGGAAGCATTCAAAGAACGGGGATGAGGAAGTCGTACTCGACGTGATCCAAATCACCAGAGATCCTAGCGCCGAACGGATGGCACCTCCGTGTTCAACACACATACGGTCAGCGGGTGACGTCTCCTTCTTCTTGATCCAGCAAGGGGGGAGGAGAGGTTCATGAAGATCCAGCAGCACGACGGCATGGTGGTGGATGCAACAGTCATCGCAGCAGGGCTTCGCCGTTCTTCTGCGAGAGGGAGAGGTGTAGCAGGGGAGAGGGAGGCGCCAAGAGTCAAGGGTGCAGCTGCCCCTCCCTCCCCCCCTTTATATAGGCTCCCCAAGGGGGGGCACCGGCCCTAGGAGATGGGATCTCCTAGGGGGGGCAGCGGCCAAGGGTGGAGTGGCCCCCAAGGCAAGTGGGGCGCCTCCCCCCACCCTAGGGTTTCCAACCCTAGGCGTAGGGGGTGGGCCAAGGGGGCGCACCAGCCCACTATGGGCTGGTTCCCCTCCCCACTTCAGCCCATGGGGCCCTCCGGGATGGGTGGTCCCACCCGATGGACCCCCGGGACCCATCCGGTGGTCCCGGTACAATACCGGTGACCCCCGAAACTCTCCCGATGGCCGAAACTGCACTTCCTATATATAATTCTTCACCTCCGGACCATTCCGGAACTCCTCGTGACGTCTTGGATCTCATCCGAGACTCCGAACAACTTTCGGATTACTGCATATTCATATCTCTACAACCCTAGCGTCACCGAACCTTACGTGTGTAGACCCTACGGGTTCGGGAGATATGTAGACATGACCAAGATGGCTCTCCGGTCAATAACCAACAGCGGGATCTGGATACCAATGTTGGCTCCCACATGCTCCTCGATGATCTCATCGGATGAACCACGATGTCGAGGATTCAAGCAACCCCGTATACAATTCCCTTTGTCAATCGGTACGTTACTTGCCCGAGATTCGATCGTCGGTATCCTAATACCTCGTTCAATCTCGTTACCGGCAAGTCACTTTACTCGTACCGTAATGCATGATCCCATGACCAGACACTTGGTCACTTTGAGCTCATTATGATGATGCATTACCGAGTGGGCCCAGAGATACCTCTGCGTCATACGGAGTGACAAATCCTAGTCTTGATACATGTCAACCCAACAGACACTTTCGGAGATACCCGTAGTATACCTTTATCGTCACCCAGTTACGTTGTGACGTTTGGTACACCCAAAGCACTCCTACGGCATCCGGGAGTTACACAATCTCATGGTCTAAGGAAAAGATACTTGACATTGGAAAAACTCTAGCAAACGAACTATACGATCTTGTGCTATGTTTAGGATTGGGTCTTGTCCATCACATCATTCTCCTAATGATGTGATCTCGTTATCAATGACATCCAATGTCCATAGTTTGGAAACCATGACTATCTGTTGATCAACGAGCTAGTCAACTAGAGGCTTACTAGGGACATGTTGGTGTCTATGCATTCACACATGTATTACGATTTCCGGACAACACAATTATAGCATGAATAAAAGACAATTATCGTGAACAAGGAAATATAATAATAATGCTTTTATTATTGCCTCTAGGGCATATTTCCAACAGTCTCCCACTTGCACTAGAGTCAATAATTTAGTTACATTGTGATGAATCGAACACCGATGGAATTCTGGTGTTGATCATGTTTTGCTCTAGGGAGAGGTTTAGTCAACAGATCTGCTACATTTAGGTCCGTATGTACTTTACAAATATCTATGTCTCCATCTTGAACATTTTCACAAATGGAGTTGAAGCGACGCTTGATGTGCCTGGTCTTCTTGTGAAACCTGGGCTCCTTGGCAAGTGCAATAGCTCCAGTGTTGTCACAGAAGAGTTTGATCGGCCCCGACGCATTGGGTATGACTCCTAGGTCGGTAATGAACTCCTTCACCCAAATTCCTTCATGCGCTTCCTCCGAGGCTGCCATGTACTCCGCTTCACATGTAGATCCCGCCACGACACTCTGCTTGCAACTGCACCAGCTTACTGCCCCACCATTCAAAATATACACGTATCCGGTTTGTGACTTAGAGTCATCCAGATCTGTGTTGAAGCTAGCGTCGACGTAACCCTTTACGACGAGCTCTTCGTCACCTCCATAAACGAGAAACATTTCCTTAGTCCTTTTCAGGTACTTCAGGATATTCTTGACCGTTGTCCAGTGTTCCTTGCCGGGATTACTTTGGTACCTACCTACCAAACTTACGGCAAGGTTTACATCAGGTCTGTTACACAGCATGGCATACATAATAGACCCTATGGCTGAAGCATAGGGGATGACACTCATCTCTTCTATATCTTCTGCCGTGGTCGGACATTGAGCTATGCTCAATTTCACACCTTGCAACACTGGCAAGAACCCCTTCTTAGACTGATCCATACTGAACTTCTTCAATATCTTATCAAGGTATGTGCTTTGTGAAAGGCCTATGAGGCGTCTTGATCTATGTCTATAGATCTTGATGCCTAATATATAAGCAGCTTCTCCAAGGTCCTTCATTGAAAATCTCTTATTCAAGTAGGCCTTAATGCTGTCCAAAAGCTCTATATAATTTCCCATCAAAAGTATGTCATCTACATATAATATGAGAAATGCTACAGAGCTCCCACTCACTTTCTCGTAAACGCAGGCTTCTCCATAAGTCTGCATAAACCCAAACACTTTGATCATCTCATCAAAGCAAATATTCCAACTCCGAGATGCTTGCACTAGCCCATAAATGGATCGCTGGAGCTTGCATACCTTGTTAGCATTCTTTGGGTCGACAAAACCTTCCGGCTGCATCATATACAATACTTCCTTAAGGAAGCCATTATGGAATGCCGTTTTGACGTTCATTTGCCATATCTCATAATCATAGTATGCGGCAATTTCTAACATAATTCGGACGGACTTCAGCTTCGCTACGGGAGAGAAAGTCTCATCGTAGTCAACCCCTTGAACTTGCCGATAACCCTTAGCGACAAGTCGAGCTTTATAGATGGTAACATTACCATCCGCGTCCGTCTTCTTCTTAAAGATCCATTTGTTTTCTATCGCTCGCCGATCATCGGGAAAGTCTGTCAAAGTCCATACTTTGTTTTCATACATGGATCCTATCTCGGATTGCATGGCTTCAAGCCATTTGTTGGAATCTGGGCCCGCCATCGCTTCTTCATAGTTTGAAGGTTCACCGTTGTCTAACAACATGATTTCCAAGACAGGGTTGCCGTACCACTCTGGTGCGGAACGTGTCCTTGTGGACCTACGAAGTTCAGTAGCTGTAGGATCTAGAAGTGGGTGTGTCTAGAGGGGGGGGGGGTGATTAGACACTTAGTGCTAAAGTTGCAGTTTTTAAGCTTTTTCGGTGAGAGTGGAGTTTTAGGCACAATTTCAACATGCACAATACATATCAAGCAAGTATGCAAAGAGTATATAGGCAGCGGAAAGTAAAGCATGCAACTTGCAAGAATGTAAAGGGAAGGGTTTGGAGAATTCAAACGCAATCGGAGACACGGATGTTTTTCCCGTGGTTCGGATAGGTGGTGCTATCCTACATCCACGTTGATGGAGACTTCAACCCACGAAGGGTAACGGTTGCGCGAGTCCACAGAGGGCTCCACCCACGAAGGGTCCACGAAGAAGCAACCTTGTCTATCCCACCATGGCCATCACCCACGAAGGACTTGCCTCACTAGCGGTAGATCTTCACGAAGTAGGCGATCTCCTTGCCCTTACAAACTCCTTGGTTCAACTCCACAATCTTGTCGGAGGCTCCCAAGTGACACCTAGCCAATCTAGGAGACACCACTCTCCAAGAAGTAACAAATGGTGTGTTGATGATGAACTCCTTGCTCTTGTGCTTCAAGTGATAGTCTCCCCAACACTCAACTCTCTCTCATAGGATTTGGATTTGGTGGAAAGAAGGTTTGAGTGGAAAGCAACTTGGGGAAGGCTAGAGATCAAGATTCATATGGTATGAATGGAATATCTTGGTCTCAACACATGAGTAGGTGGTTCTCTCTCAGAACATATGAGTTGGAATGGTGTGTGTGTTCTGATAGCTCTCACTTCGAATGAAGAGGAGGTGGAGGGGTATATATAGCCTCCACACAAAATCCAACCGTTACACACAATCTACCAATCTTAGTGGGACCGAGTCAATAAACTCGGTCAGACCGAAAAGGTAAACCTAGTGACCGTTAGAGATTTTCGGTGGGACTGACATGCAACTTGGTAGGACCGATTCTGTTAGGGTTTGGGCATAACGTAATCTCGGTGAGACCGATTACACAAACTCGGTGAGACCGAGTTTGGTAATAAGCTAACCAGAGAGTTGGTCAGGTGAACTCGGTGGGACCAATTTGTTCTTTCAGTGAGACCGAAAAGTTACAAAAGGGAAACGGAGAGTTTACATTGCAATCTCGGTAGGACCGATTCGCTCTTTCGGTGAGACCAAAAAGTTACGAAATGGAAACAGAGAGTTTGCAACCCCATCTCGGTGAGACCGAGATCCTTATCGGTAGGACCGAATTGCTAGGGTTTGGCAGTGGCTTATGACATATGAAACTAGGTGGCGCCGGATAGGAACAATCGGTAGGACCGAGTTTGGCTTTAGGGTTTAGGTCATTTGTGGATATGGGAAAGTAGCTAAGGATTTTTGGGGCATATCATTAAGCACATGGAGCAAGAGGCTCATTAAGCTACACCTCATCCCTCCTTGATAGTATTGGCTTTTCCTATGGACTCAATTTGATCCTGGATCACTAAAATGTAAAATGAAGAGTCTTGAGCTTCAAGATTTAGCCAACCCTATGTCCTTAGCATCTTGGAGAACTTCCCACAACCTTTAGTCCATGCTACTCCATTATTGAACTTTCCTGAAACATACTAGATAGAAATGTTAGTCCAACAAGAGATATGTTGTCATCAATTATCAAAACCACCTAGGGAGCACTTGTGCTTTCAATCTCCCCCTTTTTGGTAATTGATGGCAACATACATCAAAGCTTTAGATAAAGATATAAAGAACAACAAGTAAAGCTTTGGAAGGACATGTAACAAACATAGGCTCCCCCTTACATGTATGCAATCATATGAATAAAATATAGAAGCATGTGAGAGCATAATCATGGCAGAGTAGGCAATGTGTTACATGTATCTTGGCCATATGCATTAGAGCAAAAGATTATCAAGGAAAATACCTTCATGCTCATGAGTCCTTCTTGCAAATAGTATGTACATAAGCAAGAATTCCTCATACTCATGATTTTGATGCATACACTTACCTTGTCGTCTTTGAGTTGGCTTAGGATGGAATGAACCTGCACAAACAAAGTTAGATAACACAGGTACATCCACTAGCCAGAGCAAACAAAAGAAACCACAAGAATACCAAGACTGGGATGACATGTAGATAGTAAGTACTTGGTACTATATTGAATTCAACATGTCCCCAAGAGTAAAGATATGCAATGAATTTGACTGATTTCTTTCCCTTAGGTGTCTTGCTCCCCCTGAATCTTACATGGGATATTGGGAGAAGATAGGAAACAGAAGATCAGAGCTGAAAGATGCAAATGAATAGCACTAAAGAACATGTCTTTCCCCCAAAAAGACATGTGACATCTCTCCTCTTGAACACCAAGCATCTGGGATCCTTGAGTATTTTCTCTCCCTGGAAATCTCTCTCTCTCTCCCCCCCTTAATAACATCTGGGATCCTTGAGACTTTTTCTCCCCCTTGAGCTTTGAGCTTTGATGTGCTCTCTCTCTCCCCCTTTGACATCAATTTCCAAGAAGGGTTTTCTGGAATCCGTCGTATGGGTTTGGTCCTTGAGACTTCAGGACAAAGCAATGGATGAAACTGTTATGCTTGTAGAGGACAAGATTCATTGAGTAGAGCTGGATCAGAAGAAATATAGAATAAGTGGTAAACTATTTTTCCTGTTGCAAAGTCGGTGGCACCGAGTGGCATGTTTTGGTGGTACCGAATAGATTCGGTTTGACCGAAAATTACAAGTCGGTGAAACCGATTTTACACAAAGAGAAACACTTGTCACCTCAGCTAACTAGACATGCAGAAACTTACAAAGATTTGCAAGGAATTAAATGCAGAAAATGCAGAACAAAAACAAACAAAAAGAGAAGAAACTGAAAGATCTAGATGAAATTTTTTTTTGAAAAAGAGAAAGAAAGAAAACATGCATGAGACAAATACAATAACACAAAGAGCGAACACAAGAGAACTTCATCTAGTGTTGGGCGGTGACATAGTCACCTATGTTAGAGTATATTGACTTAGGAGTCAAGTGAGAACACTTGATCATAGGTCATACTCATCGTTTAAGCTCAAAATGGGGTTGCCATTTTTCGTTTAAGCATCTTGATGTTTTCACATCTTGTTGAGTTTCTTTGACTCATGTCTTGGAGTAAAGCTTCTCTAAGATGGAATAACATACCTTGGGTGGTGGTGTGGTGCTTGCTCATGTAGTTGAACTTGTGTGGGTGCTCAAGGTTGATGTAGCTCATCAAAAGTTGGGAGCACCACTTGGAGTGTGAGTTCATCGACCTACATGGGTTAGTTCTTGCAAGGAAGAGCACTTGTATATCCAAAAATGACAATCATGAAGCTCAACATAGAATTTGTCAAAGGATATGTTTGAATAGTTTTGTGCTTCCTTGTCTTCAACCACCGTTGTGTAGAGACTTGGTGATGTAGAGATCGCTCAAGATGTGAGTGAGTTGCAATCTCATAGAATTAGATTCAACCAAGCACCTACATGAGTTAGATAACATGCAAGGTACAAATGTATCCAAGACATAAGATAGTCATCATAAGAGATATATCATGGATTAGTCATAGGTTCATGTCTTGCATGTATCCAATGGAGTTTCTACTCCAAGTTTGAAGCGTCAATGATGTTCAATTCTCCTCTCAACCTACAAAACACTTTCTCATCAAGTGGCTTAGTAAATATATCCGCTAATTGCTTATAGGTGTGAACATGCTTAAGATCAATGTCACCCTTAGCAACATGATCTCGAATGAAGTGATGACGAACTTCAATATGCTTAGTTCGAGAATGTTGTACAGGATTATGACCAATTTTAATAGCACTTTCATTGTCACAAAGCAGTGGAACATGTTTCACATAGATCCCATAATCTTTAAGAGTTTGGGTCATCCAAAGTAATTGAGCACAACATGAACCAGCGGCAATGTATTCCGCTTCGGCGGTGGATAAGGATATGGAGTTTTGTTTCTTGGAAGACCAAGACACAAGAGATCTACCAAGAAATTGACAAGTACCCGAAGTGGACTTTCTATCAACCTTGTCTCCGGCATAATCCGAGTCGGAATAGCCAACAAGATCAAAAGAAGATCTCTTAGGATACCAAATGCCAAAGTTTGGTGTATGAATTAAGTATCTTACTATCCTTTTCACGGCCTTAAGATGACATTCTTTAGGAGCGGCTTGATATCGTGCACACATGCACACACTTAGCATAATGTCGGGACGTGAAGCACATAGGTATAACAATGAACCAATCATAGAGCGATAAACCTTTTGATCAACCGGTTCACCATCTTTGGTCAAATCATTATGTCCACTAGTAGGCATGGGTGTAGACATACCTTTGCATTCTTGCATATTGAACTTCTTGAATAAGTCCTTGGTGTACTTCATTTGAGAGACAAATGTACCTTCCTTAGTTTGTTTGATTTGCAAACCGAGAAAGAATTTGAGTTCACTCATCATAGACATCTCAAACTTCTCTGACATTAGCTTTCCAAACTTTTCACTAAAGAGAGGGTTAGTTGAACCAAATATGATATCATCAACATAAATTTGGCATACGAATAGTTCTCCATTAACCCTTTTAGTAAAAAGAGTAGAGTCAATTTTACCAATTTCAAAACCACTTGCAATAAGGAACTTGGTCAAGCATTTATACCATGCTCTCGGAGCTTGTTTAAGACCATAAAGAGCTTTGTGAAGTTTGTAAACATGATTAGGTTTCTTAGGATTGACAAAGCCGGGGGGTTGTTTGACATAAACTTCCTCCTCTATTTCACCATTTAGAAAAGCACTTTTAATGTCCATTTGGTACAAGGTGATATTATGGTGATTAGCATAAGCAAGTAAGATGCGAATGGACTCTAGTCTAGCAACGGGAGCATATGTCTCAACATAGTCCATACCTTCGACTTGTGTGTACCCTTGGGCAACGAGACGTGCTTTGTTGCGAACCACTTGTCCATCTTCATCTTGCTTGTTACGAAACACCCATTTGGTACCAATGATGTTGTGGTTGTTGTCGGGCTTTTGAACCAATATCCAAACTTGGTTTCTCTCAAAGTTGTGTAGCTCTTCATGCATAGCATTGATCCAATCTAGATCTTCCAATGCTTCTTCAACCTCCATAGGTTCAATGCTAGATATGAATGAATAGTTTTCACAAAAGTTAGCTAAACAAGTTTTTGAGCGAGTGATTCTCCCGGTTTGTATGTCATTGAAGATTTGCTCGACGGGATGATCTTTGGCGATTCTTGCTCGAACTCATGAGAATTTTTGCTTGGGTCTTCGTTGAACATCTTCTTCATCTTGTTCTTCTTCTTGGCCTTCTTCATTGTTGACGTTGTCATTGTCTTGTCATGGTGGAGAAGGAGGTTGTTGATGTTCGTCTTGATGCATTTCCTTGTCTTCTTCATCTTGGTGTGTTCCACTTGTGGATGCTTCCGTATCAATTCTTGGTTCACCTTGTCGTGAAGTAGAAGCTTCCACTTGGATGGATGAAGTACTCTCCTTCACCTCCATTGGACGAACTTTGCCTATGGACAAGTCTTGGATTGCTTCTGAAGGGTCTTTGTCTCCTACATCAATTGGCAATTGCTCTACTTGCGAGCCATTAGATTCATCAAACTTCACATCTACCATCTCTTCAAACTTTCGAGTGAAATTGTTGTAGACACGGTAAGTGTGAGAGTTTGAGCCATAACCGAGTAGGAAACCTTCATGAGATTTGGGAGCAAACTTTGAACGACGATGCTTATCAAGAATGTAGCACTTTGAGCCGAATACTCGAAAGTATCCAACTTGGGGTTTGTTACCGGTGAGGAGCTCGTATGCCGTCTTGCCGATTAGCTTGTGAAGATACAAGCGATTTGTTGCTTGACAAGCTGTCTCAACCGCTTCTGCCCAAAAGTGCTTCAGCGTCTTGTATTCATCAAGCATCGTTCTTGCCATTTCGATGAGCGTCCGGTTCTTCCTCTCAACAACTCCATTTTGTTGAGGTGTGTACGTAGCCGAGAACTCGTGTGAAATTCCTTCTTCGTCAAGAAAGGTGTCCACATTTGCGTTCTTGAACTCCGTTCCGTTGTCACTCCGAACCTTCTTGATCTTCACGTCAAACTAATTTTGGGCCTTCCTAGTGAAGTTTTTGAAGATCTTCTAGACCTGCGACTGGTCATTAAGAAAGAACACCCACGTAAATCTTGAAAAATCATCAACTATAACTAGACCAAAAGAATTTCCACGGAGACTCTTGTAAGCGTTGGGACCAAAAAGATCCATATGAAGTAGCTCGAGTGGCCTTCTTGTAGTCATGATGTTCTTCACGGGATGCCTTCCTCCAACCTGTTTACCTGCTTGACAAGCACTGCAAAGTCTATCCTTATCAAATATGACATCGTTAACTCCAAGGATATGATTTCCTTTAATAAGCTTGTCAAGGATTCTCATGCCAACGTGACCTAGTCGTCTATGCCACAACCAACCTTTTGAGGATTTAGCAATAAAGCAAGTTTTAGGTTGTGCCTTTTTAGAGAAATCGACAATGTAAAGATCACCTCTACGCATACCGGTAAATACCATTTTATGATTGTCTCAACGAAATACTTGGCAATCTACCTCAGTAAATAGGACATTCAAACCAAAATCAGCAAGTCCAGATACTGAAAGTAAGTTGTAGCCGAGAGATTCAACGAGCATGACATTTTTAATGGAACATCATGTGAGATGGCCACCTTACCAAGGCCAACCACTTTACCCTTTGAATTATCACCAAAGGTGACATATTTTCGAGGGCCGTCATTTTCAGCAAGCTCACGGAACATCTCTTCATCTCCGGTCATATGATCAGTACATCCACTATCAAGAACCCATTCCTTTCCTCCTAATTCATATCCCCGAAGATTTGCCGTAAGACCAAAGTGTCTCATTGCATCATCAAGATCGAAGTCACTATCATCATCATCATCATACTATCCATGTTCACCATGATCTTGTGACTCATCATTTCCTAGAGAGGGTAATTCATTAGATAAATGATCATCAAAGTGGTCACTTTTATGAATTCTTATAGCTTTGAATATAATATCATTAATGATTCCAACATCTCCTTTAGCATGCTTAAGATTGGTTAGTTCAAATAGACAATTACCAAAATTAGGATCACTACAGTTCATCTTACTCAAGGCAATAGATTTATGGAGAATTTCATCCAAGTTTTTCAAGGAATGATCGGGAAATCGTTCCTCAAGAAATTTCCATATAGTATAGGCACAATTAAGAGTAGGCAAACTAGCAATCAAATTTTTGGGCAATCCTCTAATGATGAGCTCAATAGTTCTAAGATTGCGAATCATGTCAATATCTTCATCTAGGGTAGGATGCAAAGGATCAATGTGATGTGCACAAGGGCTAGCAATATACTTGTTCAAATGATATTGATTGAAGATTACAAGCATCTCCTTTTTCCATTCATGAAAATATTCTCCATCAAGAATAGGCACTCTATGTCTAAGACTCCCTAAAGTAGACACATCCATCTTCCTCCAATGGTGATTAAACCAAGGCAATGTAGACCAATGCTCTGATACCACTTGTAGGATCTAGAAGTGGGTGTGTCTAGAGGGGGGTGATTAGACACTTAGTGCTAAAGTTGCAGTTTTTAAGCTTTTTCGGTGAGAGTGGAGTTTTAGGCACAATTTCAACATGCACAATACATATCAAGCAAGTATGCAAAGAGTATATAGGCAGCGGAAAGTAAAGCATGTAACTTGCAAGAATGTAAAGGGAAGGGTTTGGAGAATTCAAACGCAATCGGAGACACGGATGTTTTTCCCGTGGTTCGGATAGGTGGTGCTATCCTACATCCACGTTGATGGAGACTTCAACCCACGAAGGGTAACGGTTGCGCGAGTCCACGGAGGGCTCCACCAACGAAGGGTCCACGAAGAAGCAACCTTGTCTATCCCACCATGGCCATCGCCCACGAAGGACTTGCCTCACTAGCGGTAGATCTTCACGAAGTAGGCGATCTCCTTGCCCTTACAAACTCCTTGGTTCAACTCCACAATCTTGTCGGAAGCTCCCAAGTGACACCTAGCCAATCTAGGAGACACCACTGTCCAAGAAGTAACAAATGGTGTGTTGATGATGAACTCCTTGCTCTTGTGCTTCAAGTGATAGTCTCCCCAACACTCAACTCTCTCTCACAGGATTTGGATCTGGTGGAAAGAAGGTTTGAGTGGAAAGCAACTTGGGGTAGGCTAGAGATCAAGATTCATATGGTAGGAATGGAATATCTTGGTCTCAACACATGAGTAGGTGGTTCTCTCTCAGAACATATGAGTTGGAATGGTGTGGGTGTTCTGATAGCTCTCACTTCGAATGAAGAGGAGGTGGAGGGGTATATATAGCCTCCACACAAAATCCAACCGTTACACACAATCTACCAATCTCGGTGGGACCGAATCAATAAACTCGGTCAGACCGAAAAGGTAAACCTAGTGACCGTTAGAGATTTTCGGTGGGACTGACATGCAACTCGGTAGGACCGATTCTGTTAGGGTTTGGGCATAACGTAATCTCGGTGAGACCGATTACACAAACTCGGTGAGACCGAGTTTGGTAATAAGCTAACGAGAGAGTTGGTTAGGTGAACTCGGTGGGACCAATTTGCTCTTTCGGTGTGACCGAAAAGTTACATAAGGGAAACAGAGAGTTTACATTGCAATCTCCGTAGGACCGATTCGCTCTTTCGGTGAGACCAAAAAGTTACGAAAGGGAAACAGAGAGTTTCCAACCCCATTTCGGTGAGACCGAGATCCCTATCGGTAGGACCGAATTGCTAGGGTTTGGCAGTGGCTTATGACATATGAAACTCGGTGGCGCCGGATAGGAACAATCGGTAGGACCGAGTTTGGCTTTAGGGTTTAGGTCATTTGTGGATATGGGACAGTAGATGAGGGTTTTTGGGGCATATCATTAAGCACATGGAGCAAGAGGCTCATTAAGCAACACCTCATCCCTCATTGATAGTATTGGCTTTTCCTATGGACTCAATGTGATCCTGGATCACTAAAATGTAAAATGAAGAGTCTTGAGCTTCAAGCTTTAGCCAATCCTACGTCTTTAGCATCTTGGAGAACTTCCCACAACCTTTAGTCCATGCCACTCCATTATTGAACTTTCCTGAAACCTACGTCCTTAGCATCTTGGAGATATGTTGTCATCAATTATCAAAACCACCTAGGGAGCACTTGTGCTTTCAGTAGCAACTTGATCTGAAGTTTCATGATAATCATCATTAACTTCCTCTCTAGTCGGTGCAGACACCTCAGGAACATTTTCTTGAGTTGCACCACTTTTCGGTTCAAGAGGTAATACTTCATCAAGTTCTACTTTCCTCCCACTTACTTCTTTTGAGAGAAACTCTTTCTCTAGAAAGGATCCATTCTTGGCAACAAAGATCTTGCCTTCGGATCTGAGGTAGAAGGTATACCCAATAGTTTCTTTAGGGTATCCTATGAAGACGCATTTTTCCGACTTGGGTTCGAGCTTTTCAGGTTGAAGTTTCTTGACATAAGCATTGCATCCCCAAACTTTTAGAAATGACAGCTTAGGTTTCTTCCCAAACCATAATTCATACAGTGTCGTCTCAACGGATTTCGACGGAGCCCTATTTAAAGTGGATGCGGCAGTCTCTAAAGCATAGCCCCAAAATGATAGCGGTAAATCGGTAAGAGACATCATAGATCGCACCATATCTAATAGAGTGCTATTACGACGTTCGGACACACCATTACACTGAGGTGTTCCAGGCGGCGTGAGTTGTGAAACTATTCCATATTGTCTTAAGTGTGTGCCAAATTCGTGACTCAAGTATTCTCCTCCATGATGTGATCGCAGGAACTTGATTTTCCTGTCACGTTGATTCTCAACCTCACTCTGAAATTCCTTGAACCTTTCAAAGGTCTCAGACTTGTGTTTCATTAAGTAGACATACCCATATCTACTCAAGTCATCAGTGAGGGTGAGAACATAACGATAGCCACCGCGAGCCTCAACACTCATTGGACCGCACACATTAGTATGTATGATTTCCAATAAGTTGGTTTCTCGCTCCATTGTTCCTGAGAACGGAGTCTTGGTCATTTTACCCATGAGGCATGGTTCGCACGTGTCAAATGATTCGTAATCAAGAGACTCTAAAAGTCCATCTGCATGGAGCTTCTTCATGCGTTTGACACCTATGTGACCAAGGCGGCAATGCCACAAGTATGTGGGACTATCATTATCAACCTTACATCTTTTGGTATTCACACTATGAATATGTGTAGCATTACGCTCGAGATTCATTAAGAATAAACCATTCACCATTGGAGCATGACCATAAAACATATCTCTCATATAAATAGAACAACCATTATTCTCGTATTAAAATGAGTAGCCATCTCGAATCAAACGAGATCCTGATACAATGTTCATGCTCAAAGCTGGCACTAAATAACAATTATTGAGGTTTAAAACAAATCCCGTAGGTAAATGTAGATGTAGCGTGCCGACGGCGATCACATCGACCTTGGAACCATTCCCGACGCACATCGTCACCTCGTCCTTCGCCAGTCTCCGCTTATTCCGCAGCTCCTGCTTTGAGTTACAAATGTGAGCAACTGCACCAGTATCAAATACCCAGGAGCTACTACGAGTACTGGTAAGGTACACATCAATTACATGTATATCACATATACCTTTGATTTTTCCGGCCTTCTTGTCCGCTAAGTATTTTGGGCAGTTCCGCTTCCAGTGACCACTTCCCTTGCAATAAAAACACTCAGTCTCAGGCTTGGGTCCATTCTTTGGCTTCTTCTCGGCAGCTTGCTTGCCGGGCGCGGCAACTCCCTTTCCGTCCTTCTTGAAGTTCTTCTTACCCTTGCCTTTCTTGAACTTAGTGGTTTTATTCACCATCAACACTTGATGTTCCTTTTTGACTTCTACCTCTGCTGATTTCAGCATTGCAAATACTTCAGGAATGGTCTTTTCCATCCCCTGCATATTGAAGTTCATCACAAAGCTCTTGTAGCTCGGTGGAAGCGATTGAAGGATTCTGTCAATGACCGCGTCATCCGGGAGATTAACTCCCAGCTGAGTCAAGCGGTTATGTAACCCAGACATAGTGTGTATGTGCTCACTGACAAAACTGTTTTCCTCCATCTTACAGCTAAAGAACTTGTCGGAGACTTCATATCTCTGGACCCGGGCATGAGCTTGAAAAACCATTTTCAGCTCTTCGAACATCTCATATGCTCCGTGTCTCTCAAAACACTTTTGGAGCCCCGGCTCTAAGCTGTAAAGCATGCCGCACTGAATGAGGGAGCAATCATCTGTACGTGTCTGCCAAGCGTTCATAACGTCTTGTTCTGCAGGGAGAGCAGGTGCTTCACCTAGCGGTGCTTGTAGGACATAATCTTTCTTGGCAGCTATGAGGATGATCCTCAGGTTCCGGACCCAGTCCGTATAGTTGCTGCCATCGTCTTTTAGCTTGGTTTTCTCTAGGAACGCGTTGAAGTTGAGGACAACGTTGGCCATTTGATCTACAATACATGTTGTAAAGATTTTAGACTAAGTTCATGATAATTAAGTTCATCTAATCAAATTATTCAATGAACTCCCACTCAGATAGACATCCCTCCAGTCATCTAAGTATAACGTGATCCGAGTTAACTAGGCCGTGTCCGATCATCACGTGAGACGGACTAGTCAACATCGGTGAACCTCTTCATGTTGATCGTATCTTCTATACGACTCATGCTTGACCTTTCGGTCTTCTGTGTTCCGAGGCCATGTCTGTACATGCTAGGCTCGTCAAGTCAACCTAAGTGTTTGCATGTATAAATCTGTCTTACACCCGTTGTATGTGAACGTTGGAATCTATCACACCCGATCATCACGTGGTGCTTCGAAACAACGAACTGTCGCAACGGTGCACCGTTAGGGGGAACACTTTCTTGAAATTATTATGAGGGATCATCTTATTTACTACCGTCATTCTAAGTAAACAAGATGAAAACATGATAAACATCACATGCAATCAAATAATAATAGTGACATGATATGGCCAATATCACATAGCTCCTTTGATCTCCATCTTGGGGCTCCATGATCATCTTGTCACCGGCATGACACCATGATCTCCATCATCATGATCTCCATCATCGTGTCTCCATGAAGTTCCTCACCAACTATTACTTCTACTACTACGGCTAACACGTTTAGCAATAAAGTAAAGTAATTTACATGGCGTTTCTCAATGACACACAGGTCATACAAAAAATAAAGACAACTCCTATGGCTCCTGCCGGTTGTCATACTCATCGACATGCAAGTCGTGATTCTTATTACAATAGCATGAACATCTCATACATCACATATATATCATTCATCATTCATCACAACTTTGGCCATATCACATCACAAAACACATGCTGCAAAAACAAGTTAGACGTCCTCTAATTGTTGTTGCAAGTTTTACGTGGCTGCAAGAGGGTTCTAGCAAGAACGTTTTCTTACCTACGTGAAAGCCACAACGTGATTTGTCAACTTCTATTTACCCTTCATAAGGACCCTTTTCATTAAATCCGCTCCAACTAAAGTGGGAGAGACAGACACCCGCCAGCCACCTTATGCAACTAGTGCATGTCAGTCGCTGGAACCGGTCTCACGTAAGCGTACGCGTAAGGTTGGTCCAGGCCGCTTCATCCCACAATACCGCTGAAGCAAAATAAGACTAGTAGCAGCAAGAAAGTTGACAACATCTACTCGTGCAAAGAGAACTACGCATAGACCTAGCTCATGATGCCACTGTTGGGGAACGTTGCAGAAAACAAAAAATTTCCTACGGTTATACCAAGATCCATCTATGAGTTCATCTAGTAATGAGTGATTGGATTTCATCTACATACCTTTGTAGATCACACGCGGAAGCGTTCAAAGAACGGGGATGAGGAAGTCATACTCGACGTGATCGAAATCACCGGAGATCCAAGCAACGAACGGACGGCACCTCCGTGTTCAACACACGTATGGCCAGCGTGATGTCTCCTCCTTCTTGATCCAGCAAGCGGGGAGGAGAGGTTGATGAAGATCCAGCAGCACGACGGCGTGGTGGTGGATGCAGCAGTCACCGCAGCAGGGCTTCGCCGTTCTTCTGCGAGAGGGAGAGGTGTAGCAGGGGAGAGGGAGGCGCCAAGAGTCAAGGGTGCGGCTGCCCCTCCCTCCCCCCCCCTTTATATAGGCTCCCCAAGGGGGGGCGCCGGCCCTAGGAGATGGGATCTCCTAGGGGGGCGGCGGCCAAGGGTGGAGTGGCCCCCAAGGCAAGTGCCCCCCCCCCCACCCTAGGGTTTCCAACCCTAGGCGCAGGGGGTGGGCCAAGGGGGGCGCACCAGCCCACTATGGGCTGGTTCCCCTCCCCACTTCAGCCCATGGGGCCCTCCGGGATGGGTGGTCCCACCCGGTGGACCCCCAGGACCCATCCGGTGGTCCCGGTACAATACCGGTGACCCCCGAAACTCTCCCGATGGCCGAAACTGCACTTCCTATATATAATTCTTCACCTCCGGCCCATTCCGGAACTCCTCGTGACGTCCGGGATCTCATCTGGGACTCCGAAAAACTTTCGGGTTACTACTTATTCATATCTCTACAACCGTAGCGTCACCGAATCTTAAGTGTGTAGACCCTACAGGTTCGGGAGACATGTAGACATGACCGAGATGGCTCTCCGGTCAATAACCAACAGCGGGATCTGGATACCCATGTTGGCTCCCACATGCTCCTCGATGATCTCATCGGATGAACCACAATGTCGAGGATTCAAGCAACCCCGTATACAATTCCCTTTGTCAATCGGTACGTTACTTGCCCGAGATTCGATCGTGGTATCCCAATACCTCGTTCAATCTCGTTATTGGCAAGTCACTTTACTTGTACCGTAATGCATGATTCCGTGACCAGACACTTGGTCACTTTGAGCTCATTACGATGATGCATTACCGAGTGGGCCCAGAGATACCTCTCTGTCATACGGAGTGACAAATCCCAGTCTTGATCCGTGTCAACCCAACAGACACTTTCGGAGATACCCGTAGTATACCTTTATAGTCACCCAGTTACGTTGTGACGTTTGGTACACCCAAAGCACTCCTACGGCATCCGGGAGTTACACGATCTCATGGTCTAAGGAAAAGATACTGACATTGGAAAAACTCTAGCAAACGAACTGTACGATCTTGTGCTATGTTTAGGATTGGGTCTTGTCCATCACATCATTCTCCTAATGATGCGATCTCGTTATCAATGACATCCAATGTCCATAGTCAGGAAACCATGACTATCTATTGATCAATGAGCTAGTCAACTAGAGGCTTACTAGGGACATGTTGGTGTCTATGCATTCACACATGTATTACGATTTCCGGATAACACAATTATAGCATGAATAAAAGAAAATTATCATGAACAAGGAAATATAATAATAATTCTTTTATTATTCCCTCTAGGGCATATTTCCAACAACCCCATCTTTTTATCCTCGATGGCAACAATACAATACGTGTCGGTTCCCTTTCTGTCACTGGGAGCAAGCACCGCAAGATTGAACCCAAAGCTAAGCACTTCTCCCATTGCAAGAAATATCAAACTGAACCGATAATTAGAAGAGACTTGCAAAGATATGAAATCATGCATATAAGAATACAGAGAAGAATCAAATATTGTTTATAGATAATCTTGATCATAAACCCACAATTCATCGGATCTTCGCAAACACACCACTAAAAGAATTGCATCGAGTAGATCTCCAAGAACATCAAGGAGAACTTTGTATTGAGAACCAAAGAGAGAGAAGAATCCATCTAGCTAATAACTATGGACCCGAAGGGCTGTGGTAAACTACTCACACATCATCGGAGAGGCTATGGTGCTGATGTAGAAGCCCTCCGTGATCGAATCCCCCTCCAGCAGATCACCGGAAAAGGCCCCAAGATGGGATCTCACGGGTACAGAAGGTTGCTGCGGTGGAAAAGTGGTTTCATTCCTCCCCCAGATGTTTTCAGGGTATAAGAGTATATATAGGCAAAGGAAGTAGGTCGGTGGAGCTACAAGGGGCCCACGAGGGTAGGGGCGCGCCTACCCCTTGGGCGTGCCTCCCTACCTCGTGGCCGCCTCGTTGCTTCCTTGACCTCCACTCCAAGTCTCCTGGATTGCGTTTGTTCCAAAAAAGATCCTCACGAAGGTTTCGTTCCGTTTGGACTCCGTTTGATATTCCTTTTCTGCAAAACACTGAAATAGGTTAGTCCCAAAAATAATATAAAAGGTGCATATTAAAGCCCATTAAACATCTGAAACAGATAATATATAGCATGGAACAATCAAAAATTACAGATACGTTGGAGACGTATCAAGCTGTTATCGATGTGGTGAGCCGGGTCACTCTGTGATGGACTGCACAGCGGTCTTGTGTGGCATTTGGTTCAAACCTGGGCACGCATCAGATAACTGTCCTTTGCTTCCGGTTCCTAAGCTCGTGGTGACTATATATGGCATTTGCAAAAATAAACTTATTTTCTTTAACTCCATGCACAGTCTCAGTGACCTCTCGCCCGGAGTGCCTGAAGTCCGGTCTAGTTAAGGTGACTAAGGGGACACTGACAGAGGAGCAGGTGTCTCGGGAGCTCAGACGGCTGGTTTCAGAGTCCTTCCATTGGGCTCCTGTCCTGGTGGATGATCAGGTATGCAGCGTTGAGTTCCCCAGGAGGGAGGATCTGGATCGTCAGTTGAAGCTTGGGTTCAGCAAGGTTATTGGGAGCAAGTGTGTTCTCGGGTTTGATGAACGCAAAAAACCAGAGCCGACGGGATCACCATTGGAGCAGACATGGCTCATACTGTCAGGCATACCAGAGGAACTGTTGAATGACTTCATAATTGTTTGGAGTCTTGGGTCTTTGCATGGTAAAACTGAGAAGGTTGATATGCCTTTTACCCATATGCATGGCACTGCGAGGATGCTAGTCAGTGTTATTGATTTGGAGTATGTTCCAGACTCTGTTCTGTGGGTGTATGATGGAGTGGTGTATGATATCTAGGTTGTGGTTGAGGAGGGTCATGAGACAAATAATGGCTCTACAAGTAAAGATGTGGACATGACCGACGATGGTGGTGACAACGGTAACAAAGAGACTGAAGGGAAGTCTGGTGATTTTCTTGGATAGAATTTATCGACGGCAAAGCCCACTCAGTTAGCATAGCCGAGGACTGATAAGGGGTCGGCCCCTTCGTCCACTCCTATAGCTTCTCTGTGTTTTGGATCGTTTCAGGCGATGTCATTACCAAGTCACTTATAGGGTGACCGGGTGGAGACGGAGGTGGAGGATGACATCATAGCCATGGACATGGTGGTTGAGCAGCAGGTGGAGGAGGAAGCGGTTCACATAGGGAAGGAGGCCCAAGGGACTACTTCATCTTCCCCGTTATCTTCACCGCTCACTTATGCTGAGGGGGGAGGGGCGGTCTTTTGAGGGTGCTCCACTGCTAATAGACTGGCACGTCACAGGAGGTGGCTTCCCGGTTTGGAGCGGAGGACCGCATGTCTGGCTTCAGCGCATCGACCTGCAGGGTGGACAGTGCACTAGAGGAGTCAGCGATGATGCTATCTCCCATGGTTGCTGTTGCTGGGCACATGGTAGGCGGCCAAATTTCGGGCAGAGTGACTATGGAGGATGTGATAGCTTTTGGTGGGATCCCAGATCCTGCGTCCGGAGACAGGCGCTTTAGTAACCGGATTCAGTCTCAGCCAGATGCCGATGACATACAGATGGGGCGAGCGATGAGGGCTGCCAAGCTTCAATATATTGAAGCAAATACAGGCATGTTAGTAAATACTAGTTGTTCCATTCTTCACTTTTTGAACATGAGATTTTAGATAAAACCCACAACCTAGGGATATCTCTTCGTAGCAATGGCAAAGAAACCGCAAAATCAATTAATGATTTGTTAGACTTAGAAGCTGACAAAGCCATAGAGTTAATTCGAAATATGGTAACAGTCAAACCTTTGAATAATTCAGACATTAATATGCTTGAGCTTACCACTTTACAGTCCCTATGTGAGGATTTTGTTCCCACGGAGGGAGTAGAAAATAAGGATGAGGATGTGGTTTCAGAGGGGTATATGGCCCCTCTACAAACAGGTGTCAGTTCTACCATTGCCACAAGTCATGACGACGCATGGATGGTGAAGGATAAACCAAAAAAGCCTGCAAGAGGAAGGTTCATCCTACATCGACAGTGCATAGAAGTGCTAGAGTTAAACAGAAGAAAAACTTCCACGATGATCTATGAAAGGGATTTCTTGGAATAGCAGAGGTCTAGCGGACTTGGCTAAAAGAAGATTCCTTAGAGAAATCGTGATAGAGCATAAATTGGATTTTATGGCTCTATTAGGAAAGGGAAGAGATAATTACACTTTGCAATTCCTAATCACAATTTCTGGTGAGGTTGATTATGACTGGAACGTTTTACCTGCAAGGGGTTGATACATTCATTTTGCATCATGCTTTTATATCGATATTTATTGCATTATGGGCTGTTATTTCACATTATGTCACAATACTTTTGGCTATTCCCTCTTATTTTACAAGGTTTACATAAGGAGGGAGAATGTCCGCAGCTGGAATTCTAGGCTAGAAAAGGAGCAAATATTAGGGACATATTCTACACAACTCCAAAAGTCCTGAAACTCCACGGAATACCTTATAATAAATAATGAAAAATCCTTGCCAAATATGAAGACCAGGGGGCCCACACCCTTGCCACGAGGGTGTGGGGCGTGCCCCCCCCCCTAGGGTGCGCCCCTACCTCGTGGGCCCCCCCTGGTGGCTCTCCGATGACCATCTTCTCCTATATGAAGTCTTTCGTCGAGAAAAAAAATAAGAAGCAACCTTTCGGGACGAAACTCCGCCGCCACAAGCCGGAACCTTGGCGGAACCAATCTAGGGCTCCGACAGAGCTGTTTTGCCCGGGAAACTTCCCTCCCGGAGGGGGAAATTATCACCATTGTCATCACCAACGCTCCTCTCATCGAGAGAGGGCAATCTCCATCAACACCTTCATCAGCACCATCTCATCTCAAAACCCTAGTTCATCTCTTGTATCCAATTCTTGTCTCCAAGTCCGGGATTGGTGCTGGTAGGTTGCTAGTAGTGTTAATTACTCCTTGTAGTTGATGCTAGTTGGCTTAATTGGTGGAAGATCATATGTGTAAGGTCATATTTATCGCTAAGTGTTTTGGTGATTGATGACAATGCATTTGCGGACTAATCGTGTGCCATGAGCTTTCCAGACTCTTCTCTGCTAGGCACAAGACGATTGGGTGCCCCTCGAAGACTAACGAAGACGGCGTCTTTTCCACGTTTCTTTTTGGTGGATTTGAGTCGTAGGAAAGCTGTACTATTAAGAGGGGGCCGCGTTGGAAAGGTTTGGGTGGAATCATCACATACACGTCTCCTTTTATCCCCTCCTTCCTTGGAACTTCCTCCGTTTTCCTGCCATAGTTGACTGGCTGCTTGTGTGGTTGCGGTAGTACCGCTCATGGATCAACGGTAGTACCGTGGGCATCCACGGTAGTACCGCGCAGAGGCGCGGTAGTACCGCTGGTGCTCACGGTAGTACCGCTCCCCTGGAGTCGTACTACTGCTTCCCACCAGGCTAGTGCCGCCCGGTTGCGGTAGTAGGAGCAGATGTAATTTTTTACATCCGCACCTGCCGCGGTAGTACCGCTTTCGCCATGCAGTAGTACCGCGCTAGGCGGTCAGGCAGTAGTACCGCCCCTCGGCAGTACTACTGTGACGAGTTTTTGCTACTTCCGTTCTTTTGCGGAAGTATGCACGGAAGTTCCCTTCCCCCTATCGGGACTTTTTGCCTCACGGTAGTACCGCACTGAGGGCGTGGTAGTACCGCGCGTGCGGAAGTACCGCCCCAGCTTGCGTCTGTTTCCCTGGCTGGGGGTCGCGGCAGTACCGTAGGGTGGTACGACAGTACCGCACTACCGTGCTGTAGTACCGGTTGGTTGCAAGCAGTACTACCGCACGGCCTTGCGGTAGTACCGCTGGCCATGAGCGGTAGTACCGCTGGCCGCGGGCTGGTAGGTGGGTAACGGGTGGATCTTTTCCACACACTATATAAAGGGTCTCCTTCTTCCCCATTGACTTACCTCTTCCACCATTAAAGCTCCATTATTGCTCCAAGCTCCATTTTCGCCCGATCTCACTCCCTAGCCAACCAAACTTGTTGATTTGCTCGGGAGTGGTTGAGAAGGCCCCGATCTACACTTCCACCGAGAGATATTTGATTCCCCCTACTAATCCCTTACGGATCTTGTTACTCTTGGGTGTTTGAGCATCCTAGACGGTTGAGGTCACCGCGAAGCCATAGTCCATTGTGGTGAAGCTTCTGAAGGAAATATGCCCTAGAGGCAATAATAAAGTGATTATTTATTTCCTTATTTCATGATAAATGTTTATTATTCATGCTAGAATTGTATTAACCGGAAACATAATACATGTGTGAATACATAGACAAACAGAGTGTCACTAGTATGCCTCTACTTGACTAGCTCGTTAACCAAAGATGGTTATGTTTCCTAACCATGGACAAAGAGTTGTTATTTGATTAACGGGATCACATCATTAGATGAATGATCTGATTGACATGACCCATTCCATTAGCTTAGCACCCGATCGTTTAGTATGTTGCTATTGCTTTCTTCATGACTTATACATGTTCCTATGACTATGAGATTATGCAACTCCCGTTTGCCGGAGGAACACTTTGTGTGCTACCAAACGTCACAACGTAACTGGGTGATTATAAAGGAGCTCTACAGGTATCTCCAAAGGTACATGTTGGGTTGGCGTATTTCGAGATTAGGATTTGTCACTCCGATTGTCGGAGAGGTATCTCTGGGCCCTCTCGGTAATGCACATCACTTAAGCCTTCCAAGCATTGCAGCTAATGAGTTAGTTGCGAGATGATGTATTACGGAACGAGTAAAGAGACTTGCCGGTAACGAGATTGAACTAGGTATTGGATACCGACGATCGAATCTCGGGCAAGTAACATACCGATGAAAAAGGGAACAACGTATATTGTTCTGCGGTCTGACCGATAAAAGATCTTCGTAGAATATGTAGGAACCAATATGGGCATCCAGGTCCCGCTATTGGCTATTGACCGGAGACGTGTCTCGGTCATTTCTACATTGTTCTCGAACCCGTAGGGTCCGCATGCTTAAGGTTTCAATGACAGTTATATTATGCGTTTATGAGTTTTGATGTACCGAAGGAGTTCGGAGTCCCGGATGAGATCGGGGACATGACGAGGAGTCTCAAAATGGTCGAGACGTAAAAATCGATATATTGGATGACTATATGGGCCTTATTGGGCTTTAGGGGAAAGAGATAGGAGAGGTTGGGCGCCCCCCCAAGGCCTAGTCCGAATTGGACTAGGGGAAAGGGCTGCGCCCCCTCCTTCCTTCTATTCTCTTTTCCCTTGCCTTGACTCCTACTCCTACTACATGGAAGGACTCCTAGTTGGACTAGGAAAGGGGGAATCCTACTCCCGGTGGGAGTAGAACTCCCCTAGGGCGCGCCATAGAGAGGGCCGGCCCTCCCCTCCTCCACTCCTTTATATACGGGGGCAGGGGGCACCCCATAGACACAAGTTGATCCACGTGATCATATTCTTAGCTGTGTGCGGTGCCCCCTTCCACCATAATCCTTGATAATATTGTAGCGGTGCTTAGGCGAAGCCCTGCGACGGTAGTACATCAAGATCGTCACCACGCCATCGTGCTGACGGAACTCCTCCCCGACACTTTGCTGGAACGGAGTCCGGGGATTGTCATCGAGCTGAACGTGTGCTAGAACTCGGAGGTGCCGTAGTTTCGGTGCTTGATCGGTCGGGCCGTGAAGACGTACGACTACATCAACCGCGTTGTGCTAACGCTTCCGCTTCGATCTACAAGGGTGCGTAGATCACACTCTCCCCTCTCGTTGCTATGCATCACCATGATCTTGCGTGTGCGTAGGAAATTTTTTGAAATTACTACATTCCCCAACAGTGGCATCCGAGCCAGGTTTTATATGTTGATGTTATATGCATGGGTAGAAAACAAGTGAGTTGTGGGTGATATAAGTCATACTACTTACCAGCATGCCATACTTTGGTTCCGCCGTATTGTTGGACGAAGCGGCCCGGACCGACATTACGCGTACGCTTACGCGAGACCAGTTCTCCCGACGTGCTTTGCACGTAGGTGGCTTGCGGGTGACAGTTTCTCCAACTTTAGTTGAACTGAGTGTGGCTACGCCCGGTCCTTGCGAAGGTTAAAACAGCACCAACTTGCCAAACTATCGTTGTGGTTTTGATGCGTAGTTAAGATTGGTTCTTGCTTAAGCCCGTAGCAGCCACGTAAGAATTGCAACAACAAAGTAGAGGACGTCTAACTTGTTTTTGCAGGGCATGTTGTGATGTGATATGGTCAAGACATGATGCTAAATTTTATTGTATGAGATGATCATGTTTTGTAACCGAGTTATCGGCAACTGGCAGGAGCCATATGGTTGTCGCTTTATTGTATGCAATGCAATCGCGCTGTAATGCTTTACTTTATCACTAAGCAGTAGCGATAGTCGTGGAAGCATAAGATTGGCGAGACGACAATGATACTACGATGGAGATCAAGGTGTCGCGCCGGTGACGATGGTGATCACGACGGTGCTTCGGAGATGGAGATCACAAGCACAAGATGATGATGGCCATATCATATCACTTATATTGATTGCATGTGATGTTTATCTTTTATGCATCTTATCTTGCTTTGATTGACGGTAGCATTATAAGATGATCTCTCACTAAATTATCAAGAAGTATTCTCCCTGAGTATGCACCGTTGCGAAATTTCTTCGTGCTGAGACACCACGTAATGGTCGGGTGTGATAGGCCCTACGTTCAAATACAACGGGTGCAAAACAGTTGCACACGCGGAATACTTAGGTTATACTTGACAAGCCAAGCATATACAGATATGGCCTCGGAACACGGAGACCGAAAGGTCGAGCGTGAATCATATAGTAGATATGATCAACATAGTGATGTTCACCATTGAAAACTACTCCATCTCACGTGATGATCGGACATGGTTTAGTTGATTTGGATCACGTGATCACTTGGATGACTAGAGAGATGTATGTCTAAGTGGGAGTTCTTAAAAAATATGATTAATTGAACTTTAATTTATCATGAACTTAGTCCTGATAGTATTTTGACAATCATGTTGTAGATTAATAGCTCGCGTTGTTGCTTCCCTGTGTTTATTTTGATATATTCCTAGAGAAAATTGTATTGAAACGTGTTAGTAGCAATGATGCGGATTGGATCCGTGATCTGAGGTTTATCCTCATTGCTGCACAGAAGAATTATGTCCTTGATGCACCGCTAGGTGACAGACCTATTGCAGGAGCAGATGCAGACGTTATGAACGTTTGGCTAGCTCAATATGATGACTACTTGATAGTTTAGTGCACCATGCTTAATGGCTTAGAATCGGGACTTCAAAGACGTTTTGAACGTCATGAACCATATGAGATGTTCCAGGAGTTGAAGTTAATATTTCAAGAAAATACTCGAGTTGAGAGATATGAAGTCTCCAACAAGTTCTATAGCTAAAAGATCGAGGAGAATCACTCAACTAGTGAGCATGTGCTCAGATTGTCTGGGTACTACAATCGCTTGAATCAAGTGGGAGTTAATCTTCCAGATAAGATAGTGATTGACAGAATTCTCTAGTCACCATCACCAAGTTAGTAGAACTCCGTGATGAACTATAGTATGCAAGGGACATCAAAAATGATTCCTGAGCTTTTCATGACGATGAAATCGATGAAGGTAGAAATCAAGAAAAACATCAAGTGTTGATGGTTGACAAGACCACTAGTTTCAAGAAAAGGGCAAAGGGAAGAAGGGGAACTTCAAGAAGAACGGCAAGCGAGTTGCTGCTCAAGTGAAGAAGCCCAAGTCTAGACCTAAGCCTGAGACTGAGTGCTTCTACTGCAAAGGGATTGGTCACTAGAAGCGGAACTACCCCAAGTATTTGGTGGATAAGAAAGGATGGCAAAGTAAACAAAGGTATATTTGATATACATGATATTGATGTGTGCTTTACTAGTGTTCATAGCAACCCCTCAGTATTTGGTACTAGTTCAGTTGCTCAGATTAGTAACTCGAAACGGGAGTTGTAGAGTGAACAGAGACTAGTTAAGGGTGAAGTGACGATGTGTGTTGGAAGTGGTTCCAAGATTGATATGATCATCATCGCACACTCCCTATACTTTCGGGATTAGTGTTGAACCTAAATAAGTGTTATTTGGTGTTTGCGTTGAGCATGAATATGATTTGATCATGTTTATTGTAATACGGTTATTCATTTAAGTAAAAGAATAAATTGATGTTCTATTTACATGAATAAAACCTTATATGGTTACACACCCAATGAAAATGGTTCATTGGATCTCGATCGTAGTGATACACATATTCATAACATTGAAACCAAAAGATGCAAAGTTAATAATGATAGTGCAACTTATTTGTGGCACTACCGTTTAGGTCATATTGGGGTAAAGCGCATGAAGAAACTCCATGCTGATGGGCTTTTGGAATCACTTGATTATGAATCAGTTGATGCTTGCGAACCATGCCTCATGGGCAAGATGACTAAGACTCCGTTCTTCGGAACAATGGAGCGAGAAACAGATTTGTAGGAAATCATACATACTGATCTATGTGGTCCGATGAATATTGAGGCTCGCGACAGGTATCATTATTTTCTGTTCTTCACAGATAATTTGAGCAGATATGAGTATATCTACTTGATGAAACATAAGTCTGAAACATTTGAAGAGTTCAAAGAATTTTAGAGTGAAGTGGAAAATCATCGTAACAAGAAAATAAAGTTTCTGCGATCTGATCATGGAGAAGAGTATTTGAGTTACGAGTTTGTTCTTCAGTTAAAACAATGTGAAATAGTTTCATTACTCGCGCCACCTGGAACACCACAGTGTAATGGTGTGTCCGAACGTCGTAATCGTACTTTATTTGATATGGTGCGATCTATGATGTCTCTTACGGATTTGCCGCTATCGTTTTGGGGTTATGCATTAGAGACAGCTACATTCACGTTAAATAGGGCACCATCTAAATCCGTTTGAGATGACACCGTATGAACTATGGTTTAGCAAGAAACCTAAGCTGTCGTTTCTTAAAGTTTGAGGTTGCAATGCTTATGTGAAAAAGTTTCAACTTGATAAGATCAAACCTAAATCGGAGAAGTGCGTCTTCATAGGATATCCAAAGGAAACCATTGGATACACCTTCTATTACAGATCCGAAGGCAAGACTTTTGTTGCTAAATTCGGAAACTTTCTAGAGAAGGAGTTTCTCTTGAAAGAAGTGAGTGGGAGGAAAGTAGAAAACTTGATAAGGTAATTGTACCTTCTCCCTTATTGGAAAGTAGTTCATCATAGAAATCTGTTCTTGTGACTACTACACCAATTAATGAGGAAGCTAATGATGATGATCATATAACTTCAGATCAAGTTACTACCGAATCTTTTAGGTAAACCAGAGTGAGATCCGCACCTGTGTGGTACGGTAATCCTGTTCTGGAAGTCATGTTACTAGACCATGATGAACTTGCGGACTATGAGGAAGCGATGATGAGCCCAGATTCCGCGAAATGGTTTGAGGCCATGAAATCTGAGATATGATCCATGTATGAGAAAAAAGTTTGGACTTTGGTTGACTTGCCCGATGATCGGCAAGCAATTGAGAATAAATGGATCTTCAAGAGGAAGACGGACGCAGATAGTAGTGTTACTATCTACAAAGCTAGAATTGTCGCAAAAGGTTTTCGACACGTTCAAGGTGTTGACTATGATGAGAGTTTCTCACTCGTATCTATGCTTGAGTCTGTCCGAATCATGTTAGTAATTGCCGCATTTTATGAAATCTGGCAAATGGATAAACAAAACTGCATTCCTTAATGGATTTATTAAAGAAGAGTTGTATATGATGCAACCAGAAGGTTTTGTCAATCCGAAAGGTGCTAACAAAATGTGCAAGCTCCAGCGATCCATCTATGGACTGGTGCAAGCATCTCGGAGTTGGAATATACGCTTTGATTAGTTGATCAAAGCATATAGTTTTATACAGACTTGCGGTGAAGCCTGTATTTACAAGAAAGTGAGTGGGAGCACTACGGCGTTTCTGATAAGTATATGTGAATGACATATTATTGATCGAAAATAATGTAGAATTATTCTGTAAAGCATAAAGGAGTGTTTGAAAGGAGTTTTTCAAAGAAAGACTTCGGTGAAGCTGCTTACATATTGAGCTTCAAGATCTATAGAGATAGATCAAGACGCTTGATAAGTTTTTCCAATGAGTACATACCTTGACAAGATTTTGAAGTAGTTCAAAATGGAGCAGTCAAAGAAAGAGTTCTTGCCTGTATTACAAGGTGTGAAGTTGAGTAAGACTCAAAGCCCGACCACGACAGAAGAAAGAAAGAGAATGAAAGTCATTCCCTATGCCTTGGCCATAGGTTCTATAAAGTATGTCATGCTGTGTACCAGATCTATTGTATACCCTGCACTGATTTGGCAAGGGAGTACAATAGTGATCTAGGAGTAGATCACTGGACAGCGGTCAGAATTATCCTTAGTGGAATAAGGATATGTTTCTCGATTATGGACGTGACAAAAAGGTTCGTCGTAAAGGGTTACGTCAATGCAAGTTTTTGACAGTGATCCAGATGATTCTAAGTCTCAATCTGGATACATATTGAAAGTGGGAGCAATTAGCTAGAGTAGCTCCATGCAGAGCATTGTAGACATATAATTTTGCAAAATACACACGGATCTGAATTTGGCAGGCCCGTTGACTAAATTTCCCTCACAAGCAAAACATGATCACTCTTTGGGTGTTAATCACATAGCGATGTGAACTAGATTATTGAATCTAGTAAACCCTTTGGGTGTTAGTCACATGGAGATGTGAACCAATCACATAAAGATGTGAACTATTGGTATTAATCACATAGCAAGGTGAACTAGATTATTGACTCTAGTGCAAGTGGGAGACTGAAGGACATATGCCCTAGAGGCAATAATAAACTTATTATTTATTTCCTTATTTCATGATAAATGTTTATTATTCATGCTAGAATTGTATTAACCGGAAACATAAAACATGTGTGAATACATAGACAAACAGAGTGTCACTAGTATGCCTCTACTTGACTAGCTCGTTAATCAAAGATGGTTATGTTTCCTAACCATGGACAAAGAGTTGTTATTTGATTAACGGGATCACATCATTAGATGAATGATCCGATTGACATGACCCATTCCATTAGCTTAGCACCCGATCGTTTATTATGTTGCTATTGCTTTCTTCATGACTTATACATGTTCCTATCACTATGAGATTATGCAACTCCCGTTTGCCGGACGAACACTTTGTGTGCTACCAAACGTCACAACGTAACTGGGTGATTATAAAGGAGCTCTACAGGTATCTCCAAAGGTACATGTTGGGTTGGCGTATTTCGAGATTAGGATTTGTCACTCCGATTGTCGGAGAGGTATCTCTGGGCCCTCTCGGTAATGCACATCACTTAAGCCTTGCAAGCATTGCAGCTAATGAGTTAGTTGCGAGATGATGTATTACGGAACGAGTAAAGAGACTTGCCGGTAACGAGATTGAACTAGGTATTGGATACCGACGATCGAATCTCGGGCAAGTAACATACCGATGACAAAGGGAACAACGTATATTGTTATGCGGTCTGACCGATAAAAGATCTTCATAGAATATGTAGGAATCAATATGGGCATCCAGGTCCCACTATTGGTTATTGACCGGAGACGTGTCTCGGTCATGTCCACATTGTTCTCGAACCCGTAGGGTCCGCACGCTTAAGGTTTCGATGACAGTTATATTATGAGTTTATGAGTTTTGATGTACCGAAGGAGTTCGGAGTCCCGGATGAGATCGGTGACATGACGAGGAGTCTCAAAATGGTCGAGACGTAAAAATCGATATATTGGATGACTATATTCGGACATCGGAAAGGTTCCGAGTGATTCGAATATTTTTCGGAGTACCGGAGAGTTACGGGAATTCGCCGGGGAGTATATGGGCCTTATTGGGCTTTAGGGGAAAGAGATAGGAGAGGTTGGGCGCCCCCCAAGGCCTAGTCCGAATTGGACTAGGGGAAAGGGCTGCGCCCCCTCCTTCCTTCTCTTCTCTTTTCCCTTGCCTTGACTCCTACTCCTACTACATGGAAGGACTCCAAGTTGGACTAGGAAAGGGGGAATCCTACTCCCGATGGGAGTAGGACTCCCCTAGGGTGCGCCATAGAGAGGGCCGGCCCTCCCCTACTCCACTCCTTTATATACGGGGGCAGGGGGCACCCCATAGACACAAGTTGATCCACGTGATCATATTCTTAGCCGTGTGCGGTGCCCCCTTCCACCATAATCCTCGATAATATTGTAGCGGTGCTTAGGCGAAGCCCTGCGACGGTAGTACATCAAGATCGTCACCACGCCATCGTGCTGACGGAACTCCTCCCCAACACTTTGCTGGATCGGAGTCCGGGGATCGTCATCGAGCTGAATGTGTGCTAGAACTCGGATGTGCCGTAGTTTCGGTGCTTGATCGGTCGGGCCGTGAAGATGTACGACTACATCAACCGCGTTGTGCTAACGCTTCCGCTGTCGATCTACAAGGGTACGTAGATCACACTCTCCCCTCTCGTTGCTATGCATCACCATGATCTTGCGTGTGCGTAGGAAATTTTTTGAAATTACTACGTTCCCCAACAGCTTCGTGGTGTCGTTGGGAGCCTACAATTGAGTTGTGGTGATTGCCCCAACCTCATTTTTAAATGTTCGGTCGCCGCCTCCAAGGGCACCAATAGTGGAATCACGGCATCTCGCATTGTGTGAGGGTGTGGGGAGATTACGGTGGCCCTAGTGGCTTCTTGGGGAGCATTGTGCCTCCACACCGCTCGAACGGAGACGTACTTCCTCTCAAAGGGAAGGAACTTCCACAACACATCCTCGTCTCCACCGTCTCCACTTTTGGTTATCTCGTGTTTACTTGTGTAGCTTATTTGTTTCATATATCTTGCTTGCTTGTGTTCCTATTCGTGTTGCATCATATAGGTTGCTCATCTAGTTGCATATGTAGACAACCTATTTTGATGCAAAGGTTAATTGCTAAAGAAAAGCTAAAAATTGTTAGTTGCCTATTCACCCCCCCCCCTCTAGTCAACCATATCGATCCTTTCAATTGGTATCAGAGCCTCGTCTCTTTATTAAGGACTTTACCGTCCGAAGAGTATGGTTGATACCGTAGACGGAGTGGAGGAACACTCCGGTGTGAATCCTATCTCGTCTACGGGCGATGGGGGAACTTCGGTCTCTCGTGAGGAGTTGAATGTAGCCTTGGAGACATTGAAAACCTCCATGACGACCGAAGTTGAAAGCATGTTTACTAAATTTCTTGAGGGGCTTAAACTATCAACCGCACCATTGAAAGTGGGGGATCCCGCCAACATGGTGTCGGATGCTATCCCCGAAAAGGGGGAAGCTAGTAGTGAAAAGGCTCCTTCTTCTAGTGGCAAGAATGGCACTGGCATCTTTGCCCATGTGGAACCACCACTTGTTTATGGTGGACCGGTTCCTTCCACTCATTTGAATCATGCCGGTCCTCCCCCTAAGATTGTGAAAAATGAGGATTTTGATTCTTGGGTTTACCGCTTTAAACATCATTTAAATCATGTGAACACTAACCTTTGGAGAATCATTGAAGAAGGTTTCTATCCACATGATCCAAGCAACTTCACTCCTTGAGAAGCCGCGGACAATCAATTCAATGAGAATGCTCTCCTCATCATTCAAGATGCAATTCCACCCGAAGACCTACCTCATCTTCGTCCCTTCGCCTTGGCCAAAGATGCATGGCATTGTGTCGTGTCTCTCTACCAGGGAAGCGCAAGCATTCAACGCTCCAACTATGAAGTGGTACAAGATGAGGCCGATGAGTTTGCAATGAAGGAAGATGAAGAACCTGGTGAGCTCTATCGGAGAGTCACCAAACTCGCGGTCTCACTACGAGATCACGGGAGCAAGGACACGGATGACAATTGGATCAAGCGCAAATTCCTCAAGGCGATGATGCCCTACCACAAGGCCATGTCCTCCGTCATTCGTCAAAGACCGGACTTCCACACTTTGACCTCAAGCGAAGTGTTGGATGAGTTTGTGGCCATGAACATTTTGGACAAGACCGCCGACAATGCAATGCTCCGTTCTCAACGGGCAAAGAAGCCTAACCTTGCATTGAAGGCCAAGCTCACCGTGGAAGAAGAAGAAGAGGAAGAAGAGGAGAGCAACCCCGAAGATACGAAGTATGCATATCATGAACATATGGCACTTGCTTCAAGGCAATTTTGGAGCAAGAAAAACTCGAGGCCCAACTTTAGTAAAACAACTCGAGTGGCACAAGGGGCAAGCAACGTGTAAGGACTTGCTACAATTGCGGCAACGTAAGTCATTTCGTTGCGGAATGCCCGTATGAGAAGAGGGAAGACAATGGTGGCAAACTCATCCGAAAGGACAAGGCCAAGTTGTTCCGCAACAAGAACAACTTCACCAAGAAGACTCCTCCCAAGGCCTTGGTTGTGCAAGAAGAGTACAATGAGGATGATGACGATGATGAAGATGATGAGTCGGTTGCCATGGCCTCCGTCGCCATTGCAACAACGTCACGAGTGTCTCTCTTCGACTCACCCAACGAGAGCATCACCGCCAAGTGCCTCATGGCTAAAGCCACCAACAAGGTAACTTCCAACATAAAAACTACCATCATTAATCATCCTTCCCCAACGGATAGCATTAATGAAGTTGAGGGAGCTAATGTGGAGGCTAACGAGTTTGATGCCTTTATGGGTAAACTCAAGGGAAAATCCAAGAAGCACTTTGTTGCTCTCTTGGAACAACTTGGTGAGGCCAATGACATGATCGAGGCTCATGAAGACACCATCTCGAAGATGGAAGGGCATAGTCGTGACTATGCCGATGAGATTTCTCATCTTTCCAATGCTCTTGAGGAAGAGCGTGGTCTTCGTTTGGCTCTTGAGGAGTCACACAACGTTGATCATGCTAAGTTAGAGAAAGATTATGATCATGCCCTCGTTGTTTCTCGTGTGCTAAATTCCGAGAAGTCCAAACTCGAGGTTGATCTTGCTAGACTCAAAAAGGAGTTTGATATACTTGACAAGGCCCACAAGGCCTTGAAGGGTATTCACGCTAGTCTCAAGGAGTCTCATGATCAACTCCAAGTGAAGCTAACTAAGGAGAAAGCAACTTTTCCTCATATGGTTTTAATTGATAATGCAAATGCTACTAACCCGTGTTGTGAGCATATACATCTTGTTGAGGAAAATGCTAAGTTGAAGGAGCAACTTGAGAGAGGACTTGCGACTTGCATACAAGGCAAGAAGAACCTCAATGATCTCTTGATCAACCAAAAGGGAGGTGTGGCGAAGGAAGGGGTTGGGTACGTCCCCGACTCCAAGAACAAGAAGAAGAATGACAAGACCAAACGACCTCCTCCCCTCATGCAAACCTTTGTGAGGGCGAGAGAGAGTGTCCCTGACGAGAAGAAGAAGAACAAAGTCAAGAAGGGCAATGTCACCTCACCCAACAAAGCCGGCGATTTTAATCCTTCTTATGTGTTGTGCCGTGCTAGTGATGGGCATATTTCTGCCAAATTTGTTGGTTCTCTTCATGAGTACATTGAATGTTCTATTTGGGTTCCTAAGACCCTTGTTACTAACGTCAAAGGACCCATTACAAAATGGGTACCTAAAACCAAGCATTGATCTCTTGTAGGTGTTTGCTTCCGGTGGTGGATCATGGTTGCTCAATAGCGGAGATACAAATCATATGACCGGAAGCAAGGACTTGGTGGTGGACGTGCACAAGGTTCTATCTATGCCCACCAATGTCGAGTGGGGTGACGCCCCATCTTCTAAGGTATTGGGACTTGGCAAGGTTGTCATCTCTCATGATCTCACAATCGAGAAGGTCATGCCTTTTGAGTCCCTTGCATACAATTTACTTTCTGTTCGTCAATTTGCAATCATGGGCTTTGCCACTTTCTTTGATATCGATACCGTGGCCCTCTTGTGGAGCAAGACTCTTAAAGTAGCCTTTGTTGGGCATGTTGAGAACGGTCTATATGTGATTAACTTTTCGGAGCGACCCACTAAGACCGCGACATGCCTAATGGCTAAAGTTGATGTGGGATGGCTTTGGCATCGCCGTTTAGCCCATGTCAATATGAGGTCTTTGCAAAGTCTCCTAAAGGGGGACCATGTCCGTGGACTAACGAATGTTAGTTTTGCTAAAGATCATGCCTGCAGTGCCTGTATCAAAGGAAAGCTACATGAGAAGGCTCACCCTCCCACGACTATCATTTATTCAAAGAGGCCTTTGGAGCTCCTTCACATGGATCTCTTTGGGCCTCCATCCTTCGATAGTCTTGGAGGTAGGAAGTATTGCTTGGTGATTGTGGATGACTACTCAAGGTACACGTGGGTGTATTTCTTCAAGAGGAAGAGCGAGACCCAACAAACCGTCATTGACTTTGCAAATGAAGCACAACGTCAATGCAATGCAAAGATCTTGACAATAAGAAGTGACAACGGCACCAAGTTCAAGAACTACACCTTGGCTGAATTTCTTGGTGATGAGGGAATCACTACTAGGAAAAGGCCTACTAATGGCGCACCAGTTTTGCCTACTAATGGCGCATCACTGGTGCGCCATTACTAGCATGCCATTAGTATAGGCCACGGTGCGCCATTAGTATAGGCCACTGGTGCGCCATTAGTATAGGCCACGGTGCGCCATTAGTATTTTTGAATTTTGAAGGCGGGAAAATAGTAGTGGCGCACCGTCTAACCCCCACCGTGCGCCATTACTATTTTTGAATTTTGAATTTGGATCTGGATCGTGATTTTTTTGCC
>NC_041382.1:9771009-9771690 GCF_002162155.2 Triticum dicoccoides | reverse complement strand
AACGTCAATGCAATGCAAAGATCTTGACAATAAGAAGTGACAACGGCACCAAGTTCAAGAACTACACCTTGGCTGAATTTCTTGGTGATGAGGGAATCACTACTAGGAAAAGGCCTACTAATGGCGCACCAGTTTTGCCTACTAATGGCGCATCACTGGTGCGCCATTACTAGCATGCCATTAGTATATGGTATACTAATGGCGCACCACTGGTGCGCCATTAGTATAGGCCACGGTGCGCCATTAGTATAGGCCACTGGTGCGCCATTAGTATAGGCCACGGTGCGCCATTAGTATTTTTGAATTTTGAAGGCGGGAAAATAGTAGTGGCGCACCGTCTAACCCCCACCGTGCGCCATTACTATTTTTGAATTTTGAATTTGGATCTGGATCGTGATTTTTTTGCCCATTTTTTGCTAGTTTTTTTTGCTCGTTTTTTGGCACGATATTATTTCAAATTTGGTTCCTGTTTTTGGATCTTGTACGTTCTTTTGCCATGTTCTTTTGCCGGAGAGGAGTTCGCCGGAGAGGAGGAGGAGGAGGTCACCGGAGAGGCGCTCGCCTACATCGCCGGAGAGGAGGAGGAGGTCGCCGGAGAGGAGTTCACCGAAGCATCGGAGAGGAGGAAGGAGAAACCATGAGGGAATGGGAGGAGAGGAGGGAGGAGGAGCTCACCGGAGA
>NC_041382.1:9728848-9770928 GCF_002162155.2 Triticum dicoccoides | reverse complement strand
AAGGAGGTCGCCGGAGAGGAGGAGGAGGAGGTCGCCGGAGAGGAGAAGGAGGTCGCCGGAGAGGAGGAGATGGAGTGGAGAGGAGAAGATGGAGTGGAGGAGAGGAGAGGAGGAGATGGAACGGAGGAGAGGTGGAGTGGAGGAGGTGCGCCCAGCATGTATACGACATATTAATGGCGCACCTTGGGCAGGTGCGCCATTACTAACTTTTTTTATTTTTTGATTTATTTTGAATTTTGAAGGCGGGAAGATACTAATGGCGAACCATGGGCAGGTGCGCCATTAGTAAGTTTGAATTTTTTTGAATTTTTTTGCCTCTCCAGATCTTAAAAGCCCCGTATCTTTTTTTCTGTTAGGTTTTTGAGGATTTTAAAAATGTTTAACGGGGTTCCCCCAGTTAAATTTGGATGTAACTTTTCGAGTAGATGATTTTTCATATAAAAAACTTTTTCATCCGAGTTAGTATGCAAAAGTTATGCCCATTTTTACAAATTCTCGAGAGATTTTGCAAATGAAGTCGAAATTCATATTTGCAAATTTTCCCAACAACTAGACCACATATCACATGGGAAACTTATTTTCTTTTATTTTTTTGACATTTTCATCATTTTCTTTTATTTTTTTAAAAACTGAAAAGGCGATCCACCGGGGGGGTGCATTCGGTGGAAGTGGTGGCCAAGTTACTAATGGCGCACCGTGGCATGGTGCGCCATTACTAGTTCAACTAGTAATGGCGCACCACTCCCATGGTGCGCCATTAGTAGTTTTGAAAAAAAATTAAAAATTTCAAAAAAAATTTTACTAAAGGCGCACGGTGGATGTGGTGCGCCATTACTATGGCGCACCACTCCCACGGTGCGCCATTAGTAGTTTTGAAAAAAAATTATTTTTTTTTTACTAATGGCGCACCGTGGATGTGGTGCGCCATTAGTATTTGGACACTAATGGCGTACCAACACATGGTGCGCCATTAGTATATAGTAATGGCGCACCACATGTCTGGTGCGCCATTAGTGTCAATTCCATCTATAGCCCTTTTCCTAGTAGTGAATCAAGCATCAATATTCCGCACCATACACCCCTCAACAAAATGGTGTTGCGGAGAGGAAGAACCGGACGTTGATGGATGCGGCAAGGACCATGATGGCGGAGTTCAAGTCTCCGTACAACTTTTGGGCCGAAGCCATCAACACCGCGTGTCATGCATCCAATCGGCTCTACCTCCGCAAGGGCTTGAACAAGACTCCATATGAGATTCTCACCGGTAACAAGCCCAACCTCAAGTACTTCCGGGTATTCGGGTGTAAGTGTTTCATTCTCAAGAAAGGTGTTCGGTTGTCTAAATTTGAGGCTAGAGCTTATGAGGGCATATTTGTTGGTTATACTACAAACTCTCATGATTACCATGTCCTCAATAAATCCATGGGACTTATTGAGGAGACGTGTAACGTGGAGTTTGATGAGAATAACGGCTCCCAAGTGGAGCAAAGTGGCACTTGTGATGTAGGTGATGAAATTCCTCCTCAAGCCATAAGAAGAATGGGTGTTGGTTTCATCCTACCCATTGAGGAACCCCTTGTGGCCGAAGGAGAAGGACAATGCTCCACTCAAGTGGAGCCATCACCAACCCAAGGCCCACACGCTTCCGAAGAACAAAGTGAAGGCCCTCAACCTCATGAATAAGACCAAGGGCTAGATCATACTCAAGACGGTGTGGACACACCAAGTGATGCCCAAGGTCAAGTTCTCTCCCCGGAACAAGTTCATGACGGCACTCAAGATGATCAAGTAACCGCTCCTCAACTCACCACCGAGGAGGAATTAGAGCGTCGTGCCGCCAAGGTTGCTTCCAAGCTCTCCACCAAGGATCATCTCATGACGAATGTGCTTGGAAGCTTAAGAAAGGGGGTAAGCACTCGTAGAAAATTAGCAAATTATTGTGAGCATCACGCGTTGTCTCTTGTGTGGAACCCCACAAGGTCTATGAGGCACTAGAAGATCCGGATTGGCTCAATGCCATGCACGAAGAACTCAACAACTTCGAGCGCAACAAAGTGTGGAGATTGGTACCAAGGCCAACGGGGAACCACAATGTCATTGGAACCAAGTGGATATTCAAGAACAAGCAAGATGCCCATGGGATTATCATTTGAAACAAGGCTCTTTGGTAGCACAAGGCTACTCCCAAGTCGAGGGTATCGACTACGGTGAAACCTTTGCTCCCGTTGCTCGTCTTGAATCCATTCGCATGTTGATTGCATATGCTTCTCATCATAACTTTAAGTTACATCAAATGGATGTGAAGAGTGCTTTTCTTAATGGTCCCATTAATGAATTGGTGTACGTCAAGCAACCCCCCCGGTTCGAGGATCCCTACTTTCCCGATCATGTGTATCAACTTGATAAGGCACTCTATGGCCTTAAACAAGCCCCACGTGCATGATATGACCACCTTACCGCATTGTTACAAGACCGTGGCTTTGAAGTTGGGATAATCGACCCCACTCTTTTTACTAAGAAGGTCAAAGGGGAGTTATTTGTGTGCCAATTATATGTTGATGATATTATCTTTGGTTCTCCTAACAAAGCTTTCAATGAGGAATTTGCCGCCCTCATGACCTCAAAGTTCGAGATGTCCTCCATGGGAGAGTTGAAGTTCTTTCTAGGGTTCGAAGTGAAGCAAAGAAGAGAAGGAACCTTCATCAATCAATCCAAATACACTCAAGACATGCTCAAGAGATTCAAACTAAGTGACGTCAAGCCGGCTTCCACTCCAATGCCCACCAAGTGCCAACTTGACTTAGATCCCAATGGTAAAGTGGTGGATCAAAAGGTATATCATTCCATGATTGGATCCTTGCTTTACCTTTGTGCATCTAGACCGGACATCATGTTGAGTGTGGGAATTTGTGCACGGTTTCAAGCCGCACCTAAGGAAAGTCACTATGTGGCGGTCAAACGAATCTTTCAATATTTGGCTCATACCCCAAACTTTGGCTTATGGTACCCAAGAGGATCAAACTTCAAGCTTGTATGGTACTCGGATTCCGATTGGGCGGGAGACAAAGTGGATAGGAAGTCCACTTCCGGAGGGTGCCAATTCCTTGGTTGCTCTTTGGTAAGTTGGTCTTCCAAAAAGCAAAGTTGTGTGTCTCTCTCGTCCACCGAAGCGGATTATGTTGCGGCCGGTAGTTGTTGTGCAGAACTCTTATGGATGAGGCAAACTTTAAAGGATTATGGTGTCACTTGTGACAAAGTGCCTCTTTGGTGTGACAATGAAAGTGCCATCAAGATCTCTCTCAACCCGGTGCAACACTTCAAGACGAAGCATATTGAGATCCGGTATCACTTCATCCGGGATCACATTAGGCGAGGAGAGATGGAGCTCAACTACGTCAACACTCATGATAACCTTGCAGATATCTTCACGAAGCCCTTGGATGAAGCAAGATTTCACGAGTTAAGGCATGAGCTAAATATCATCGATTCAAGCAATGTTGCTTGAACCCTTGCACACCCCACCATACTCAACGGGTTGTCCTATTTAGATGTAGGCATGGACATAGGGGGAGTGATGTTCTCTCAATGAACTCTCCCTCCCCCCATTATGCATAAATCAATCAAGTCTTTCACATTAGCCATTTGTGATGGTACTTGTGCTTCAAAGACGAGTTTTGGTCATGGACCCAAGGATAATTCTTCGCGGTGCCATACCAATTGACTCAAACATAGGTGGCTACGGCCACCGCCCTCTCTTTTGGAGAGGTGGTGTCTCGTGGTTGGTTCGTTTGTCATGTGCCTTTCTGGTTTTGTGTGTTGTGTGGTCTTCTGGTGTTGTGTTAGCTCGGAGTAGTTTGTGCAAAGATCCAGTTTTTTTCGGCTCGAAACGTGCATCTTCTTGAGCCCACGGTACTACCGCGTCTGAGAGCTGTACTACTCTCTTAGCTCCGCAGCTCTTGGCAGTACTACTGTAGGGATCAAATCCCTCTCTAGGCATGTATCATGTGTGCTTTCTACTTGTTTCACTTGCCTTTGTTGTGGTCTTTGCATTAGTCTCTCTTGGCTGTTGTGGGTGTTTTGCGTTCTGTGTCTCAGGTGGTGGCTCTCGCCGTTCCAATCCCAGTCGTGACAATGGCTCCAAGCGTCTGCGCAACCCCCAAGATGAAGCCCCAGAGGGCTCCAATGCCCCCAAGCGCACTGTCAAGTCCACTGCCAGCAAGCAAAAGGAACCGGCTAAGGGGATGGACGAGATTTCAACCACTGAGTATGTCGAGCGCCAGAAGATCAATCCCTATGTGAATCCTCGGGCTACCCTCAGAGGCACCGAGATGTTCTGGACCAAGCAACAGGTTCTCATCTATCTGGATGTGATCCAGAACAAGCAGAACACCTACGTGGATGTCAAGTGGATAGATATGCATCACCTGCGGAAAGACAAGTTTCGTGACTATTTTGGAGAGGCTCTGGACTTGGTGGAGCAGTTTGCTATTGAGCCGGTGATCTCCTTTCACCTTGACTATGACCCTGAGCTTATCTGTCAGTTCTTTGCCTCAGTGTACTTTCATCCCGGGGAGGAGCGAAGGATGACTTGGATGACCAATGGCCGTCAGCTGTCTGCTACATGGAAGGAGTTCATGGATCTGCTGCACATTCCTGATGATGGGCTTCACACCCCCGTTGGTGTCCGCCCCCATGCCAACTCTGAGTCTGCTAACAAGAACCTGCTTCAGCCCTTCCTTGTTGAGAAGGTACTCCCCAATGGAAAGTCTACTTGGGTGTTGAACTCTTTTCTGGATATCATGCATCACATCTTCCGCAACACTCTGTTCCCACGCATTGGCGACAAGGACAAGGTTCATGCATATCTAGTGGACATGTTGCTGTTGTGTGCAGAGGCACGTACTTCTCAGACTCAGCCACTTGATGTCTCTCACATCATGTGGTGTGAGCTTCAGTTTGCGGTGTTCACTCGCAAGGTTCCTATCTATGGACCGTACATGTTTCTGCTGCTCTCTACCACTTGGGAGAAGACGTATCCAGGTGATGAGTTCCTTGCTCCAGACTGGATCCGCCATGAGTCCATCTGCCTCCGCGTTAAACCCAACTGGGCCAACACCACTACTTGTGTTGAGGCATCTTCTGCTAGGAGGGCTGCTGGTCAGGGGGAGGCTGCTGAGGACCGTGCTGCCAGGTCCACCACTTCTTCCTCTGAGCCATCATGGGCCAAGAAGCTGAAGGACAAGATGAAGACTCTCTTCTGCATGCAGGCGAAGGGACAGTACAGGGCTCACGTGTCTGACAAGGAGGGTCGCCGCCGTGACAGGAAGGTGATGAGGCTCTATGGAGAGGATGTTTCTGGAGGGTCTGAGGACTTCATCACTCCTGAGGCTGCCTGGATGTCTAAGCAGGGCTACAAGTGGACCAGTTCAGAGGATGACATGGAAGAGACTATCCCCGCCGCTGAGTCTGACGAGGAGCACGAGGAGCAGTGGGACGACTTCTCTGCCTGAGCCACCCTGTGTCTGTAGGTGTCCTCTCTGCCTTTTTGGCGTCTCGATGCCAAATGGGGAGAGAGTGTAGGGATTTGCGTTGCGTTTGGTGTGTTTGTTTGCTTTGTTTGCTTTGTCATTTGGACCTCGTTTTCTTTAGTTCGGTTTGTGCTTCCGAGACCTTTCCTCCATATGGTGTAAGACATATGCACTCTATCTATCTTAGTTATCTTATGTTTGTACTATCTTGTCTAGCGATAAATTTGCCTTGTCTCTATAATATAGGGGGAGCTCGGTTCATAGCATTCGTGCTCATCTAGGTGGCACACATTTAGAGAGAGCCCGTCTATATTATAGAGAGGAGGGGTTTGCTTTTACTCAATAGTATCTTTCCTTGTGCAAATCCCGCTTTGTCATTAATCCACCAAAAAGGGGGAGATTGTAAGGTCATATTTATCCCTAAGTGTTTTGGTGATTGATGACAACGCATTTGCGGACTAATCGTGTGCCATGAGCTTTCCAGACTCTTCTCTGCTAAGCACAAGACGATTGGGTGCCCCTCGAAGACTGACGAAGACGACGTCTTTTCTATGTTTCTTTTTGGTGGATTTGAGTCATAGGAAAGCCGTACTATTAAGAGGGGGTCCGCGTTGGAAAGGTTTGGGTGGAATCATCACGTACACGTCTCCTTTTATCCCCTCCTTCTTCCTTGGAGCTTCCTCCGTTTTCCTGCCATAGTTGACTGGCTGCTTGTGTGGTTGTGGTAGTACCGCTCCAGGATCAACGGTAGTACCGTGGGCATCCACGGTAGTACCGCACAGAGGCGGGGTAGTACCGCTGGTGCTCACGGTAGTACCGCTCCCCTGGAGCCGTACTACCGCTACCCACCAGGCTAGTGCCGCCCGGTTGCGGTAGTAGGAGCGGATGTAATTTTTTACATCCGCACCTGCCGCGGTAGCACCTACCGTGCGGTAGTACCGCGCTAGGCGGTCAGGCAGTAGTACCGCCCCTCGGCAGTACTACTGTGTCGAGTTTTTGCTACTTCCGTTCTTTTGCGGAAGTATGCACGGAAGTTCCCCTTCCCCCTATCAGGACTTTTTGCCTCACGGTAGTACCGCACTGAGGGCACGGTAGTACTGCGCGTGCGGAAGTACCGCGCCAGCTTGCGTCTGTTTCCCTCGCTGGGGGTCGCGGCAGTACCGTAGGTTGGTACAGTAGTACCGCACTACCGTGCGGTAGTACCGCTTGGTTGCAAGCAGTACTACCGCGCGGCCTTGCGGTAGTACCGCTGGCCATGCGCGGTAGTACCGGTGGCCGCGGGCTGTTAGGTGGGTAACGGGTGGATCTTTTCCACACACTATATAAAGGGTCTCCTTCTTCCCCGTTGACTTACCTCTTCCACCATTAGAGCTCCATTATTGCTCCAAGCTCCATTTTCGCCCGATCTCACTCCCTAGCCAACCAAACTTGTTGATTTGCTCGGGAGTTGTTGAGAAGGCCCCGATCTACACTTCCACCGAGAGATATTTGATTCCCCCTACTAATCCCTTGCGGATCTTGTTACTCTTGGCTGTTTGAGCATCCTAGACGGTTGAGGTCACCGCGAAGCCATAGTCCATTGTGGTGAAGCTTCGTGGTGTCGTTGGGAGCCTCCAATTGAGTTGTGGAGATTGCCCCAACCTCGTTTGTAAAGGTTCGGTCGCCGCCTCCAAGGGCACCAATAGTGGAATCACAACATCTCGCATTGTGTGAGGGCGTGAGGAGATAACGGTGGCCCTAGTGGCTTCTTGGGGAGCATTGTGCCTCCACACCGCTCCAACAGAGACGTACTTCCTCTCAAAGGGAAGGAACTTCGGCAACACATCCTCGTCTCCACGGTCTCCACTTTTGGTTATCTCGTGCCTTTACTTGGGTAGCTTATTTGTTTCATATATCTTGCTTGCTTGTGTTCCTATTCGTGTTGCATCATATAGGTTGCTCATCTAGTTTCATATCTAGACAACCTATTTTGATGCAAAGTTTAAATTGCTAAAGAAAAGCTAAAAATTGTTAGTTGCCTATTCACCCCCCCTCTAGTCAACCATATCGATCCTTTCAATATATTCAGATCCTTTATGCATATTATTACCCCTCTGATTAGGAACATGAATATGCTTTGTGAGTAGTTACGTTTGTTCCTGAGGACAAGGGAGAAGTCTTGCTATTAGTAGTCATGTGAATTTGGTATTCGTTTGATATTTTGATGAGATGTATGTTGTCTAGCCTCTAGTGGTGTTATGTGAACGTCGACTACATAACACTTCACCATTATTTGGTCCTAGAGGAAGGCATTGGGAAGTAATAAGTAGATGATGGGTTGCTAGAGTGATAGAAGCTTAAACCCTAGTTTATGCGTTGCTTCGTAAGGAGCTGATTTGGATCCATATGTTTCATGCTATGGTTAGGTTTACCTTAATACTTTTGTTGTAGTTGCGGATGCGTGCAATAGAGGTTAATCATAAGTGGGATGCTTGTTCAAGTAAGAACAACACCCAAGCACCGGTCCACCCACATGTCAAATTATCAAAGTACCGAACGCGAATCATATGAACGTGATGAAAACTAGCTTGACGATACTCCCATGTGTCCTCGGGAGCGCTTTTCCTTATATAAGAGTTTGTCCAGGCTTGTCCTTTGCTACAAAAAGGATTGGGCCACCTTGCTGCACTTTATTTACTTTTGTTACTTGTTGCTCGTTACAAATTATCTTATCATAAAACTATCTGTTACCACATATTTCAGTACTTGCAAAGAATACCTTGCTGAAAACCGCTTATCATTTCCTTCTGCTCCTCGTTGGGTTCGACACTCTTACTTATCAAAAGGACTACTACTATAGATCCCCTATACTTGTGGGTCATCAAGACTCTTTTCTGACGCCATTGCCGGGGAGTGAAGCGCCTTTGGTAGGTGGAATTTGGGGAGGAGAAATTTATATAGTGTGCTGAAATTTACTGTCACTTGTTACTATGGAAAGTAATCCTCTGAGGGGCTTGTTCGGGGTATCTTCACCCCGACCAGTAGAGCAAAGAGTTGCTCCTCAACCTACTGAACCTATTGAAGATGAAATTCCTTATGAGTATCCTTCGGGTATGATAGAAAAACTGATAGCTAATCCTTTTACAGGAGATGGAACAAAGCATCCTGATGAACACCTAATATATGTGGATGAAGTTTGTGGATTATTTAAGCTTTGCAGGTATACCCAATGATGTTGCTAAGAAGAAGGTCTTCCCTTTATCTTTGAAGGGAGACGCATTGACATGGTATAGGCTATGTGATGATACGAGATCATGGAACTATAGAAGATTGAAATTGGAATTTCATCAAAAGTATTACCCTATGCATCTTGTTCATCATGATCACTATTATATATATAATTTTTGGCCTCGCAAAGGAGAAAGCATCGCTCAAGCATGGGGGAGTCTTAAATCAATGTTATATTCGTGCCCCGATCATGAGCTCTCAAGAGAAACAATTCTTCAAAAAATTTATGCTCGGCTTTCTTATAATAATCGCACCATGCTCGATACTTCTTGTGCTGGCTCTTTTATGATGAAGACTATCGGATTTAGATGGGATTTATTGGATAGAATTAAACGCAACTCTGAAGATTGGGATCTCGACAAAGGTAAGGAGTCAGGTATGACACCTAAGTTTGATTGCGTTAAATCTTTTATGGATGCCGATATTTTCCGTAAGTTTAGCACTAAATATGGACTTGATTCTGAGATAGTAGCTTCTTTCTGTGAATCTTTTGCTACTTATGTGGATCTCCCTAAGGAGAAGTAGTTTAAATATCATCCTCCGATATAAGTAAAAGTAGTTGCACCTATTAAAGTTGAAGAAAAGACTGTCACTTATAATGATCCTATTGTTCCTACTTGTTATGTTGAGAAACCACCTTTCCCTGTTAGGATAAAGGATCATGCTAAAGCTTCAACTGTGGTTCGTAAAAGGAATATTAAAACATATACACCTCCTGAGCAAGTTAAAGTAGAACCTAATATTGATATTGTTAAAGATCTCTTGTCTGATAATATAGATGGGCATGTTATTTACTTCTGTAATGAAACTTCTAGAATTGCTAAACCTAGTGATACAAATAAACCTAGACCTGTGGTAGGCATGCCTGTTATTTCTGTTAAAATAGGAGATCATGGTAATCATGGCTTATGTGATATGTGTGCTAGTGCTAGTGTAATACCTATTGACTTATACAAAGAAATTATGCATGACATCGCACCTGTTGAGTTAGAAGAAATTGATGTTGCTATTAAACTTGCTAATAGAGATACTATTTCACCAATGGGAATTGTTAGAGATGTTGAAGTCTTGTGTGGGAAAACTAAATATCCTGCTGATTTTCTTGTTCTTGGTTCCCCACAAGATAGCTTTTGTCCCATTATATTTGGTAGACCCTTCTTAAATACTGTTGATGCTACCATAGATTGCACAAGGGATGTTGTTACTGTCGGCTTAGATGATATGACTCATGAATTTAATTTCTCTAAATTTAGTAAACAACACCGTGAAGAAGAATTGCCTAGTAAGGATCAAATTATTGGTCTTGCTTCTATTGCTGTACCTCCTAGTGATCCTTTAGAACAATATTTGCTAGACCATGAGAATGATATGTTTATGAATGAAAGGAGGGAAATAGATGAAGTATTCTTTAAACAGGAACCTATGCTGAAACACAATTTGCCTGTTGAAATCCTAGGGGATCCCCCTCCACCTAAGGGTGATCCCGTGTTTGAGCTTAAACCGTTGCCTCATAATCTTAAATATGCTTATCTTGATGAAAAGAAGATATATCCTGTTATTATTAGTGCTAACCTTTCAGAGCATGAAGAAGAAAGATTATTGAAAACTCTGAAGAAGCACCGTGCTGCTATTGGATATACTCTTGATGATCTTAAGGGCATTAGTCCCACTCTATGTCAACATAAAATAAATTTGGAAGCAGATGCCAAACCAGTTTGTGATCCTCAACGACGTCTGAATCCTAACATGAAAGAAGTGGTAAGAAAAGAAATACTAAAGCTTCTGGAGGCAGGTATAATTTATCCTGTTACACATAGTCAGTGGGTAAGTCATGTTCATTGTATCCCTAAGAAGGGAGGTATTACTGTTGCTCCTAATGATAAAGATGAATTGATTCCACGAAGAATTATTACAGGTTATAGGATGGTAATTGATTTTTGCAAATTAAATAAGGCTACTAAGAAAGATCATTACCCCTTACCTTTTATCAATCAAATGCTAGAAAGATTATGCAAACATACACATTACTGCTTTCTAGATGGTTATTCTGGTTTCTCTCAAATACATGTGTCGGCTCAAGATCAATCAAAGACTACTTTTACATGCCCGTTTGGTACTTTTGCATATAGACGTATGCCTTTTGGTTTATGTAATGCACCTGCTACCTTTCAAAGATGCATGACGGCTATATTCTCTGACTTTTGTGAAAAGATTTGTGAGGTTTTCATGGACGACTTTTCCGTCTATGGATCTCCTTTTGATGATTGCTTGACCAATCTTCATTGAGTTTTGCAGAGATGTGAAGAAACTAATCTTGTCTTGAATTGGGAAAAGTGCCACTTTATGGTTAATGAGGGTATTGTCTTGGGGCATAAAGTTTCTGAAAGAGGTATTGAAGTTGATAAAGCCAAGGTTGGTGATATTGAAAATATGCCATGTCCCAAGGACATCAAAGGTATAATAAGTTTCCTTGGTCACGCCGGATTTTATAGGAGGTTCATTAAGGACTTCTCAAAAATTTCTCGGCCTCTGACTAATTTATTACAAAAAGATATACCATTTGTCTTTGATGATGATTGTGTAGAAGCATTTGAAATACTTAAGAAAGCATTAGTCTCTGCACCTATTGTTCAGCCACCTGATTGGAATTTACCCTTTGAAATTATGTGTGATGCTAGCGATTATGCTTTAGGTGCTGTTCTAGGGCAAAGAGTTGATAAGAAATTAAATGTTATCCATTATGCTAGTAAGACTCTAGACAATGCTCAAAGAAATTATGCTACTACTGAAAAAGAACTTTTAGCAGTTGTATTTGCTTGTGATAAGTTCAGACCTTATATTGTTGATTCTAAATTAACTATCCACAGTGATAATGATGCTATTAAATATCTTATGGAGAAGAAAGATGCTAAACCTAGACTTATTAGACGGGTTCTCTTGCTACAAGAATTTGATTTGCATATTGTTGATAGAAAAGGAGCTAAGAACCCCATTGCAGACAACTTATCTAGGTTAGAAAATGTTCTTGATGACCCACTACTTATTGATGATAGATTTCCTGATGAACAATTAAATGTCATAAGTACTTCTCGTAGTACCCCTTGGTATGCTGATTATGCTAATTACATAGTTACTAAATTCATACCACCTAGCTTCACATACCAACAAAAGAAAAAGTTCTTCTATGATTTGAGACATTACTTTTGGGATGACCCACATCTTTATAAAGAAGGAGTAGATGGTGTTATTAGACGTTGCATACCTGAGCATGAACAGGAACATATCCTACGCAAGTGCCACTCCGAAACTTATGGAGGACACCACGTGGGAGATAGAACTGCACATAAGGTATTGCAATCTGGTTTTTATTAGCCTACTCTCTTCAAGGATGCCCGTAAGTTTGTCTTATATTGTGATGAATGTCAAAGGATTGGTAATATTAGTAGACGTCAAGAAATGCCTATGAATTATTCACTTGTTATTGAACCATTTGATGTTTGGGGCTTTGACTATATGGGACCTTTTCCTTCCTCTAATGGATATACACATATTTTAGTTGCTGTTGATTATGTTACTAAGTGGGTAGAAGCTATTCCAACTAGTAGTGCTGATCATAACACTTCTATTAAAATGCTTAAAGAAGTTATTCTTCCAAGGTTTGGAGTCCCTAGATATTTAATGACTGATGGTGGTCAACATTTTATTCATGGTGCTTTCCGTAAAATGCTTGCTAAATATGATGTCAATCATAGAATTGCATCTCCTTATCACCCACAGTCTAGTGGTCAAGTAGAATTGAGTAATAGAGAACTCAAATTAATTTTTCAAAAGACTGTCAACAGGTCTAGAAAGAATTGGTACAAGAAACTTGATGATGCATTATGGGCCTATAGAACTGCATATAAAAATCCTATGGGTATGTCTCCGTATAAAATGGTATATGGAAAAGCATGTCACTTAACTCTCAAACTAGAACATAAGGCATATTGGCTATTAAAGAGCTCAACTATGATTTTAAACTTGTCGGTGAAAAGAGGTTATTTGATATTAGCTCACTTGATGAATGGAGAACCCAAGCTTATGAAAATGCCAAGTTGTTTAAAGAAAAGGTTAAAAGATGGCACGACAAAAGGACACAAAAGTGTGAGTTTAATGTAGGTTATTATGTATTTCTATACAACTCTCGTTTAAGATTTTTTGCAGGAAAACTTCTCTCTAAATGGGAAGGACCGTATGTTATCGATGAGGTCTATCGTTCCGGTGCCATAAAAATCAACAACTTCGAAGGAACAAATCCGAAGGTGGTAAACGGTCAGAGAATTAAACATTATATCTCAGGTAATCCCATAAATGTTGAAACCAATATTATTGAAACCGTAACCCCGGAGGAATACATAAGGGACACTTTCCAGAATGTTTGCAGACTCCGAAAAGGAATAGGTATGTGGCACGGTAAGTAAACCGACTCCAAAACAATTTTTAAGGCAATATTTGTCCGTTTTGGAATATTTAGAAAAATAGAAAATTAAGTAGCAGTCCGGGAAGGACACGAGGGTCCCACGAGGGTGGAGGGTGCGCCCCCTACCTCGTGAGCACCTCGTGTGCCTTCCGGACTCCATTTTCTTGCACGATACGTACTATGGTCGGTAAAAATTCACTATATAATCTCCCGGGGGTTTTGACTCCCGTATCACGCAAAAATCTCCTGTCTTTGTTTTGAGCTGTTTTCTGTCAGGGTTGTCAAGGCCAGGCACTATGTCGTCTCCCTCCTCCTCCAACCATGAGGGAAACGATGCTTGGCTAATGAAGATAGAGCTGAAGAGAGAAGAACCTATGGAGATCAACAAGGATGAAGGGATCAAGAAGGCCATGGACGACCAAGTTCCAGCGACAGAAGACACCCTTCAACTGGATCATAATCTTCTTACCCCTACAGAAATCGAAGCTTTCAAGATGATTGAGTTGGCTCGTATACAAAATAGTATCTCACACGTGAAAATATTTTGTTGAAGGAGCATATCATCGCACTCGAGGGCATGATCCGCAAGTTAGAAGACCTCCTACGCTCGATGTGCGACTATCCGTCATCAACAACTCCACCTTCTTCACCAACAAAGGAGATATAATCACATGGGTATGGGCACTCCCCTTGGCAACCGCCAAGCTTGGGGGAGGTGCCCCGGTATCGTATCACAATCACAACTCCTATCTTTACCGTTTTCCTTAGTTCAATCCTATTAGTAGTATTTTGATCTAGTAGAATAAAGTTTATGGCATGATCTAGTTTTAAGTTTTGCTTTATGATCTCTCTATGTAATCGAGTCCGTGAGCTATATAATAAAGATTAGTGTTGAGTCAAGGGCTTGATTTTCTTGCTATGATCTTGGGTGAATAAAAGAAAAGAGAAAAAGAATAAGAAGAAACAAAAGTTCATATTGATCTTATTGATAGTAATGACTTCACATAGAAAGAGTGTGATGATTAAAAGTTGTTGGGAGTTGGCAGACATAGCTTTTGTCATCGTTGCAATTAATAGGAAGTAATAAGGAAAGAGAGGTTTCACATATAAATATACTATTATTGACATATTTTATGATTGGGAGCACTCATCAAAATATGACATGCTAAAGAGTTGATGTTGGACAAGGAAGACAACATAATGGGTTATGTTTTCTTATATCTGAGGTAAAGTATGTTGTCATGGATCATCCAACATGTTGAGCTTGCCTTTCCCCCTCATGCTAGCCAAATTCTCAGCACCAAGTAGAGATACTACTTCTGCTTCCAAATATCCTTAAACCAGTTTTTCCATGAGAGTCCACCATATCTACCTATGGGTTGAGTAAGATCCTTCAAGTAAGTTGTCATCGGTGAAAAGAAACAAAAATAGCTCTAAATATGTATGATTGGTGTGGGAGAAATAAGCTTTATACGACCTTGTGATGTGGAAGTAATAAAAGCGACGGACTGCATAATAAAGGTTCATATCACAAGGGGCAATATAAAGTGACGTTCTGTCGCATTAATATTTTGTGCATCCGACCATAAAAGCGCATGGCAACCTCTGCTTCCCTCTACGAAGGGCCTATCTTTTATCATTATCTTCTACCTTATGCAAGTGTCATGGTGATCTTCACCTCTCCCTTTTTCATTTTATCCTTTGGCAAGCCCAGCATGTTGGAAAGAACCTGATATATATATATATATATATATATATATATATATATATATATATATATATAATTTGATGTAGGGGGTCATGAGTTATTATTGTTGACATTACCCTCGAGGTAAAAGGTTGTGGGGCGAAACTATAAGCCCCTATCTTTCTCTATGTCCGATTAAAACTCCGTAACCACAAGTATTGCGCGAGTGTTAGCAATTATGAAGGACTAGATGATAGTTGAGTATGTGGACTTGATTTTTTTAGCTCTGACATAGACTCTTTCTGATGTTATGATAAATTGCAATTGCTGCAATGACTGAGGTTATAGTTTGTTGGTTCTCAATAAGGTTTCTGATTCATACTTTTGCATTGTGAATAGATCATCACTTGAACATAAGTAATCATATGACAATATCTATGTATGTTGTTGTTATGAGAATAATCATGACGCCTCTACCTCTAAACATGGGGACATATTTATTGTTATCGGCTTTCGCTTGAGGACAAGCGAGGTCTATGCTTGGGGGAGTTGATACGTCCATTTTGCATCATGCTTTTATATCGATATTTATTACATTATGGGCTGTTATTTCACATTATGTCACAATACTTATGGCGATTCTCTCTTATTTTACAAGGTTTACATAAGGAGGGAGAATGCCGGCAGCTGGAATTCTAGGCTGGAAAAGGAGCAAATATTAGAGACCTATTCTGTACAACTCCAAAAGTCCTGAAACTCCATGAAATACCTTATAATAAATAATGAAAAATCCTCACCAAAGATGAAGACCGGGGGGCCCACACCCTTTCCACAAGGGTGGGGGGCGCCCCCCCTAGGGCGCGCCCCCTACCTCGTGGCCCCCCTGGTGGCTCTCCGATGACCATCTTCTCCTATATGAAGTCTTTCGTCGAGAAAAAAAAATAAGAAGCAACCTTTCGGGATGAAACTCCTCCGCCACGAGGCAGAACCTTGGCGGAACCAATCTAGGGCTCCGGCAGAGCTGTTTTGTCGGGGAAACTTCCCTCCCGGAGGGGGAAATCATCGCCATCGTCATCACCAACGCTCCTCTCATTGGGAGAGGGCAATCTCCATCAACATCTTCATCAGCACCATCTCATCTCAAAACCCTAGTTCATCTCTTGTATCCAATTCTTGTCTCCAAGTCCGGGATTGGTGCTAGTAGGTTGCTAGTAGTGTTAATTACTCCTTGTAGTTGATGCTAGTTGGTTTAATTGGTGGAAGATCATATGCTCAGATCCTTTGTGCATATTATTACCCCTCTGATTATGAACATGAATATGCTTTGTGAGTAGTTAAGTTTGTTCCTGAGGACAAGGGAGAAGTCTTGCTATTAGTAGTCATGTGAATTTGGTATTCGTTTGATATTTTGATGAGATGTATGTTGTCTAGCCTCTAGTGGTGTTATGTGAACGTCGACTACATAACACTTCACCATTATTTGGGCCTAGAGGAAGGCATTGGGAAGTAATAAGTAGATGATGGGTTGCTAGAGTGATAGAAGCTTAAACCCTAGTTTATGCGTTGCTTCGTAAGGAGCTGATTTGGATCCATATGTTTCATGCTATGGTTAGGTTTACCTTAATACTTTTGTTGTAGTTGCGGATGCGTGCAATAGAGGTTAATCATAGAGTGGGATGCTTGTTCAAGTAAGAACAACACCCAAGCACCGGTCCACCCACATGTCAAATTATCAAAGTACCGAACGCGAATCATATGAACATGATGAAAACTAGCTTGACGATATTCCCATGTGTCCTCGGGAGCGCTTTTCCTTATATAAGAGTTTGTCCAGGCTTGTCCTTTGCTACAAAAAGGATTGGGCCACCTTGCTGCACTTTATTTACTTTTGTTACTTGTTGCTCGTTACAAATTATCTTATCATAAAATTATCTGTTACCACTTATTTCAGTACTTGCAGAGAATACCTTGCTGAAAACCGCTTATCATTTCCTTCTGCTCCTCGTTGGGTTCGACACTCTTACTTATCGAAAGGACTACTATAGATCCCCTATACTTGTGGGTCATCAAGACTCTTTTCTGACGCCGTTGCCGGGGAGTGAATCGCCTTTGGTAGGTGGAATTTGGGGAGGAGAAATTTATATAGTGTGCTGAAATTTACTGTCACTTGTTACTATGGAAAGTAATCCTCTGAGGGGCTTGTTCGGGGTATCTTCACCCCGACCAGTAGAGCAAAGAGTTGCTCCTCAACCTACTAAACCTATTGAAGATGAAATTCCTTATGAGTATCCTTCGGGTATTATAGAAAAACTGATAGCTAATCCTTTTACAGGAGATGGAACAAAGCATCCTAATGAACACCTAATATATGTGGATGAAGTTTGTGGATTATTTAAGCTTTGCAGGTATACCCGATGATGTTGCTAAGAAGAAGGTCTTCCCTTTATCTTTGAAGGGAGACGCATTGACATGGTATAGGCTATGTGATGATACGAGATCATGGAACTATAGAAGATTGAAATTGGAATTTCATCAAAAGTATTACCCTATGCATCTTGTTCATCATGATCACTATTATATATATAATTTTTGGCCTCGCAAAGGAGAAAGCATCGCTCAAGCATGGGGGAGGCTTAAATCAATGTTATATTCGTGCCCCAATCATGAGCTCTCAAGAGAAACAATTCTTCAAAAAATTTATGCTCGGCTTTCTTATAATAATCGCACCATGCTCGATACTTCTTGTGCTGTCTCTTTTATGATGAAGACTATCGGATTTAGATGGGATTTATTGGATAGAATTAAACGCAACTCTGAAGATTGGGATCTCGACAAAGGTAAGGAGTCAGGTATGACACCTAAGTGTGATTGTGTTAAATCTTTTATGGATGCCGATATTTTCCGTAAGTTTAGCACTAAATATGGACTTGATTCTGAGATAGTAGCTTCTTTCTGTGAATCTTTTGCTACTTATGTGGATCTCCCTAAGGGAAAGTAGTTTAAATATCATCCTCCCATAGAAGTAAAAGTAGTTGCACCTATTAAAGTTGAAGAAAAGACTGTCACTTATAATGATCCTATTGTTCCTACTTGTTATGTTGAGAAACCACCTTTCCCTGTTAGGATAAAGGATCATGCTAAAGCTTCAACTGTGGTTCGTAAAAGCAATATTAAAACATATACACCTCCTGAGCAAGTTAAAGTAGAACCTAATATTGATATTGTTAAAGATCTCTTGTCTGATAATATAGATGGGCATGTTATTTACTTCTGTAATGAAACTGCTAGAATTGCTAAACCTAGTGATACAAATAAACCTAGACCTGTGGTAGGCATGCCTGTTATTTATGTTAAAATAGGAGATCATGGTAATCATGGCTTATGTGATATGGGTGCTAGTGCTAGTGTAATACCTATTGACTTATACAAAGAAATTATGCATGACATCGCACCTGTTGAGTTAGGAGAAATTGATGTTGCTATTAAACTTGCTAATAGAGATACTATTTCACCAATGGGAATTGTTAGAGATGTTGAAGTCTTGTGTGGGAAAACTAAATATCTTGCTGATTTTCTTGTTCTTGGTTCCCCACAAGATAGCTTTTGTCCCATTATATTTGGTAGACCCTTCTTAAATACTGTTGATGCTACCATAGATTGCACAAGGGATGTTGTTACTGTCGGCTTAGATGATATGACTCATGAATTTAATTTCTCTAAATTTAGTAAACAACACCGTGAAGAAGAATTGCCTAGTAAGGATGAAATTATTGGTCTTGCTTCTATTGCTGTACCTCCTAGTGATCCTTTAGAACAATATTTGCTAGACCATGAGAATGATATGTTTATGAATGAAAGGAGGGAAATAGATGAAGTATTCTTTAAACAGGCACCTATACTGAAACACAATTTGCCTGTTGAAATCCTAGGGGATCCCCCTCCACCTAAGGGTGATCCCGTGTTTGAGCTTAAACCGTTGCCTCATAATCTTAAATATGCTTATCTTGATGAAAAGAAGATATATCCTGTTATTATTAGTGCTAACCTTTCAGAGCATGAAGAAGAAAGATTATTGAAAACTCTGAAGAAGCACCGTGCTGCTATTGGATATACTCTTGATGATCTTAAGGGCATTAGTCCCACTCTATGTCAACATAAAATAAATTTGGAAGCAGATGCCGAACCAGTTTGTGATCCTCAACGACGTCTGAATCCTAACATGAAAGAAGTGGTAAGAAAAGAAATACTAAAGCTTCTGGACGCAGGTATAATTTATCCTGTTACACATAGTCAGTGGGTAAGTCATGTTCATTGTATCCCTAAGAAGGGAGGTATTACTGTTGCTCCTAATGATAAAGATGAATTGATTCCACGAAGAATTATTACAGGTTATAGGATGGTAATTGATTTTCGCAAATTAAATAAGGCTACTAAGAAAGATCATTACCCCTTACCTTTTATCAATCAAATGCTAGAAAGATTATGCAAACATACACATTACTGCTTTCTAGATGGTTATTCTGGTTTCTCTCAAATACATGTGTCGGCTCAAGATCAATCAAAGACTACTTTTACATGCCCTTTTGGTACTTTTGCTTATAGACGTATGCCTTTTGGTTTATGTAATGCACCTGCTACCTTTCAAAGATGCATGACGGCTATATTCTCTGACTTTTGTGAAAAGATTTGTGAGGTTTTCATGGACGACTTTTCCGTCTATGGATCTCCTTTTGATGATTGCTTGACCAATCTTCATTGAGTTTTGCAGAGATGTGAAGAAACTAATCTTGTCTTGAATTGGGAAAAGTGCCACTTTATGGTTAATGAGGGTATTGTCTTGGGGCATAAAGTTTCTGAAAGAGGTATTGAAGTTGATAAAGCCAAGGTTGATGATATTGAAAATATGCCATGTCCCAAGGACATCAAAGTTATAATAAGTTTCCTTGGTCACGCCGGATTTTATAGGAGGTTCATTAAGGACTTCTCAAAAATTTCTCGGCCTCTGACTAATTTATTACAAAAAGATATACCATTTGTCTTTGATGATGATTGTGTAGAAGCATTTGAAATACTTAAGAAAGCATTAGTCTCTGCACCTATTGTTCAGCCACCTGATTGGAATTTACCCTTTGAAATTATGTGTGATGCTAGCGATTATGCTTTAGGTGCTGTTCTAGGGCAAAGAGTTGATAAGAAATTAAATGTTATCCATTATGCTAGTAAGACTCTAGACAATGCTCAAAGAAATTATGCTACTACTGAAAAAGAACTTTTAGCAGTTGTATTTGCTTGTGATAAGTTCAGACCTTATATTGTTAATTCTAAATTAACTATCCACACTGATAATGATGCTATTAAATATCTTATGGAGAAGAAAGATGCTAAACCTATACTTATTAGACGGGTTCTCTTGCTACAAGAATTTGATTTGCATATTGTTGATAGAAAAGGAGCTGAGAACCCCATTGCAGACAACTTATCTAGGTTAGAAAATGTTCTTGATGACCCACTACCTATTGATGATAGATTTCCTGATGAACAATTAAATGTCATAAGTACTTCTCGTAGTACCCCTTGGTATGCTGATTATGCTAATTACATAGTTGCTAAATTCATACCACCTAGCTTCACATACCAACAAAAGAAAAAGTTCTTCTATGATTTGAGACATTACTTTTGGGATGACCCACATCTTTATAAAGAAGGAGTAGATGGTGTTATTAGACGTTGTGTACCTGAGCATGAACAGGAACATATCCTACGCAAGTGCCACTCCGAAACTTATGGAGGACACCACGTGGGAGATAGAACTGCACATAAGGTATTGCAATCTGGTTTTTATTAGCCTACTCTCTTCAAGGATGCCCGTAAGTTTGTCTTATATTGTGATGAATGTCAAAGGATTGGTAATATTAGTAGACGTCAAGAAATGCCTATGAATTATTCACTTGTTATTGAACCATTTGATGTTTGGGGCTTTGACTATATGGGACCTTTTCCTTCCTCTAATGGATATACACATATTTAAGTTGCTGTTGATTACGTTACTAAGTGGGTAGAAGCTATTCCAACTCGTAGTGCTGATCATAACACTTCTATTAAAATGCTTAAAGAAGTTATTCTTCCAAGGTTTGGAGTCCCTAGATATTTAATGACTGATGGTGGTCAACATTTTATTCATGGTGCTTTCCGTAAAATGCTTGCTAAATATGATGTCAATCATAGAATTGCATCTCCGTATCACCCACAGTCTCGTGGTCAAGTAGAATTGAGTAATAGAGAACTCAAATTAATTTTTCAAAAGACTGTCAACAGGTCTAGAAAGAATTGGTACAAGAAACTTGATGATGCATTATGGGCCTATAGAACTGCATATAAAAATCCTATGGGTACGTCTCCGTATAAAATGGTATATGGAAAAGCATGTCACTTAACTCTCAAACTAGAACATAAGGCATATTGGCTATTAAAGAGCTCAACTATGATTTTAAACTTGTCGGTGAAAAGAGGTTATTTGATATTAGCTCACTTGATGAATGGAGAACCCAAGCTTATGAAAATGCCAAGTTGTTTAAAGAAAAGGTTAAAAGATGGCACGACAAAAGGATACAAAAGTGTGAGTTTAATGTAGGTTATTATGTATTGCTATACAACTCCCGTTTAAGATTTTTTTGCAGGAAAACTTCTCTCTAAATGGGAAGGACCCTATGTTATCGATGAGGTCTATCGTTCCGGTGCCATAAAAATCAACAACTTTGAAGGAACAAATCCGAAGGTGGTAAACGGTCAGAGAATTAAACATTATATCTCAGGTAATCCCATAAATGTTGAAACCAATATTATTGAAACCGTAACCCCGGAGGAATACATAAGGGACACTTTCCAGAATGTTTGCAGACTCCAAAAAGGAATAGGTATGTGGCACGGTAAGTAAACCGACTCCAAAACAATTTTTAAGGCAATATTTGTCCGTTTTGGAATATTTAGAAAAATAGAAAATTAAGTAGCAGTCCGGGAAGGACACGAGGGTCCCATGAGGGTGGAGGGTGCGCCCCCTACCTCGTGAGCACCTCGTGTGCCTTCTGGACTCCATTTTCTTGCACGATACGTACTGTGGTCGGTAAAAATTCACTATATAATCTCCCGGGGGTTTTGACTCCCGTATCACGCAAAAATCTCCTGTCTTTGTTTCGTGCTGTTTTCTGTCAGGGTTGTCAAGGCCAGGCACTATGTCGTCTCCCTCCTCCTCCAACCATGAGGGCAACGATGCTTGGCTAATGAAGATAGAGCTGAAGAGAGAAGAACCTATGGAGATCAACAAGGATGAAGGGATCAAGAAGGCCATGGAGGACCAAGTTCCAGCAACAGAAGACACCCTTCAACTGGATCATAATCTTCTTACCCCTACAGAAATCGAAGCTTTCAAGATGATTGAGTTGGCTCGTATACAAAATAGTATCTCACACGTGAAAATATTTTGTTGAAGGAGCATATCATCGCACTCGAGGGCATTATCCGCAAGTTAGAAGACCTCCTACGCTCGATGTGCGACTATCCGTCATCAACAACTCCACCTTCTTCACCAACAAAGGAGATATAATCACATGGGTATGGGCACTCCCCTTGGCAACCGCCAAGCTTGGGGGAGGTGCCCCGGTATCGTATCACAATCACAACTCCTATCTTTACCGCTTTCCTTAGTTCAATCCTATTAGTAGTATTTTGATCTAGTAGAATAAAGTTTATGGCATGATCTAGTTTTAAGTTTTGCTTTATGATCTCTCTATGTAATCGAGTCTGTGAGCTATATAATAAAGATTAGTGTTGAGTCAAGGGCTTGATTTTCTTGCTATGATCTTGGGTGAATAAAAGAAAAGAGAAAAAGAATAAGAAGAAACAAAAGTTCATATTGATCTTATTGATAGTAATGACTTCACATAGAAAGAGTGTGATGATTAAAAGTTGTTGGGAGTTGGCAGACATAGCTTTTATCATCGTTGCAATTAATAGGAAGTAATAAGGAAAGAGAGGTTTCACATATAAATATACTATTATTGACATATTTTATGATTGAGAGCACTCATCAAAATATGACATGCTAAAGAGTTGATGTTGGACAAGGAAGACAACATAATGGGTTATGTTTTCTTATATCTGAGGTAAAGTATGTTGTCATGGATCATCCAACATGTTGAGCTTGCCTTTCCCCCTCATTCTAGCCAAATTCTCAGCACCAAGTAGAGATACTACTTCTGCTTCCAAATATCCTTAAACCAGTTTTTCCATGAGAGTCCACCATATCTACCTATGGATTGAGTAAGATCCTTCAAGTAAGTTGTCATCGGTGAAAAGAAACAAAAATAGCTCTAAATATGTATGATTGGTGTGGGAGAAATAAGCTTTATACGATCTTGTGATGTGGAAGTAATAAAAGCGACGGACTGCATAATAAAGGTTCATATCACAAGGGGCAATATAAAGTGACGTTCTGTCGCATTAATATTTTGTGCATCCGACCATAAAAGCGCATGGCAACCTCTGCTTCCCTCTACGAAGGGCCTATCTTTTATCATTATCTTCTACCTTATGCAAGTGTCATGGTGATCTTCACCTCTCCCTTTTTCATTTTATCCTTTGGCAAGCCCAGCATGTTGGAAAGAACCTGATATATATATATATATATATATATATATATATATATATATATAATTTGATGTAGGGGGTCATGAGTTATTATTGTTGACATTACCCTCGAGGTAAAAGGTTGTGGGGCGAAACTATAAGCCCCTATCTTTCTCTATGTCCGATTAAAACTCCGTAACCACAAGTATTGCGCGAGTGTTAGCAATTATGAAGGACTAGATGATAGTTGAGTATGTGGACTTGATTTTTTTAGCTCTGACATAGACTCTTTCTGATGTTATGATAAATTGCAATTGCTGCAATGACTGAGGTTATAGTTTGTTGGTTCTCAATAAGGTTTCTGATTCATACTTTTGCATTGTGAATAGATCATCACTTGAACATAAGTAATCATATGACAATATCTATGTATGTTGTTGTTATGAGAATAATCATGACGCCTCTACCTCTAAACATGGGGACATATTTATTGTTATCGGCTTTCGCTTGAGGACAAGCGAGGTCTAAGCTTGGGGGAGTTGATACGTCCATTTTGCATCATGCTTTTATATCGATATTTATTACATTATGGGATGTTATTTCACATTATGTCACAATACTTATGGCGATTCTCTCTTATTTTACAAGGTTTACATAAGGAGGGAGAATGCCGGCAGCTGGAATTCTGGGCTGGAAAAGGAGCAAATATTAGAGACCTATTCTGTACAACTCCAAAAGTCCTGAAACTCCATGAAATACCTTATAATAAATAATGAAAAATCCTCACCAAAGATGAAGACCAGGGGGCCCACACCCTTTCCACGAGGGTGGGGGGCGCCCCCCTAGGGCGCGCCCCCTACCTCGTGGCCCCCCTGGTGGCTCTCCGATGACCATCTTCTCCTATATGAAGCATTTCGTCGAGAAAAAAAATAAGAACCAACCTTTCGGGATGAAACTCCTCCGCCACGAGGCAGAACCTTGGCGGAACCAATCTAGGGCTCCGGCAGAGCTGTTTTGCCGGGGAAACTTCCCTCCCGGAGGGGGAAATCATCGCCATCGTCATCACCAACGCTCCTCTCATTGGGAGAGGGCAATCTCCATCAACATCTTCATCAGCACCATCTCATCTCAAAACCCTAGTTCATCTCTTGTATCCAATTCTTGTCTCCAAGTCCGGGATTGGTGCTAGTAGGTTGCTAGTAGTGTTAATTACTCCTTGTAGTTGATGCTAGTTGGTTTAATTGGTGGAATATCATATGCTCAGATCCTTTATGCATATTATTACCCCTCTGATTATGAACATGAATATGCTTTGTGAGTAGTTACGTTTGTTCCTGAGGACAAGGGAGAAGTCTTGCTATTAGTAGTCATGTGAATTTGTTATTCGTTCGATATTTTGATGAGATGTATGTTGTCTAGCCTCTAGTGGTGTTATGTGAACGTCGACTACATAACACTTCACCATTATTTGGGCCTAGAGGAAGGCATTGGGAAGTAATAAGTAGATGATGGGTTGTTAGAGTGACAGAAGCTTAAACCCTAGTTTATGCGTTGCTTCGTAAGGGGCTGATTTGGATCCATATGTTTCATGCTATGGTTAGTTTACCTTAATACTTTTGTTGTAGTTGCGGATGCCTGCAATAGAGGTTAATCATAAGTGGTATGCTTGTTCAAGTAAGAACAGCACCCAAGCACCGGTCCACCCATGTCAAATTATCAAAGTACCGAACGCGAATCATATGAAAGTGATGAAAACTAGCTTGACGATATTCACATGTGTCCTCGGGAGCGCTTTTCCTTATATAAGAGTTTGTCCAGGCTTGTCCTTTGCTACAAAAAGGATTGGGCCACCTTGCTGCACTTTATTTACTTTTGTTACTTGTTGCTCGTTACAAATTATCTTATCACAAAACTATCTGTTACCACTTATTTCAGTACTTGTAGAGAATACCTTGCTGAAAACCGCTTATCATTTCCTTCTGCTCCTCGTTGGGTTCGACACTCTTACTGATCGAAAGGACTACGATAGATCCCCTATACTTGTGGGTCATCAGGGGTCAGTCCGGTGGGATCCTCCTCGGGGTGAAATGCGAATCTTTACATGTGTTTAATGTGGTTTCGAAGATTTTACCATCAAATTTCTTGTACGGTCGAAAGTTGCTGGCTTCAGATGGGCCTTGGTTGCCGTAGATGGTGCGGCCCAGCCAAAGCTCAAACCGGATTTACTAGCGGATCTGTTGAGTATTTGTGGTGATGAAAGACTTCCCATTTAGGTGGGGGAGACTTCAATATAATTAGAAGACAAGACGAAAAAATAATGACAATTTCTAGGGGAGATGGTCATTCATGTTTAATACGATCATTGAAAGTCTTGAGTTGAGGGAGATTGACCTCACTGGGACACAATTCACTTGGGATAATTCTTTACCAGCACCTACTTATGAGAACTTAGACCGGGTTCACACTAGTATTGAGTGGGAACAAAAATTTCCTTTGGTAATGGTTCATGCCCTAGAGAGGGCTATTTCTGATCATACTCCACTGTTGGTTGATTCTGGGGAAGCGACACATGTGGGCAACAGAAATAATTTCTGTTTTGAATTAGGATGGTTTGAGAGGGAAGGCTTCCTTGATCTCATTGCAGCCGAATGGGCCAAGGAGTCGGGTGGGATATCAAATATTGATAGATGGGAAAACAATATTAGACACTTGCGCCAATTTTTTAGAGGATGGGCCAAGAATCAAAGTGGTTTATATAAAGTAGAAAAGGAGAGACTGATACAAATTATTAATGAGCTTTATTTGAGTGCGGAAACCACACTTCCTAATATGTCTGACCGGAATATTAAAAATGAGGCGGAGAAGAAGTTACAAGCTCTTTTGCGAGAAGAGGAGATGAAATGGGCACTTAGAGAGAAGATATCTAAGATAGTCCAAGGGGAAGATAATACCCAATTCTTTGATCTCATAGCTAATAGGAGACACCGGCAAAAGAAAATTATTCAACTTTAACAAGATGAGGGTACAATTTTAGGGCATGAGAACCTCAAACTGTACATATCCAATTATTATAAAAAGCTTTTCGGAGTACCAGAAGAAAATTCTATATCCCTAGACGAGAGGGAGATCGGGGATATACCTCAGCTTAGCTCCAACGAGAATGAGGTGTTGTCTGCTCGTTTCATAGAGAAAGAGGTGTTTGATGCAATATCACAAATGAAACAAAGTAAAGCCCCTGGATCGGATGGGTTCGTGGCGGAATTTTATAAGTGGTGTTGGCATATAATCAAGGGAGATCTTATGCCTTTGTTCCAGGACTTGTTAGATTATAAATTACAGTTATTCCACTTAAATTTTGGAACAATAACATTGTTCCCAAATAAGGTGGAGGCAATCCGTATTGAGCAATTTAGACCGATATGTCTTCTCAGTGTAAGCTTCAAGATCTTTACCAAGGTTGGCCCGAATAGGTTAATCTAGATAGCTCATTTGGTAGTTCAACAAACCCAAACCGCGTTCATGCCATGATGACACATCCTCGAAGAGGTTGTCATCTTACATGAAACTCTCCATGAAATGGACACAAAGAAACTAAATGGTCTTATATTCAAAGTTGACTTTGAGAAAACGTATGATAAGGTCAAATGGCCCTTCCTCCAGCAAGCCTTTCGTATGAAAGGGTTCAGTGAGTCATGGATATCTCAGGTGGATGCATTCACACAAAAAAGGTAGTGTTGGGATAAAAGTAAATGATGACACTGGGCATTATTTTCAGACTCACAGGGGGCTAAGACAGGGGGACTCCATGTCTCCCATGTTGTTAAACATAGTAGTCCTTATCGGTCAGCCTAAAGAGAATGGCCAAGTAGGACGACTAGTTCCCCAGGAGCAGGGGGTATACATACTAAAATACAATGATGACACCATTATTTTCATGGAGCACGACCTCGCGGAGGCCAGGAATATGAAGCTTGTGCTTTGCCTATTTGAGCAATTTTTTGGACTAAAAATAAATTTTAACAAAATTGAATTGTTCTGTTTCAGGAGAGCGAAAGAGGTACATGATGAGTACAGAAAATTATTTGGATGTGAAATGGGTTCCGTACAATTTAGTTACTTAGGGATCCGAGTCCACCATAGGCATTTAATGAACAAGGAATGGAAATGTATAGAAGATAGATTTGAAAAAAGACTAAGCTGCTGGAAGGGCAAGCTAATGTCATACGGAGGTCGGCTGGTTCTGATAAATTCAGTTTTGACGAGCTTGCCAATGTTCCTTCTATCCTTCTTTGAAGTGCCCTTAGGGGTGCGAAAGAGATTAGACTTCTATAGATCCTGCTTCGTTTGGCAAAGTGATGAGACTAAGAAGAAATATCTATTGGCCCAATGGGATATCATCTGCAGACCCAAGGACCAAGGTGGGTTAGGGGTTGAGAACTTAGAGGTAAAGAACAGATGCTTGCTTAGCAAATGGCTTTACAGGTTATCATAGAAGACTGAGGGTATGTGCGTACAAATTTTGCGGAATAAGTACTGACGCACTAAAACTTTGGCCTAGGTTACAGCTAGACCTATAGACTCACCTTTTTCGGAAGGGTTAATGAGGACAAAAGTCACCTTCCAATGGGTGAGGTTCATCGTAGGTAAAGGTACGACCACTAAATTCTGGGAGGATACGTGGCTGGGGAAGATGCCTCTAGCCCTATAGTATCCATCACTATATAATATTGTGCAACAAAAGGATGACTTTGTTGCCACGGTATTAAATTCGGTACTGCTTAATATCCAATTTAGGCGATCCCTAGTAGGGGATCGGTGGAACGTGTGGTTACACCTTGTCCGCAGGTTGATGGAAGTTCAACTATCGGACCACAAAGAAACGTCTCGCTGGAAGTTTGCTGCGAACGGGATCTTTTCGGTGAAATCTATGTATCTGGACTTAATTGATTCAGGGTCATTGTCTAGGTCTTTACACATATGGAAAATTAAAGTTCAGCTTCGAATTAAGATTTTCATGTGGTTCATTCACAAAGGAGTCATTTGACAAAAGATAATTTGCTTAAAAGAAGTTGGATCGGTAGCTCCAGATGTTGTTTTCGTGAGCACTATGAAACAATTAAACACCTATTTCTCGAGTGTCCACTTGCAAAATTATTATGGCACTCAATTCATATAGCTTTTAACGTACATCCCCGAATGAGCATAAACACGTTATTTGGGACATGGCTCAATGAAGTGGACTTACATATGGCGAAACATATTCGGATAGGGATATGTGCACTACTTTGGGCGATATGGAATACAAGAAATGATGTGATTTTTAATGGGAGAAACTTCACGATTTTTTTGCAGGTAATCTACAGACCTACAACGTGGATCTGTATGTGGTCATTACTCAGTCATGTGGGCTGCAGTGAGCTTTTGGTTATTGCGTGCAACCGTTGGGAGACGGTAGCACATGCTATCTTCAGCCGATTTGGATATCGTGTTGATAATAGACTAAGTGTATAGGCATCGTAGTCTGATCTGTATTGCCGGATGTGGCATTTTTCATTTGTTTTATTGCGATTGGCACTTTGATTATGAGATCCTAGTGACCAAAAGACTTTGTTATTTTATTGTTAATAAGATGGATGCATGCATCGATTGATGCAGAGACCGGGGGTTTTGCCTCCTTTTCCAAAAAAATACACTAATTAACACAAGTAACATACAATCATCACAAGGATGAAAAGCAACGCATTGCGTTTGTCATTCAGGTGGATTAACCTAATAATGCTTTAATTTTCCAACCAACCCTTGCTTATTTTTTCATTTGGCTAACACAGTCTTTTTTTTGCTTTTGGTACCATTTTCTGATAGCAGGTTACAAAATACAATGAGTAGTGTAAGAACCGCCAAGCATAGACGGACACACTTACTTATTGTAAAGAAATGAACACAAAACAAATCACACATACAACAAAACATGAAGAAGTGACCGGTCATATTTCCAACCATTTGGTTTGATCACTGATATGCAGTGTACCTTGTCGGCACCAACATCAGTGGCGTCTTCTTTCGAATGGTCAGAGCCCCTTCCTCCTCCATGCTTAGATCCTCAATATTCATTCCAGGTGGAAGCTCCCAGTTGAAGCAGTAAAGCATGTTGGCCAGGATGAATTCTACGTTGGCCACACCCATGTCCATTCCTGGGCAGATGCGCCGTCCCGAGCCAAAGGGCAAAAGCTCGAAATGTGCTCCATTGAAGTCTATATCCATGACCTCAAAACGTTCAGGGTAAAACTCCTCCGGGTCCTTCCAAACATTGGGATCCCTAGCAATAGCCCATGCATTTACAATAACCCTTGTCTTGGCTGGGATGTCGTATCCTGCAATCTGAATCTTCCGTAAGGTCTCCCTTGGTACCAGCAAAGCCGCCGGGATACGCAGCCGTAGGGTCTCCTTGACAACCATTCTTAAGTAGCATAGGTTGGACATGTCTTCGTTTTGCACCCTCTCTTTCTTCCCTACTGCAGTTCTGATTTCTTCTTGTACCTTCTTGAGCACCCTTGGGTGCCGAATTAGCTCTGCCATTGCCCAGTTTATTGTTATTGCACTAGTATCATTGCCAGCGACGAAAGTGTCCTGCAACATATGTATTCACGTGAGAAAAATATATTTGAGTACTAGTTGCACAAGAAGATGAACCAAATATTAATTCTTTTCTTTCCGAAAAGGAGTTGCATGATGCATCTTCCACAACGAATGCGATAATTATTATTACCATGAGGATAGCCTTTACATGATCCTTAGTGATCTTATTTTGCTTTTTCCATAAGTCGATAAGTTCTTCCAGAAGTGCTGATCCGCAATTGTCATCAAGTTTTTTTCTAGTGGGGTCTTCATTCACGTAATGCTCGATGACTTGTTCGAAGAATCCATCGAGCTTCTTAAAGATCCTGTGTCGGCGGGCCTTGATGCCTGTAACATGGTCAAAGAGGCTGCCAGTGGCGTTGGCAAAGAAGTCCTCGGCAGAGAAGCTGCTCAGCATGTCCACGGCCTCGTTCATCACAGGGACCAATTGCCCCTTGAATTTCTCTGCAGCGCGGTTTCCCCCAAAAACAAAAGAGCCAAAGATCCCATCCAACGTAGCAGAGATGTAGTCAGGAACCGGCACTGGTTTTGTCCCGATACTGGTGAGGTTATTCACCAGCTTTTCTACCTAATCATTGACATGTAGAAATTAATAGGATTACCACAGTCGTTTCCTGTTAATTCTCAATATTTTCTTATCCATGGACTAATAATTTATGTTTAGTTATGGACTACACACTCTCTCTCTACATGGCAAAAACTAACTCTATGTATAGTACTATGGCTAATATTAATTCTGAAGAAAGCAACCGTACTTAAGTGTCAGATGTGAATTATGCAGCTAGGTTGAACATGAGATTAGTTTGTTTTCTGCATTTAGTTGTCTTAGTTTGAAACTATCTACCAAGGATGCATGTCTCACACATGAACTGTGCCAAATGGTCTCAAGGTGTATGCTTCAAAAGGAAAAATGAATTCATCGCCCAACTATTAGATAATTTTACTTAGGGAGATGATACATATGTGACTAACATGTGTCCCCTAGAAAACTATAACAGTGTCACATCTCCATATATTTTTCTTTTATTTTGTATTAATAAATGATTATGACAAAAGTTATAAACCATCAGCGGTTTGATTAGACTTTACGATCAAAATGTTGGAAGACTATAATTTAACTAACATATGTTTATAGTTGTCCTAAAAATGGATATATCCTTGAAAATTATACGTTGGCAGTAGAGAAAAAATATCTACTTCTGATAATTATGCCTAAGCTAATCTCGCTCATAAATCCCCATAACTTTCCTGAGAGAAAAACAAGTTATCTTCAAAATTAATCCAAAACGTATCAGAGAAGATAGATAACTATATCGTTAACGAGTATATATTTATATTTGTTGCGGACGGAAACAGCCTCTAAAATTCTGCAGTACATGAAAATATATAATCATGGTCTTCATTTAAATTAATCACAAATGATAAATCTTAATAATTTCCCTGCAAGAAAACCTTGATAGCCATATACTATAAAGTATCAGAGACATTAAATCACTATAGACACACCTGCAAAAATCAAAACTCCTAATCATCACGAATGCATGCCTCAGGCTCGAAGCAAATCTGTATCTGTCCTATTCAATTTCTCTGTATTATCTAGAGTATTCATTTCTATGTTTCCCATTTTATATTTGTACTTGTATTTTTATCTCTAGAATATGAACAAGCAGAAGTCAATGAGATATATTTCCAGTCTAGATTTTCTTGGACATACTTTCATACAAGTAGTATCATATTTATGTGATTCTTCAAGTACATATGTAAACAAACATCTACTATCAATGAGCATATGTTTCTTAGTAGACTAAGAACTGGTATTGCTAAGTTTTTTCACATTTAGTCTTTATCTAATAACTAATTGAGTACATATGCACAAATCTGGGAGAATCATATTTGTAGACATAATGCTGCACAAAAGTATGCACTGTAAATAAATAAAAGCATATGGTCCATGTAAATAAGTCACAAACACTCGTAGATTTAGTGGACCCTTTTGATACCACATACGAACAATCGGATTGCTCACCATCTGAGTTATGTGTACTGAGTTAATATCATGTACTATGAATATGCTAACTTAGTACAAAAAATCTAGTAGCAGACACATCATCACAATTTTAAAGGCACAAACTGATTTAACTTCAATTATAATTGGTCCATCAATTAGTTTCAATCCAAACTTCTAGTGTGCATTATAAATATACCAAAATGCGAAGTTATCCTCAGCCAAAAAAGCTTCTTATTAGCTGCTGTCCGTCTCGTCCAGGACAGTTTTTATTGTAATAAACTCCAGAAGGTATTTGTATAATTTTCAGTTTTCTAATATTATGATATATAGATTTTCAATGCGTAGGACTGGAAGGCTTAACTTTAAATCATAAAAACTTTTTGTAGAACTTGTTTTTTAGATGAGCACTGGTGTCTTTTAATTCAGCATGGTTCGGATGGTGGATATAAAAACACAGTATTTATAATCTCATAATATTCGTGTCTGTGTCACTCTTTCTTTCTTAGTCACTCAAAAATTTCTTAGTGTCCATATAGTAATTCTTGGTGCACATATGTGTGCGAGTAACCCAGCTTACTGTACTTGTTTTTCTCTTACACTTCCGATAAATTTAATATCGTGCATAAGTTCACATGGAAAATACAAGATCGATCTACATAGTTTCAATTTGGAAGTTTCTATGTGCGCGCTCCCACATGGGCGATAAGTTGATGACTAATATAAGATTTTCATACAATTTCACTCATTCACAAAACTAATCACGTACGTACCTGGGCATCGCGAGCGTAGCAAGCGGCCTGCACGCGACGCTTGCTGAGAAGCTCGAGGATGAAAAGCTTGCGCATCTCCTGGACATAGTCGCTGTAGGGGGAGAAGATGACGTCCTTGTAGCCATACGACAGCAACCGTGGCCCTGCCGAGGGGGACCGTCCGGAGCAGTCGACGTTGTGGGTCTTGAGAGCCTCGCGTGCGGCCTCCGGCGAGGACAGCACCACCGTCCGCACCATGCCCAGCCGCAGCATCATCACCGGCCCGTGCCGCTTTGAGAGCGCCAACAGGCTCCGGTGGGCCAGCGGGCCGATCTGGTGCAGGTTGCCGAGGATGGGCAGCTGCCAGGGCCCTGGTGGCAGCCTAATGCTACCGGACCTGTTCCGGCTCCTGTGTAGGAGGAAGAGCAGGGAAACGAGTGGGAGGATTACTAGCAGAAGCTGCCATTGTTGGGGTTGGAGCTCTAGAAGCTGAGAAGCCAGCATTGTTCTAATCTTGCGTGATGTGTCGCTTTGGCTGAGGTCTCGGGTGGTTTAAATAGAAGGTTCCTAAGCCCATTCTTAGTTGGCGCTTTAAAGGACCTTTGTATCAGTTGGTCAAGTCATTTTAACCCCAATCATTGAAAGAAAAGAAAAAACATTGGTTGGCGAAGTAGAAGATGGCTTAAGACACCCATTAATGGAACCTGCCACAGTTCTGTTAAACAAAGAAGCAAAAAAAGACAGTAGCTAGCAAAGTAGTTAGAGGGGAGCGTAGTACTAATAAAATGTTTAAGGACTTGTCACTTGTGCCGTCTTGATGTGATGATGCCCACATGCACAAGAAAACAAACAAACTAGTGTCGACTGAAACTGGCATTTTTAATTTGCACAATGCTTAAACCGAAGGTGCACATCTCAAAGAGGAAAAAAAAATTGAATGTAACAAATTCTTGCAAAGATGTTCAATGCGTAAAAGTTAACTTTGTAGGTACTATAATATTTTCCTCAAGAACACATATTTATTCAGAAAATTAGTTTTGAACTTCAGTTGAACCCTTTTGCATATAAAGAACTCAAATATTTGTGTATATGTTTTTTTAAAGGGAGGTATATTGCGAAGATATCAATTACACACGGACTCTGCACCAACAAGATGTTACAAAAACAACTAGGATTCACACAGCCAAAGAAGAAATAAAAAGAAAGGAAAAAGGAAATGACCCGCCAAAGCGATCGCCTCCTCAACAGCAGCATAGATACCACCACTTAATACAACACACGAAAAATAAAGAATGTCATCAAAAGCAACACCTCCAAGAAGAAAACAGTGCACAAGCACCGTCGTTGCTCGATGCAAGATCTTATGTTTTCATCCTGAAGAAAGTCTGCACACTCAAAACAATTTCTTCAACAAGGCAATCGCGGGGCATAACCAATGACCAATGAAGGCCAAACCTTAGGTTTTCACCCAGTAAGCCACAACTCGGCACCCGATCCAGATATTCTGAGCAAGATCTCCTGGGGCCATTTCGGAACTTGTCAATGGCTAGAATCTAGTAGGACCTATATATCATGCAGGACGTTGTCGTGATGCGAGAGAAGCATGATGATCGCCACCTTAATAATCATGAAAGCAGGCTCGCACGCCGCCCCGAATCAGCCTGCCACCGCCAGGCCGGGTGCTTGCACCACCATGGTGCCTAGTAGCCAGCGCCGCCAGGCACCACCGCGCCAGCATCTAGGCACGTCCCAGAGTTGTCGATCCGTCCAAGCCCAACTAGGCCGCGTGAGATAGGCTCTCACGTCCATGGCCACACGGGCGCCCTGTCGTGGAGCAGCCATGCATCCATTGCCAATGTCGTCTCGCACTCGCCTTGAAAACCCACTGCTCCATGTAGCCGGATCACCACCAGATCACGATCTACCATCTCCATAGAATTATAGCACCTCCACGCGCGGGAAGAGGCCCCTGTCTCGCCCCACCTGGCCCGCGATCGCCGTGTGCCCGATCCGATCTGGCGGTAAGATCGTCCGGCTCAGGACCGGCAGCCATCATCCTGCCACTGCGCAATGGGCCGCGAGGCAGCAGATCCCCGCCGCCCCCTTCACTGGCTACGCTCGGCTTTGCCCAGCGGCGGCCTCGGGGGGCGACAAGAGGCAGTAGCAGTGGGAGGCGGCACGGGGCCTGATGACTACACTATACTAGGAAAAGGCCTGCTAGTGGTTTATTTGTTTTGCCTACTAATGGCGCACTACAGGTGCGCCACTAGCATCACGCCATTAGTATTTTTTACTAATGGCGCATCACGCAGTACATCATTAGTATGTCCCACGGTGCGTCATTAGTATGCCTCCCAGGGCCATATTTACCCATGTGCTCTGGCTTACTAATGGCGCACTAGTTGATGATGCGCCACTAGAGTGCTCTGGCTTACTAATGGCGCACTAGTTAGTGGTGCGCTACTTGTATGAATATTAGGGATTTTTTTCTTTTCTGATATTTGTACAGGTTACAAAATATATTACTGGACAGAATATAGATGGCACCACATATCAACAGCAAATTCGTCGAATACAATAGAAGATTAGTCTCCGAATACAACTCATCATATTAGTCTCCGAATTCAAAAGACCGAACAAAGAAAGAACATTACAAGTCTCAAGACCGCGAGTAGCGAGTTTGTCTTCACATTACAAGTCGATATCGATCAACTAGAAGAGAGCTGCGGTCATCACGATGAGCATCATCGCGATGAAACTGGTCTTCATCCGGTTCCTCCTCCGCTCCCTCCTCTCTCCGGCTAGATAGCGCGCGTATCTAGATTCCACCTCCGCCCTAGTGGTGTACCCTTTGTAACTGTTACCGCTGAAACGGTGAACCTGTCTCTGACACTCCTCCCAGTCGTCATAGACTCTGGGAACCTTACCCTTGTACACGACATACGACGGCATCTCTATACACTAGCCAAACAAAACGTTACTAACAATTCACAGACAATACATAAGCAATATATAAATATGCAACAAAAGGATCGGAAGAGAAAAGAAAGACATTAATAGTACGATTCATGGTCCTACTAATAAATAGCATCGATTACATCTAAGTTGAACGACTGTCCAAACCAAAGAGACATACAAGTTCATTAAAGTTTAATTACAACATGAGCTAATCGAAATTCCAGAACTACACATAGCATCACTACTTTCGACTCGACTCAGGGACCGGAGCGTGGATGAAGCCATCGTCTCTCGTGATGGCCATGAAATCACGGGCGTTGTCAGCCTGCATTTGTAGCGTTGTGTCTATCTCACTGTTGGACGGTTGATGTCTGGGGTAGAACTGCTCCGAGGTACGAAGGACATCTTGATGGATGATTTCCGCAAACTCTGACTGGATGCGAAAGAATTCTTGTCTGATGTCCGTGTCCTAGATTGCCGACAATCTTGCGGCCCAATCTTTGAGATTATTTAGTAGCAGAAGGTCATTATGGTCCCGTACGATTGTCCGCATGTGATGGAGGGCGTAATAGGCATCCTTTTGACCGCCAGGCGGCTGCTTGACGCAGGGGAATGTCGTATTGTGGGCGAACACATGCTTGTCGTACTTACGAATTGGCCTGGTGAAGGTGCCTCCAGATCTGGCGTTGTCGGGGAGAACATCATCAAGAACTTTCTTCATATTTGCGTAGTCTTTCTTCGACTGACGGTCTGAGTCGAAATACGTGGCCATGGAATATTTCGGGCTTAAGAGGATGAGTGTGCAATGTGTGTCACTGCACAAAACATGGAATGCTAGAAAAAAAGAACGATCAAAATCTAAGAAATCATATGTTACGGGGCGGTGAGGGGATGACTTACTCGGGAAAGTAAGGCACGAGGAAGTTATCCTTATCTGGATTTGCCAAAATGACGCCTTCGAGGTATGAACTCGCGACTTGCCGGTCCCCAGCGCTGCCCAAGATCTTGGCATGCATGTAGAAGGGGTCGACTATCGCGATGTCCAGGGTCTTGTCTCTAATGATCCACATCTCCATACTCAGCGAAAATAGCCGAACGAAGGTGTAGTGCAGCGGATGAAGGTTAAACATAACAAAGATGTCATCGAACCGCAGGACGATCGTACCCCCGATGGCGTTATCCACAAAGCCCTTGCCCTCTGGCACCTTGGCCTCGAAAACTGGGTATGCCACATCATTCTCGGAGAGACGCCGCTTTTCCAAAGAAAGAACACTTTCATGCAGACTCCGCATAGCACCGGTTGCAGCATTGAGCAGATTAGTCGGTAGCATCGGCCTACCCGCCACATGCACCCTCCTCGAGATATCCTTAGGTGAAGGTGGACCGTCCTAAGCACGAATCGTACTCGGTGCCGGCTGGCTGGCACCCTTGTTATTCTTTCTTTTCCGTCCCTTCTTCTTCTGCTGTAATGGGATCGAGTTCTGCTCACAGACTGCCTTCTTGAGTGTGTTTGGGCTAATAATATTTGGCACCTCGGCTATCTGAGGCTCGGTGAAGGCGGCAGCTGGAGGCGTCTCCTGAGAACTGAACGCCAGACGACGCCTGTTGCAATTTGGTTTCTCCGCGGTTCCAGCATGATAGTGGTCGTCTTTTTCAGGGTTGGGTTCTTGAGAAGGAGGCCCGAAGAATTCGTCACCGTACCCATGTTCGGCAAAGTACTTATCGACGTTGGTAACTGTACCGTCGTCGTTGTCGTCGTCGTCCAGATCCTGTGCCATATGCATGTTCCGATCCTGTGCCATAGGCATGTCCGGCATGTCCGGTAGCGTTGCGGCGGTCTTGCCATGGCTTGGCGCCGGCGCGACTGGCGGTGTTGTCTGTGGGGTGGTGTCCCCCGCCCCCAAACGAATCTGACTCTTCGGCCAAAGCAGGGGCCAGCTTACGCAGGCGCTGAGGGTCACCACATCATCTTCGTCGGCCCCAGCAGGTCGAATCGGAGGTAATAACTCCTCGCAGCCTGGCAGCACCCGAACCAGTTCAACCCTATACACGGTGGGTGGCATCGGATTACCGTGGAACACGGGGTTGCCCGGTTGAATGATTCTGCCCTTGGCGACATCGATCAACTCGCCACCCACGAAGTGCAGGAGAGTGCATGGAACGTCGGCGGCGCCCCGCAAAAACATGTAGGGCGCCAGGGATGCCCAGTCAAAGGCAAGGAGATGAAGTCATCGGCCGAGAGGCTTAATTAGTTACTGTGATGGCGTCGAGCTCGGCTAATGTCGAGGCACCGCTAATGGCGGGCGTGCAACTGACGGAGGGGCCGCTTGCTGCTGAGGTGCCGGCCGGCGTACACCCGGGTGCATTAAGCTCCAATGCCTGTGCCGGCGTCGGAGACACCAATACCGCCTCCGCCGGAGACACCAATGGCGCCTCCTGCGCGTTGTGCGAGTTGCTGACCGTGAAGCTGGGAACCGGGGCGGCCCCTGTTGGCCGCCCGCAATCCACGTCGTGAGCCCCTTAATCAAGGTAGGCACAATGGCGGTGAGCGTCGATCCCAGTTGTTGTTGCACTTGCTCTTGGACCATCTCCAGAATCCGTGCCACTTGTGCCTTGAGTTCTTGAACCTCGCGCGACTAGCTTTCCAAGCTGGTCTTTCTCTCCTTTCGCCCACCAGCGTTATAGTATGACGACCATTTGGTGGACAAGCCTTTGCCGGCCACACGACCAGCTGACGATGGCTTACTGAGCTTATCCTTGTTTCTCATTACGTTCAACGCCCTATTTAGAGTGATGTCCCAAGGGGTGCTCTGAGACGACCCCGTGCTACTGCTTTCTAGAAATTTGGCTTCATTAATTAGAATGCAACCATATGGAGCTAATTACGCGGGGGTGTATTCCTTACCAGAACACGCTCAAGCGCCCTGTTCTTTCGGATCCGTGGTAAGCTCCTTTGTTACCGGGTCCTCCATGTATCGGGCCCTGACATAGTCCCTGGTCTGCATGTCACGGTATTTCTCGAAGCGGGGCGGTAGGCCTTGCTCGGCACGCTCCGCGTCCTCCTTGTCCCATATAGGCCCCGCCACTCTATAACCGCCGGGACCGAGTTTGTGTTCCCCTAAGTTCAACTCCCGCATTTCTTTCCCCCACTGACTTGATTCAGAGGTTGCGCTGGTCTCGCACTTGATCTTGAACTCCTTGTAGTCATGTTCGCTGATCGAAGGATTTTTCGCCTTGATCTTCTCATAACTATCACCTTTGTCAATCATGCTCTTCACTGCACTTCTCCAAGTAGACAGGGCCGTGCTCATCGTCGTGAGGGCGGCACTGTTCACTTTATTCCCTGAGAGGCGTGTGTTTGCAAAGTCAGCGGGGAACTTGTATCGTTCGTGCAGCTTTGTGAAGAGGAGGCTGTGCAAATTCCCTCGGTCCTTATGCCTTAGGTTCTCGATGTGGATCGAGACGGTGCTCCGGAGAATGCACCCGAGCTGAAGCGAGTACCCCTTGACTAATTCTTTGGGCGCTGTTGGATGCCCGTCGGAGTTCACTTCAGTAAATTCCTCCTTGACGGTGCGGAGCACGTTCGGGCGCCAGTCCTTCCATTGCCTCTTCGGTTGGCTGGCATCTGTGCGTGCGCTACCATCATCAGTGGTGGCATCCTCGGCGGCACCATTAGTGGTGTCATCCCCGACGCCACTAGGGGTTGTGTAGTCAGGATCAGTGTCTTCCGCGGCGTCCTCATAGCGATGAGGTTCTTCCTCCATCTCTTGGGACAACTCCCAGAATTGCATGCCCGAACCGCCGGCCTCATCATTGTGGGCCATGTTTCGCTCTAAATAGGAAAAAAGTTTGGTCAAAAAGTTGGTTATTGTCAAGGAACAAGATCATGGTATCATCATTTAGGGTTTGTCGACACCGAGGCATCCTAAAAGCTAAGATTTTATCATTTGGGGTTTGTCGACGCGGAGGCACCCTAAAAGCCTAAGCTTTCATCATTTAGGTTTTTATCGACACCGAGGCACACTAAAAGCCAAGGTTTTATAATTTATGGTTTGTCGACACTGAGTCATCCTAAAAGCTAAGCTGTGAAGGAGAATTCTAAGTTGGGCCTAATCACTTGGCTCTATTGCCACCTATGGTTTAATGTAGCAAGAATAAAGGGGCAGTTGATCCTACTTAATTAAGTACTAAGATACCCCGGCCCATGCATTAGTCACAAGTACCCCATATTTCCTATTTTTTAGCAAAGTCATGCTAAAATTCACGGAAAATTTCAGCATGACCTTTGCTGAAAATAGGACATATGGAGTACCCAAATTTGCCGAAACGGAAGTTAATCGACATTCCAGCAAACTCAAGGGCCACTCGGGGTACCTGCAAAATCAGCACGACACGATGGTCGGAGACAAAACCCAGCAAACTAGCAAAGTTACTGACGTGTTTACAGAAATTGTTTTCTGTAAAAGATGATCATCATCTTTACAAGTCTTTCTCAATGTGATCATAAGTAATTCAGAGGCATCACAAGTAATTCAGAGCATCACAAGGCATTAGTAGTTCAGTACATGAACAAGTTTTACAAAGCACATCAATATGTATTGTATTTCATTGTGGAGTGATATACACAGTATGTTATAGCAAAGAAACAAATTAATCCATGCCTCTGCTTATCAATAGTCATTACTTGTCAAATACAGAAGAAGGAACGATTTATTTGTGACATAGTTACAATTGATGACAGAATAAAGCAACACCCTGCACTAGCCTAAAAGCTAGTGAAGTTTCACCCATATAAGAACATGTGCAAACAAAATAATGACACTCAATTTAGATAGCAAAAAAAGTGAACATCAAGGGTTCATGGGAATTCAGCAAAGGTGCACAAGAGACAGTGTAAGCTTCAGACCCAGCAGACCAGTATAAATTTGCTAGGCTATAAATTCCTGAATTCTAGTCACATTGACACTCCTGGTTTTCTACAAACACCAAGTACTAGGGCACACAAAAGTTCTGAAATTTGTGTGCCTAACTGAATTAACTGAATTTTCAGTAACCGAATAAACTGAATTTTCAAAACTGACAAATATTAATAGGTTGACTACAGCAAATCCAATTTGCAAGCTTGACTACATATAATTTAAGCAACTTGTTGAGCTAATTTTGAGCAGAACTCCTTGAGGAACTAGCAGCAAGGAGTGGCTACAACTACAAACAGTGGCTAGAACTGCAGATTTACACATTAAAGAACACAAACTCAAGCAAGCTTCCTGAATAATACCCTGGCAGAAAACATAGGACAAGCAATGAATTTCTATAACTAGCAGAGATCATGTTCTGCTGCAGTGACTATCATTTGTATTCTTGTTTCTAAAACTTGCCAAGTTTATGTCTAGGTAAGGAGCAGAAAGAAGATGATCTCATTTGATAGTGCTTCCTTGATTCAAAGGAGCCTAAATTCCACAAATAGCAATTCATTTGTATTTGACATAAACAAGCCAATTCATTTGTATTCTCTTCTCTTCTTTGAATGCACTCCCCTCTCCACAAATGGAGTACTTATCACCACAAATGGAGTATCTCACAGCTAAGCTCATTACTGAAGGAGCCTAAACTAAGATAATTATGTCCCATAAGTACTCCATTATTATCTGAAGAAAAATATGATCTCACTGTGCTTGGTGATTCATTGACTATACTCCAACCATGTTTAAGTTTCAGTGTAGTTCAGAAGTTATGTGCTTTGTTTTTTGTGTTGTGTTGTGTGAGCCCATGGTTACTGAACCTAATTTTACCTAAATTCGAGGGGGATTTGACCTAAACCTAGCAAAAGAGAGAAGAAGAGGGCATGGCCGGGAGGGAGGAGAGGAGGAAGAGAGGAGAAGAGAAGCAGAGGGAGGAGGGCAATGAAGATTACCTGACCACGATGAGGTGGTGGCCGGAGCGGAGACGACGGAGGGCAGAGACGGCGAGCTTGGGGGAGGCGGGGATAGACGGCGGGAAAGTCGCGAGGTGTTCGGGCCTCCTCTCCTAGTGGACACGGGCCTCCTCTCCAGGTGGACGTGGATGGCCCTCCTGTGGATGAGGGTTCAGGGGTGGGGTGGCTACGAGGCTCCAAGTCTCTGGCGGCGCAGTGGGTCTCGGTCGGGGCGGCGCAGTGGGTCTGGGC
>NC_041382.1:9728226-9728815 GCF_002162155.2 Triticum dicoccoides | reverse complement strand
CATACCAGACTAGGGATGTGATAGCCGGGGCGTTGGGGGCGGTGGGGCGACGAGCAGCAAGGCGCCGGGGCGTCGAGGGCGGTGGGGCGACGGGCAGCGAGGCGTCGGGGGCGATGGGGCGACGGGCAGCGAGGCGCCTGGGCGTCGGGGGTGGTGCGGCGACGGGAAGCGAGGCGCCGGGGCATTTGGGGCGGTGGTGGTCGGGTGCGGTGGGGGCAGCGAGCACGGCCGGGGACGGCGAGCACGGGCGCGACACGGGTGAGGTGAGGCAGTGGGAGGGCTTAGAGAGAAATGTGAGATTGGGGATTTTAGTGGGGGGTGGGGAGGCTTAGCAATGGCGCACCCCCTAGTGCGCCATTAGAATTTTTTTTGGATAGCAATGGCGCACTCCCTAGAGGTGCGCCATTAGTGATCTTTTTTTGGATAGCAATGGTGCACCCCCTAGCGGTGCGCCATTAGTAATCTTTTTTTGGATAGCAATGGCGCACCCCCTAGCGGTGCGCCATTAGTATTTTTTTAGGATTTTTTGTTGCCTAGCGGAGGGCCAGCAGCGGCATCTTGAACCCTAGCTAGGTCTCGCTCGGGGAGG
>NC_041382.1:9725183-9728179 GCF_002162155.2 Triticum dicoccoides | reverse complement strand
CGGCGGAGCGGGGAAGGGAGCCGGGATTCGTCGGTGGCGGTGGAGCGGGGTAGGGTGCGGGGGGTCGGCGGCGGCGGTGGAGCGGGGGAGGGTGCGGGGGGTGCTCGGCGGCAAGGGGGATCTGGCGAGGGGGGATAGCGATCGAGATGGAGGGGGATCGAGATCGAGTGTCCTCATGAATATTCATTATTTTAAAATATTGAATATGAAAAAATATCATCAAATTTTGAATAAATATTCATGAATTCAAAAAGTGCCCATGAATTAAATTTAAAAATATTCGGGAGTTCAAAAAATATTAACTAACTCGATGCTTTTTGTGAATTAGAAATTCAATACCATAATAAACATAAATAAATATTCATCAGGACACTAGAACAGAAGATATATCATTTCAATATGTCGAAATACAATCGAGAAATGAAGTCTACAATTTAACTACAATCAATCTTAGCTAGCTATCTGTTCACAATCTTCTTGCCCTTCTTTTTCGCAAATGGAGTTCTTCTGTGGAACGGACGTCCTCTAGGTAGGGTGGTCCCGCTTCTTCTGGTGATGTATGGCACTTCATCGTCGTCGTCATGTTCCATCTTTGGGTCACCGTACTTGTCAAAGTCTTGCTCATTGGCGACTCCATCCATTCCGATGATCTTCCTTTTGCCTCTCCTCACGACAACACGACTGGGCTTTGACGGGTCGGTAATGAAGAAGCATTGGTCCACTTGCGAAGCCAGTACCCATGGCTCATTTTTCGCGGTGACATTTGCGCCTGCGGTCTTGGATTTGGCTTCGGGTATAACCATGGTGGTGAAATACCGGTCTTCTTTTAGGACGCTCTTGGCCCATCTGACACGGAACATCGGGACCTTCTCTCCAGCGTAGCTCAGCTCCCAGATCTCCTCGATCCTTCCGTAGTATTTGTCCTTGTCGTTACCGGTGTAGGATTCCATCGATACCCCGGAGTTCTGATAACCATCGCTCTTCATGTCCTTGTCCTAGGTGTAGAATGTGTAGCCGTTGACATCGTATGCCTCATAGGTCATCAGGTTGTGCTCGGCGCCCTATGACAAGGCGAATATGAGTTTTTCTTCCGCGGAAGAATCCTCATGTAAAGGGTACGGTATAAGCTTCTTCTTGAACCAACACATGAAACATGAGTTGTACTCTTTGATTATATCTCCGTCCGTCCTCTGTTGGCCTTGGTCATTGTACGTCTTCTCAATAAAGGTTTTGTGCTCTACCACCCAAGGATCGACCACGTCTATGTGTTGTAGCGCGACTAGGTTTGCTCTTTCAAAGTCGACGAGTTGACGCTCGAAGTTGACATGCATTTCGCGGAGACCCTCGCAGTGACCCCATCCAGCGAGCCTACCGAGGTACCTGTTGACGGGCAGACCAACGGGGTTCTCGATGCTTAGATAATTCGTGCAGTAGGAGATGCACTCTTCGGTCAGAAAGCCCCTGGCTATGCTTCCCTCTGGATGTGACATGTTGCGAACGTATCCTTTGATGACACCATTCATCCTTTCAAACGGCATCATGCTGTGCAGGAACGTCGGCCCGAGTTGGATGATATTCTCCACGATATGGACCAGCAGATGCACCATAATTCGAAGAATGCGGGCGGGAAGTAAATCTCAAGCTCGCATAGTATCACCACGATCTCTTCCTGTAGCCTTCTGAGTTGCCTCACGCCAACAGACTTCCGAGAGATGACGTCGAAAAAGTTGCATAGGCCAAATAGCGTTTCACGGACGTGCGTGTCCATGATCCCACGGATTGCAACCGGAAGTATCTGCATCATCAGCACGTGACAGTCGAGAGACTTCATCCCGCTGAACTTCTGCTTCGCTGGGTCTAGGTATCTGCTTATCTTCCCCGTGTAACCGTAAGGATGTTTTACTCCTATGAGGCAGGTGAAAAACTGCTCGATCTCCTCCTGACTTAGAGTGAAGCACGCGGGATGGTAGTCATTTTCGGTCTTCTTGGCCTTTTTGCCTTTGCGACGACTTTCCGTGTCCTGCTTCGCCTCATCATCATCATCATCATTAGCGTGAAGCTCCTCCCTGATGCCCATTGATTTCAAGTCTGCCCTTGCTTTCGGCCCATCTTTGGTCCTCTCTGGCATGTTGAGTAGGGTACCAAGCAGACTCTCGCACACGTTCTTCATGATATGCATGACATCAAGGCTGTGAGGCACACGGTGGATCTTCCAGTACGGCAAGTCCCAGAAAACAAACTTCGTTTTCCATACCTTCAGCAGCGGCTCTAGCGCCTTTCGCGTCTTTCCCGGACCTGGCGCCTTTTGCTTCTTTTCTGGCAGTGGGCAATCTTTCCATTTTCTCAACAGCTCGTCTATTTGCTCGCCGCTCCTCGTACGAGGGAGTCTTCGGGGTTCAGTTTCACCATTGAACAGATCCTTGCGTTTTCTCCATGGGTCATCATCGCGAAGGCACCTTCGATGTCCCATGAACACGGTTTTCAAAGACCCGGGATCTCTATCTAGCTGGCAATACGTTGTGTCATCCATGCACCTGATGCATCCAGAAAATCCGTGGACCACCTGCCCCGCGAGATATCCGTAACCGAGATAGTCGTGCACCGTCGTGAGCAGTGCGGCTCTCATAGGGAAATATGCTTTCTCTGCAGCGTCCCATGTATTGGTTGGCGTTTTCCACAGCGTGTCTACAATAGTAGAAAAGGGGGCTTTGGTTCGGCCAGAAAAGAGCATTAGTACTGGTTGCATTACGAACCGGGACTAATATGAGCATTAGTCCCGGTTCGAGCGTCTAGGGCACCGTACATGCATTACTCCCGGTTCAAATGGGACCTTTAGTCCCGGTTGGTGCCACGAACCGGTACTAAAGGGTGTGATGCCCATTAGTACCGGTTCGAGGCACGAACCTCTACTAAAGGTCTAACCTTTAGTACCGGTTCGTTCCACGAACCGGTACTAATTGGGTTGATGCATTAGTACCGGTTCGTGGCACCAACCG
>NC_041382.1:9721021-9724869 GCF_002162155.2 Triticum dicoccoides | reverse complement strand
GTATCGCCTTTTCGGTTTTGTAAAAAGCAAAAGAAAATGATAAAAACTTCAAAAGTTAAAATCCTTCGAGATGTAGTTATGTCACTACATCTACTAGTTAGGAAAATTTAAAAACTTAAATTTGGACATGTTTTGCAAAAAGTGTAGGGAAAATGTAAAACAGCTATAACTTTTGCATACGATGTCAGAAAAAACGTATAATATACCAAGTAGCTATCGGCTGGTTTGGTCATCCCACGCGATGCCACTGCCAATCTTAGCACCAACCACTCGCTGGATGCAGCACCAACAATGTTGGTTGTTGAAGTTTCTGGATGCAGGTTGCCCATAAGCCAGTTAAAGCTCTCGCTGAAGACCATTCCTATATTTCGTGTTAGGTCACCACCCATAGCATCACCCTATCGCCGGATTCAGCTCCCATCATGCCGGGTGCCTCTCCCACCGAGGTTGTTTCCAGCATGTCGCGCGACATCACTATCCATAGGGGACTGGTACTAGCGTTCCGTCAGCCGACACCCACTGGATGCAACTTTCACCGAAGCTAGTTCTAGCCCATCATAGCATGACATAACCGTTGTTCCAGCACAACAGCATGGGCTTGCAGCAGCCATGCCCCCGATTCTAGATTTAGTTGAGGGCAGTTGCAGCAACACTCCTTGCCGATTCTAGCATGACCCTCCTTCGCTTCGAGCTTGCAGTGCGGCATGGCGGCCGTCACGGCACCGACCAAGTATCCAACGGGGAAATAGCTCCAGCTGAGAGCTATCGCATCTGTGGAGCGTGCAGGCAACGATCACCGACTCCTAGCACCATCATAGATCTCCAACTCGTCAGATCCATGGTAGACCTGCTGCGTGAACATGAAGGAGGGGCGAAAAGTTGTGATAGAGGTTGGGACGAGAAAGAAGAAGCGTGAACGGGGCGGAGAAGAAGAAGTGGATGCCTGTCTCACAGTCTCCTTTTGCAGATAAGGTAAGAGCACCTCCAGCCGTTGGCCCCCCAGGAGGCATAAAAATCGCCGACTAGGGGGCGAGCCGGCGGTACAATCGGCATTGGGGGCAGTTGGGCATCCAGCCGTCGCCCCCAGGTCGCCCCCAGGCGCCGATATTGGCCCTGTTTTCGGCCCACTTTTGGCGAATAAAGGCCCCATATGGGCGAGAATCAGCCCATTTTTTGGCGTGGCTCGGCGTTGAATTCTTAACATCAATATATTTTCTATCACATAGTTCATCACAGAAAATCAAACAGTTCAACAAAATAGTGCAAGACAAATAGTTCAACGCCGAAACCTCTGCTCTTTTTCTAGCGGCGATGGGCTATCTAGCGGTGGCGGGCGGTGGGCGGCGCCGGGATACAGCCGGTTGGCGGCCGAGCGCACGGGGAGTGGGAGGCGAGTCTGGAAGAAAGACTTGACTTTTCGCCTGACGATGTGGGCTAGATGTGCTTTTCCCTTGCGCCAGAGCAACCGAGCGCCCCCAGAGCGCCGGGTTCGGCCTGCGATTGGCAGGCCCAAAAACGGGCCAAGACGGTTGATTTCGGCATCCTGGGGGCGCGACTGGGGCGTTTTTTCGGCGCCGGCGCCGAAAAAGTCGCCTGAGGGGGCCTGTTGGGGGCGCGGCTGGAGATGCTCTAAGCAGTGGTAAAAGCGGTGGATGGACCGACCACGCATGTGCGACGCGGCATGAGGTGACTAGTACTAGCGTTCCGCCAGCCGACCCAATTTAATCATTTCCCTTGTTGGAAACAAATTAGTGTGTTCATCCCTATATACGAAAAGGGTTTCCCCCCATTTTATATTATAAAGCACAGAACCAAGCATCCAACATAGCAGTACAAAGTACAATCAAGTCATAGAATCATGATGGGGGCACAGCAAGACAAGCCCCATAGAAAGCTAAAAAAGTGAAGCTAATCCGGCTCTGGAGGCGGTGGTGGTGGAGGTGGTGGAGGAGCAAAAGCCGCGACCAAGGAACGAAGACCCGCCATGATGTCGTCAATGACATCTCGGTCGCACTGCTTGCTAAGGGGTCTCTAGAGCTGTAAGAAGCCACACATTTTATAGATCACATCAGTCACACGAGAAGGGATAACGCGTTCGATGACTAATTTATTGCGAGTACACCAAAGGGACCAAGCAAGGGTACCAAAATCCACCCAAATAGGGACGCACCTAGACCAGGGGAGTCTAAGGACCTCCACGAACAAATCCGGGAGGTTGTCATGGCACCAACTACCACCAACCACCTCCCGGAAGCAACTCCATAAGAACTGTGCCGCCGAGCACCGGAAGAAGATGTGGTTGCAATCTTCCAGTACCAGACAAATGGGGCAAAGGCCATCCCCAGGGCCATTACATTTACGGAGCTCTGTGCTCGAGGGAAGGAGACCCCTAACCCATTACCATAGCAATATGCGGATCTTCAACGGGAGTTTGATCTCCCAAAGCACCGCTAGTTCCACTAGAACCGAGGTGGGCACAATCGCCTGGTACAGTGATCTAGTAGAGAATCTGCCTCTTGGCTCGAGGTGTCAAGATAGCGCATCGGGATCTAGAGAAGGGGAGTGGAGGGCAATACTGAAGGAAACATTCCCTAGAGGCAATAATAAGGTATTTATTTATTTCCTTATATCATGATAAAAGTTTATTATTCATGCTAGAATTGTATTAACCGGAAACATAATACATGTGTGAATACATAGACAAACAGAGTGTCACTAGTATGCCTCTACTTGACTAGCTCGTTAATCAAATATGGTTATGTTTCCTGACCATGGACAAAGAGTTATAGTTGATTAACGGGATCACATAATTAGTTGAATGATCTTATTGACATGACCCATTCCATTAGCTTAGCACCGGATCGTTTTGTATGTTGCTATTGCTTTCTTCATGACTTATACATGTTCCTTTGACTATGAGATTATGTAACTCCAGTGTGCCGGAGGAACACTTTGTGTGCTACCAAATGTCACAACGTAACTGGGTGATTATAAAGGTGCTCTACAGGTGTCTCCAAAGGTACATGTTGGGTTGACGTATTTCGAGATTAGGATTTGTCACTCCGATCGTCGAAGAGGTATCTCTGGGCCCTCTCGGTAATGCACATCACTTAAGCCTTGCAAGCATTGCAACTAATGAGTTAGTTGTGGGATGATGTATTACGGAACGAGTAAAGAGACTTGCCGGTAACGAGATTGAACTAGGTATTGGATACTGACAATCGAATCTCGGCAAGTAACATACCGATGACAAAGGGAACAACGTATGTTGTTATGCGGTCTGACCGATAAAGATCTTCATAGAATATGTAGGACCCAATATGGGCATCCAGGTCCCGCTATTGGTTATTGATCGGAGACATGTCTCGGTCATGTCTACATTGTTCTCGAACCCGTAGGGTCCGCACGCTTAAGGTTTCAATGACAGTTATATTATGAGTTTATACATTTTGATGTACCGAAGGTTGTTCGGAGTCCCGGATGTGATCACGGACATGACGAGGAGTCTCGAAATGGTCGAGACATAAAGAATGATATATTGGAAGCCTATGTTTGGATATTGGAAGTGTTCCGGGTGAAATCGGGATTTTACCGGAGTACCGGGAGGTTACCGGAACCCCCGGAAGCTATATGGGCCTTAGTGGGCCTTAGTGGAAAAGAGAAGAGGCAGCCTGAGATGGGCCACGCGCCCCTCCCCTGCCTTGGTCCGAATAGGACAAGGAGAGGGGGCCGGCCCCCTTTCTCTTTCCCCCCTTCCATGAATCCTATTCCAACTAGGATTGGGGGGGGGGCGATCCTACTCCCGGAGGGAGTAGGACTACTCCTGGCGCGCCTCTCCTAGGCCGGCC
>NC_041382.1:9715761-9720697 GCF_002162155.2 Triticum dicoccoides | reverse complement strand
ACCCCAGAGGAACACAAGTTGATCCACGTGATCATATTCTTAGCCGTGTGCGGCGGCCCCTGCCACCATAGTCCTCGATAATATTGTAGCGGTGCTTAGGCGAAGCCCTGCGACAGTAGTACATCAAGATCATCACCACGCCGTCGTGCTGACGGAACTCTTCCCCGACACTTTGCTGGATCGGAGTCCGGGGATCGTCATCGAGCTGAACGTGTGCTAGAATCCGGAGGTGCCGTAGTTTCGGTGCTTGATCGGTCGGGCTGTGGAGACGTACGACTACATCAACCAAACACTTCCGTTGTCGATCTACAAGGGTACGTAGATCACACTCTCCCCTCTCGTTGCTATGCATCACCATGATCTTGCGTGTGCGTAGGAAATTTTTTGAAATTACTACGTTCCCCAACAGTGGCATTCGAGCCTAGGTTTTATGTGTTGATGTCATATGCACGAGTAGAACACAAGTGAGTTGTGGGCGATATAAGTCATACTGCTTACTAGCATGTCATACTTTGGTTCGGCAGTATTGTTGGATGAAGCGGCCCGGACCGACATTACGCATACGATTACGCGAGACCGGTTCTCCCGACGTGCTTTGCACATAGGTGGCTTGCGGGCGACAGTTTCTCCAACTTTAGTTGAACCGAGTATGGCTACGCCCGGTCCTTGCGAAGGTTAAAACAGCACCAACTTGACAAACTATCGTTGTGGTTTTGATGCGTAGGTAAGATTGGTTCTTGCTTACGCCCGTAGCAGCCACGTAAAACTTGCAACAACAAAGAGAGGTCGTCTAACTTGTTTTTGCAGGGCATGTTGTGATGTGATATGGTCAAGACATGATGCTGAATTTTATTGTATGAGATGATCATGTTTTGTAACCGAGTTATCGGCAACTGGCAGGAGCCATATGGTTGTCGCTTTATTGTATGCAATGCAATCGCGCTGTAATGCTTTACTTTATCACTAAGCGGTAGCGATAGTCGTGGAAGTATAAGATTGACGAGACGACAACGATGCTACGATGGAGATCAAGGTGTCGCGCCGGTGACAATGGTGATCATGACGGTGCTTCGGAGATGGAGATCACAGGCACAAGATGATGATGGCCATATCATATCACTTATATTGATTGCATGTGATGTTTATCTTTTATGCATCTTCTCTTGCTTTGATTGACGGAAGCATTATAAGATGATCTCTCACTAAATTATGAAGAAGTGTTCTCCCTGAGTATGGACCGTTGCGAAAGTTCTTCGTGCTGAGACACCACGTGATGATCGGGTGTGATAGGCTCTACGTTCAAATACAACGGGTGCAAAACAGTTGCACACGCGGAATACTCAGGTTATACTTGACGAGCCAAGCATATACAGATATGGCCTCGGAACACGGAGACCGAAAGGTCAAGCGTGAATCATATAGTAGATATGATCAACATAGTGATGTTCACCAATGAAACTACTCCATCTCACGTGATGATCGGACATGGTTTAGTTGATTTGGATCACGTGATCACTTAGAGAATTAGAGGGATGTCTATCTAAGTGGGAGTTCTTTAAGTAATTTGATTAATTGAACTTAAATTTATCATGAGCTTAGTACCTGATAGTATCTTGCTTATGTATGTTTGATTGTAGATAGATGGCCCGTGCTGTTGTTCCGTTGAGTTTTAATGCGTTCGTTGAGAAAGCAAAGTTGAAAGATGATGGTAGCAATTACACGGACTGGGTCCGTAACTTGAGGATTATCCTCATTGCTGCACAGAAGAATTACGTCCTGGAAGCACCGCTGGGTGCCAGGCCTGCTGCTGGAGCAACACCAGATGTTATGAACGTTTGGCAGAGCAAAGCTGATGACTACTCGATAGTTCAGTGTGCCATGCTTTACGGCTTAAAATCGGGACATCAACGACGTTTTGAACATCATGGAGCATATGAGATGTTCAAGGAGTTGAAGTTAATATTTCAAGCAAATGCCCGGATTGAGAGATATAAAGTCTCCAATAAGTTCTATAGCTGCAAGATGGAGGAGAACAGTTCTGTCAGTGAGCATATACTCAAAATGTCTGGGTATAATAATCACTTGATTCATATGGGAGTTAATCTTCCAGATGATTGCGTCATTGACAGAATTCTCCAATCACTGCCGCCAAGCTACAAGAGCTTCGTGATGAACTATAATATGCAAGGGATGAATAAGACTATTCCCAAGCTCTTCGCAATGCTGAAAGCTGCGGAGGTAGAAATCAAAAAGGAGCATCAAGTGTTGATGGTCAACAAGACCACTAGTTTCAAGAAAAAGGGCAAAGGGAAGAAGAAGGGGAACTTCAAGAAGAACAGGAAGCAAGTTGCTGCTCAAGAGAAGAAACCCAAGACTGGACCTAAGCCTGAAACTGAGTGCTTCTACTACAAGCAGACTGGTCACTGGAAGCGGAACTGCCCCAAGTATTTGGCGGATAAGAAGGATGGCAAGGTGAACAAAGGCATATGTGATATACATGTTATTGATGTGTACCTTACTAATGCTCGCAGTAGCACCTGGGTATTTGATACTGGTTCTGTTGCTAATATTTGCAACTCGAAACAGGGACTACGGATTAAGCGAAGATTGGCTAAAGACGAGGTGACAATGCGCGTGGGAAACGGTTCCAAAGTCGATGTGATCGCGGTCGGCACACTACCTCTACATCTACCTTCGGGATTAGTATTAGACCTAAATAATTGTTATTTGGTGCTAGCGTTGAGCATGAACATTATATCTGTATCTTGTTTAATGCGAGATGGTTATTCATTTAAATCAGAGAAGAATGGTTGTTCTATTTATATGAGTAATATCTTTTATGGTCATGAACCCTTGAAGAGTGGTCTATGCTTATTGAATCTCAATAGTAGTGACACACATATTCATAATGTTGAAGCCAAAAGATGCAGAGTTGATAATGATGGTGCAACTTATTTGTGGCACTACCGTTTAGGTCATATCGGTGTAAAGCGCATGAAGAAACTCCATATTGATGGACTTTTGGAACCACTTGGTACTTGCGAACCGTGCCTCATGGGCAAGATGACTAAAACACCGTTCTCCGGTACTATGGAGAGGGCAATAGATTTGTTGGAAATCATACATACAGATGTATGTGGTCCGATGAATATTGAGGCTCGTGGCGGATATCGTTATTTTCTCACCTTCACAGATGACTTAAGCAGATATGGGTATATCTACTTAATGAAACATAAGTCTGAAACATTTGAAAAGTTCAAAGAATTTCAGAGTGAAGTTGAAAATCATCGTAACAAGAAAATAAAGTTTCTACGATCTGATCGTGGAGGGGAATATTTGAGTTACGAGTTTGGTGTACATTTGAAACAATGCGGAATAGTTTCGCAACTCGCGCCACCCGGAACACCACAGCGTAATGGTGTATCCGAACATCGTAATCGTACTCTACTAGATATGGTGCGATCTATGATGTCTCTTACTGATTTACTGCTATCGTTTTGGGGTTATGCTTTAGAGACGGCCGCATTCACGTTAAATAGGGCACCATCAAAATCCGTTGAGACGACGCCTTATGAACTACGGTTTGGCAAGAAACCAAAGTTGTCGTTTCTGAAAGTTTGGGGCTACGATGCTTATGTGAAAAAGCTTCAACCTGATAAGCTCGAACCCAAATCGGAGAAATGTGTCTTCATAGGATATCCAAAGGAAACTATTGGATACACCTTCTATCACAGATCCGAAGGCAAGACTTTTGTTGCTAAATTCAGAAACTTTCTGGAGAAGGAGTTTCTCTCGAAAAGATGTGAGTGGGAGGAAAGTAGAACTTGATGAGGTAACTGTACCTGCTCCCCTATTGGAAAGTAGTACATCACAAAAAACTGTTTCTGCAACAACTACACCAATTAGTGAGGAAGCTAATGATAATGATCATGAAACTTCAGGACAAGATGCTACTGAACCTCGTAGATCAGCCAGAGTGAGATCCGCGCCAGAGTGGTATGGTAATCCTGTTCTGGAAATCATGCTGCTAGATCATGATGAATCTACGAACTATGAACAAGCGATGGTGAGCCCAGATTCCGCAAAATGGCTTGAAGCCATGAAATCTGAGATGGGATCCATGTATGAGAACAAAGTATGGACTTTGGTTGACTTGCCCGATGATCGGCAAGCAATTGAGATTAAATGGATCTTCAAGAAGAAGACTGACGCTGACGGTAATATTACTGTCTACAAAGCTCGACTTGTCGCAAAAGGTTTTCGACAAGTTCAAGGGGTTGACTCCGATGAGACTGTTGGGGAACATAGTAATTTCAAAAAATTTCCTACGCACACGCAAGATCATGGTGATGCATAGCAACGAGGGGAGAGTGTGATCTACGTACCCTAGTAGATCGACAACAGAAGCGTTTGGTTGATGTAGTCGTGCGTCTTCACGGCCCGACCGATAAAGATCTTCATAGAATATGTAGGACCCAATATGGGCATCCAGGTCCCGCTATTGGTTATTGATCGGAGACATGTCTCGGTCATGTCTACATTGTTCTCGAACCCGTAGGGTCCGCACGCTTAAGGTTTCGATGACAGTTATATTATGAGTTTATACAATTTGATGTACCAAAGGTTGTTCGGAGTCCCGGATGTGATCACGGACATGACGAGGAGTCTCGAAATGGTCGAGACATAAAGATTGATATATTGGAAGCCTATGTTTGGATATTGGAAGTGTTCCGGGTGAAATCGGGATTTTACCGGAGTACCGGGAGGTTACCGGAACCCCCCGGGAGCTATATGGGCCTTAGTGGGCCTTAGTGGAAAAGAGAAGAGGCAGCCTGAGATGGGCCACGCGCCCCTCCCCTGCCTTGGTCCGAATAGGACAAGGAGAGGGGGCCGGCCCCCTTTCTCTTTTCCCCCTTCCGTGAATCCTATTCCAACT
>NC_041382.1:9658224-9715467 GCF_002162155.2 Triticum dicoccoides | reverse complement strand
CTTTATATACGGAGGCAGGGACACCCCAGAGGAACAGAAGTTGATCCACGTGATCATATTCTTAGCCGTGTGCGGCCCCCCCTGCCACCATAGTCCTCGATAATATTGTAGCGGTGCTTAGGCGAAGCCCTGCGACAGTAGTACATCAAGATCATCACCACGCCGTCGTGCTGACGGAACTCTTCCCCGACACTTTGCTGGATCGGAGTCCGGGGATCGTCATCGAGCTGAACGTGTGCTAGAACCCGGAGGTGCCGTAGTTTCGGTGCTTGATCGGTCGGGCTGTGGAGACGTACGACTACATCAACCAAACACTTCCGTTGTCGATCTACAAGGGTACGTAGATCACACTCTCCCCTCTCGTTGCTATGCATCACCATGATCTTGCGTGTGCGTAGGAAATTTTTTGAAATTACTACGTTCCCCAACAGTGGCATTCGAGCCTAGGTTTTATGTGTTGATGTCATATGCACGAGTAGAACACAAGTGAGTTGTGGGCGATATAAGTCATACTGCTTACTAGCATGTCATACTTTGGTTCGGCAGTATTGTTGGATGAAGCGGCCCGGACCGACATTACGCGTACGATTACGCGAGACCGGTTCTTCCGACGTGCTTTGCACATAGGTGGCTTGCGGGTGACAGTTTCTCCAACTTTAGTTGAACCGAGTATGGCTACGCCCAGTCCTTGCGAAGGTTAAAACAGCACCAACTTGACAAACTATCGTTGTGGTTTTGATGCGTAGGTAAGATTGGTTCTTGCTTAAGCCCGTAGCAGCCACGTAAAACTTGCAACAACAAAGAGATGTCGTCTAACTTGTTTTTGCAGGGCATGTTGTGATGTGATATGGTCAAGACATGATGCTGAATTTTATTGTATGAGATGATCATGTTTTGTAACCGAGTTATCGGCAACTGGCAGGAGCCATATGGTTGTCGCTTTATTGTATGCAATGCAATCGCGCTGTAATGCTTTACTTTATCACTAAGCGGTAGCGATAGTCGTGGAAGTATAAGATTGGCGAGACGACAACGATGCTACGATGGAGATCAAGGTGTCGTGCCGGTGACAATGGTGATCATGACGGTGCTTCGGAGATGGAGATCACAGGCACAAGATGATGATGGCCATATCATATCACTTATATTGATTGCATGTGATGTTTATCTTTTATGCATCTTATCTTTCTTTGATTGACGGTAGCATTATAAGATGATCTCTCACTAAATTATCAAGAAGTGTTCTCCCTGAGTATGCACCGTTGCGAAAGTTCTTCGTGCTGAGACACCACGTGATGATCGGGTGTGATAGGCTCTACGTTCAAATACAACGGGTGCAAAACAGTTGCACACGGGGAATACTCAGGTTATACTTGACGAGCCAAGCATATACAGATATGGCCTCGGAACACGGAGACCGAAAGGTCAAGCGTGAATCATATAGTAGATATGATCAACATAGTGATGTTCACCAACGAAACTACTCCATCTCACGTGATGATCGGACATGGTTTAGTTGATTTGGATCACGTGATCACTTAGAGAATTAGAGGGATGTCTATCTAAGTGGGAGTTCTTTAAGTAATTTGATTAATTGAACTTAAATTTATCATGAGCTTAGTACCTGATAGTATCTTGCTTATGTATGTTTGATTGTAGATAGATGGCCCGTGCTGTTGTTCCGTTGAGTTTTAATGCGTTCCATGAGAAAGCAAAGTTGAAAGATGATGGTAGCAATTACACGGACTGGGTCCGTAACTTGAGGATTATCCTCATTGCTGCACAGAAGAATTACGTCCTGGAAGCACCGCTGGGTGCCAGGCCTGCTGCTGGAGCAACACCAGATGTTATGAACGTCTGGCAGAGCAAAGCTGATGACTACTCGATAGTTCAGTGTGCCATGCTTTACGGCTTAAAATCGGGACATCAACGACGTTTTGAACATCATGGAGCATATGAGATGTTCCAGGAGTTGAAGTTAATATTTCAAGCAAATGCCCGGATTGAGAGATATAAAGTCTCCAATAAGTTCTATAGCTGCAAGATGGAGGAGAACAGTTCTGTCAGTGAGCATATACTCAAAATGTCTGGGTATAATAATCACTTGATTCAGATGGGAGTTAATCTTCCAGATGATTGTGTCATTGACAGAATTCTCCAATCACTGCCACCAAGCTACAAGAGCTTCGTGATGAACTATAATATGCAAGGGATGAATAAGACTATTCCCGAGCTCTTCGCAATGCTGAAAGCTGCGGAGGTAGAAATCAAAAAGGAGCATCAAGTGTTGATGGTCAACAAGACCACTAGTTTCAAGAAAAAGGGCAAAGGGAAGAAGAAGGGGAACTTCAAGAAGAATAGGAAGCAAGTTGCTGCTCAAGAGAAGAAACCCAAGACTGGACCTAAGCCTGAAACTGAGTGCTTCTACTACAAGCAGAGTAGTCACTGGAAGCGGAACTGCCCCAAGTATTTGGCGGATAAGAACGATGGCAAGGTGAACAAAGGCATATGTGATATACATGTTATTGATGTGTACCTTACTAATGCTCGCAGTAGCACCTGGGTATTTGATACTGGTTCTGTTGCTAATATTTGCAACTCGAAACAGGGACTACGGATTAAGCGAAGATTGGCTAAAGACGAGGTGACAATGCGCGTGGGAAACGGTTCCAAAGTCGATGTGATCGCGGTCGGCACGCTACCTCTACCTCTACCTTCGGGATTAGTATTAGACCTAAATAATTGTTATTTGGTGCTAGCGTTGAGCATGAACATTATATCTGTATCTTGTTTAATGCGAGATGGTTATTCATTTAAATCAGAGAATAATGGTTGTTCTATTTATATGAGTAATATCTTTTATGGTCATGAACCCTTGAAGAATGGTCTATTCTTATTGAATCTCAATAGTAGTGACACACATATTCATAATGTTGAAGACAAAAGATGCAGAGTTGATAATGATGGTGCAACTTATTTGTGGCACTGCCGTTTAGGTCATATCGGTGTAAAGCGCATGAAGAAACTCCATATTGATGGACTTTTGGAACCACTTGGTACTTGCGAACCGTGCCTCATGGGCAAGATGACTAAAACACCGTTCTCCGGTACTATGGAGAGGGCAATAGATTTGTTGGAAATCATACATACAGATGTATGTGGTCCGATGAATATTGAGGCTTGTGGCGGATATCATTATTTTCTCACCTTCACAGATGACTTAAGCAGATATGGGTATATCTACTTAATGAAACATAAGTCTGAAACATTTGAAAAGTTCAAAGAATTTCAGAGTGAAGTTGAAAATCATCGTAAAAAGAAAATAAAGTTTCTACGATCTGATCGTGGAGGGGAATATTTGAGTTACGAGTTTGGTGTACATTTGAAACAATGCGGAATAGTTTCGCAACTCGCGCCACCCGGAACACCACAGCGTAATGGTGTATCCGAACATCGTAATCGTACTCTACTAGATATGGTGCGATCTATGATGTCTCTTACTGATTTACTGCTATCGTTTTGGGGTTATGCTTTAGAGACGGCCGCATTCACGTTAAATAGGGCACCATCAAAATCCGTTGAGACGACGCCTTATGAACTATGGTTTGGCAAGAAACCAAAGTTGTCGTTTCTGAAAGTTTGGGGCTACGATGCTTATGTGAAAAAGCTTCAACCTGATAAGCTCGAACCCAAATCGGAGAAATGTGTCTTCATAGGATATCCAAAGGAAACTATTGGATACACCTTCTATCACAGATCCGAAGGCAAGACTTTTGTTGCTAAATTCAGAAACTTTCTGGAGAAGGAGTTTCTCTCGAAAGATGTGAGTGGGAGGAAAGTAGAACTTGATGAGGTAACTGTACCTGCTCCCCTATTGGAAAGTAGTACATCACAAAAAATTGTTTCTGCAACAACTACACCAATTAGTGAGGAAGCTAATGATAATGATCATGAAACTTCAGGACAAGATGCTACTGAACCTCGTAGATCAGCCAGAGTGAGATCCGCGCCAGAGTGGTATGGTAATCCTGTTCTGGAAATCATGCTGCTAGATCATGATGAACCTACGAACTATGAAGAAGCGATGGTGAGCCCAGATTCCGCAAAATGGCTTGAAGCCATGAAATCTGAGATGGGATCCATGTATGAGAACAAAGTATGGACTTTGGTTGACTTGCCCGATGATCGGCAAGCAATTGAGATTAAATGGATCTTCAAGAAGAAGACTGACGCTGACGGTAATATTACTGTCTACAAAGCTCGACTTGTCGCAAAAGGTTTTCGACAAGTTCAAGGGGTTGACTCCGATGAGACTGTTGGGGAACGTAGTAATTTCAAAAAATTTCCTACGCACACGCAAGATCATGGTGATGCATAGCAACGAGGGGAGAGTGTGATCTACGTACCCTAGTAGATCGACAACGGAAGCGTTTGGTTGATGTAGTCGTGCGTCTTCACGGCCCGACCGATCAAGCACCGAAACTAAGGCACCTCCGAGTTTTAGCACACGTTCAGCTCGATGACGATCCCCGGACTCCGATCCAGCAAAGTGTCGGGGAAGAGTTCCGTCAGCACGACGGCGTGGTGACGATCTTGATGTACTACTGTCGCAGGGCTTCGCCTAAGCACCGCTACAATATTATCGAGAACTATGGTGGCAGGGGGCGCCGCACACGGCTAAGAATAAGATCACGTGGATCAACTTGTGTGTCTATGGGGTGCCCCCTGCCCCTGTATATAAAGCATGGAGGAGGAGGAGGCCGGCCAAGGCTAGGTGCGGCCAGGATGTGGAGTCCTACTAGGACTCCAAGTCCTAGTAGGAGTCCACCAAGAGGGGAGGAAGGGAGAAGGAAGTGGAGGAGAAGGAAAGGTGGCCGGCCCCCTTTTCCCTAGTCCAATTCGGACTAGAGGGGAGGGGGGGCGCAGCAGGCCCTTTCTCCTCTTCCCACTAAAGCCCATCAAGGCCCAATACTTCTCCCGGCGAATTCCCGTAACTCTCCGGTACTCCGAAAAATACCCGAATCACTCGGAACCTTTCCGATGTCCGAATATAGTCGTCCAATATATCGATCTTTACGTCTCGACCATTTCGAGACTCCTCGTCATGTCCCCGATCTCATCCGGGACACTGAACTCCTTCGGTACATCAAAACTCATGAACTCATAATATAACTGTCATCGAAACCTTAAGCGTGCGGACCCTATGGGTTCGAGAACAATGTAGACATGACCGAGACACGTCTCCGATCAATAACCAATAGCGGGACCTGGATGCCCATATTGGCTCCTACATATTTATCAGTTAGACCGCATAACAACATACGTTGTTCCCTTTGTCATCGGTATGTTACTTGCCCGAGATTCGATCGTCGGTATCCAATACCTAGTTCAATATCGTTACCGGCAAGTCTCTTTACTCGTTCTATAATACATCATCTTGCAACTAACTCATTAGTTGCATTGCTTGCAAGGCTTAAGTGATGTGCATTACCGAGAGGGCCCAGAGATACCTCTCCGACAATCGGAGTGACAAATCCTAATCTCGAAATACGTCAACCCAACATGTACCTTTGGAGACACCTGTAGAGTACCTTTATAATCACCCAGTTACGTTGTGACGTTTGGTAGCACACAAAGTGTACCTCCGGCACACGGGAGTTACATAATCTCATAGTCATAGGAACATGTATAAGTCATGAAGAAAGCAATAGCAACATACTAAACGATCGGGTGCTAAGCTAATGGAATGGGTCATGTCAATCAGATCATTCATCTAATGATGTGATCCCGTTAATCAAATAACAACTCTTTGTTCATGGTTAGGAAACATAACCATCTTTGATTAACGAGCTAGTCAAGTAGAGGCATACTAGTGACACTCTGTTTGTCTATGTATTCACACATGTATTATGTTTCCGGTTAATACAATTCTAGCATGAATAATAAACATTTATCATGATATAAGGAAATAAATAATAACTTTATTATTGCCTCTAGGGCATATTTCCTTCAGTCTCCACTTGCACTAGAGTCAATAATCTAGATCACATCACCATGTGATTAACATCGATAGTTCACATCATCATGTGATTAACACCCATAGTTCACATCTCCATGTGACCAATACCCAAAGGGTTTACTAGATTCAGTAATCTAGTTCACATCGCTATGTGATTAACAACCAAAGAGTACTAAGCTGTGATCATGTTTTGCTTGTGAGAGAATCTTAGTCAATGGGTCTGCCACATTCAGATCCACATGTATTTTGCAAATTTCTATGTCAACAATGCTCTGCATGGAGCTACTCTAGCTACTTGCTCCCACTTTCAATATGTATCTAGACTGAGACTTAGAGTCATCTAGATTAGTGTCAAAACTTGCATCGGCGTAACCCTTTACGACGAACCTTTTGTCACGTCCATAATCGAGAAAAATATCCTTATTTCACTAAGGATAATTCTGACCGCTGTCCAGTGATCTACTCCTAGATCACTATTGTACTCCCTTGCCAAATCAATGGAGGGTATACAATAGATCTGGTACACAGCATGGCATACTTTATAGAACCTATGACCAAGGCATAGGGAATGACATTCATTCTCTTTCTATCTTCTGCCGTGGTCGGGCTTTGAGTCTTACTCAATTTCACACCTTGTAACATAGGAAAGAAATTCTTTCTTTGACTGTTCCATTTTGAAATACTTCAAAATCTTGTCAAGGTATGTATTTATTGAAAAAACTTATCAAGCGTCTTGATCTATCTCTATAGATCTTGATGCTCAATATGTAAGCAGCTTCACCAAAGTCTTTCTTTGAAAAACTCTTTTCAAACACTCCTTTATGCTTTACAGAATAATTCTACATTATTTCCGATCAACAATATGTCATTCACATATACTTATCAGAAATGATGTAGTGCTCCCACTCACTTTCTTGTAAATACATGCTTCACCGCAAGTCTGTATAAAACTATATGCTTTGATCAACTTATCAAAGCGTGTATTCCAACTCTGAGATGCTTGCACCTAGATGAATCGCTGGAGCTTACATATTTTGTTAGCACCTTTAGGATTGACAAAACCTATTGGTTGCATCATATACAACTCTTCTTTAAGAAATCCATTAAGGAATGCAGTTTTGTTTATCCATTTGCCAGATTTCATAAAATGCGGCAATTGCTAACATGATTCGGACAGACTTAAGCAGAGATACGAGTGAGAAACTCTCATCGTAGTCAACACATTGAACTTGTCGAAAACCTTTTGCGACAATTCTAGCTTTGTAGATAGTAACACTACTATCAACGTCCGTCTTCCTCTTGAAGATCCATTTATTTTCTATGGCTTGCCGATCATCGGGCAAGTCAACCAAAGTCCATACTTTGTTTTCATACATGAATCCCTTCTCAGATTTCCTGGCCTCAAGCCATTTTGCGGAATCTGGGCTCATCATCGCTTCCTCATAGTTCGCAAGTTCGTCATGGTCTAGTAACATGACTTACAGAACAGGATTACTGCACCACTCTGGTGCGGATCTCACTCTGGTTTACTTACGAGATTCGGTAGTAACTTGATCTGAAGTTTTATGATCATCATCATTAGCTTCCTCACTAATTGGTGTAGTAGTCACAGGAACAGATTTCTGTGATGAACTACTTTCCAATAAGGGAGAAGGTACAATTACCTTATCAAGTTCTACTTTCCTCCCACTCACTTCTTTCGAGAGAAACTCCTTCTGTAGAAAGGATCCATTATAAGCAACAAATGTCTTGCCTTAGGATCTGTGATAGAAGGTGTACCCAACAGTCTCCTTTTGGGTATCCTATGAAGACATATTTCTCCGATTTGGTTTTGAGCTTATCAGGATGAAACTTTTTCACATAAGCATCACAACCCCAAACTTTAAGAAATGACAACTTTGGTTTCTTGCTAAACCACAGTTCAGATAGTGTCGTCTCAACGAACTTAGATGGTGCCCCTTTTTAATGTGAATGCAGCTATCTTTAATGCATAACCTCAAAAACAATAGTGGTAAATCGGTAAGAAACATCATAGATTTGCACTATATCTAATAAAGTACGGCTATGACCTTCGGACACACCATTATGCTGTGGTGTTCTGGGTGGCACGAATTTGTGAAACTATTCCACATTGTTTTAATTGGAGACCAAACTCGTAACTCAAATATTTGTCTCCGCGATCATATCGTAGAAGCCTGAAATTCTTTAAACTTTTAAAATGTTTCAGACTTATGTTTCATCAAGTAGATATACTCATATCTGCTCAAATCATCTGTGAAGATCAGAAAATAATGATACCTATCGCGAGCCTCAATATTCATCGAACCATATATATCAGTATGTATGATTTCCAAAAAATCTGTTGCTTGCTCCATTGTTCCGAAGAACAGAGTCTTAGTCATCTTGCCCATGAGGCATGGTTCGCAAGCATCAACTGATTCATAATCAAGTGATTCCAAAAGCCCATCAGCATGGAGTTTCTTCATGCGCTTTACACCAATATGACCTAAACGACAGTGCTACAAATAAGTTGCACTATCATTATTAACTTTGCATTTTTTTGGTTTCAATATTATGACTATGTGTATCACTATGATCGAGATCCAACGAACTATTTTCATTGGGTGTGTAACCATATAAGGTTTTATTCATGTAAACAGAACAACAATTTATTCTCTTACTTAAATGAATAACCGTATTAAAATAAACATGATCAAATCATATTCATGCTCAACGTAAACACCAAATAACACTTATTTAGGTTCAACACTAATCCCGAATTTATAGGGAGTGTGCGATGATGATCATATCAATCTTGGAACCACTTCCAACACACATCGTCACTTCACCCTTAACTAGTCTCTGTTTATTCTGCAACTCCCGTTTCGAGTTACTAATCTTAGCAACTGAACTAGTATCAAATACTGAGGGGTTGCCATAAACACTAGTAAAGTACACATCAATAACATGTATATCAAATATACTTATGTTCACCTTGCCATCCTTCTTATATGCCAATCACTTGGGGTAGTTCCGCTTCCAGTGACCAGTCCCTTTGCAGTAGAAGCACTCAGTCTCTGGCTTAGGTCCAGACTTGGGTTTCTTCTCTTGAGCAGCAACTTGCTTGCTGTTCTTCTTGAAGTTCCCCTTCTTCCCTCTGCCCTTTTCTTGAAAGTAGTGGTCTTGTCTACCATCAACACTTGATGTTTTTCTTGATTTCTACCTTCATCGATTTCATCATCATGAAAAGCTCGGGAGTCGTTTTCGTCATCCCTTGCATACTATAGTTCATCACGAAGTTCTACTAACTTGGTCATGGTGACTAGAGAATTCTGTCAATCACTATCTTATCTGGAAGATTAACTCCCACTTGATTCAAGCGATTGTAGTACCCAGACAATCTGAGCACATGCTCACTAGTTGAGCGATTCTCCTCCATCTTTTAGCTATAGAACTTGTTGGAGACTTCATATCTCTCAACTTGGGTATTTGCTTGAAATATTAACTTCAAATCCTAGAACATCTCATATGGTCCATGACGTTCAAAATGTCTTTGAAGTCCCGATTCTAAGCCGTTAAGCATGGTGCACTAAACTATCAAGTAGTCATCATATGGAGCTAGCCAAACGTTCATAACGTCTGCATCTGCTCCTGCAATAGGTCTGTCACCTAGCGGTGCATCAAGGACATAATTTTTCTGTGCAGCAATGAGGATAAACCTCATATCACGGATCCAATCCGCATCATTGCTACTAACATCTTTCAACATAATTTTTCTCTAGGAACATATCAAAATAAACACAGGGAAGCAACAACGCGAGCTATTGATCTACAACATGATTTGCAAAATACTACCAGGACTAAGTTCATGATAAATTCAAGTTCAATTTAATCATATTACTTAAGAACTCCCACTTAGATAGACATCCTTCTAATCCTCTAAGTGATTACGTGATCCAAATCAACTAAACCATGTCCGATCATCACGTGAGATGGAGTAGTTTCATTGGTGAACATCACTATGTTGATCATATCTACTATATGATTCACGCTCGACCTTTCGGTCTTTGTGTTCCGAGGCCATATCTGTATATGCTTTGGCTCGTCAAGTATTCCCTGAGTATTCCGCATGTGCAACTGTTTTGCACCCATTGTATTTGAACGTAGAGCCTATCACACCCGATCATCACGTGGTGTCTCAGCACGAAGAACTTTCGCAACGGTGCATACTCAGGGAGAACACTTCCTGATAATTTAGTGAGAGATCATCTTATAATGCTACCGTCAATCGAAGCAAGATAAGATGCATAAAAGATAAACATCACATGCAATCAATATAAGTGATATGATATGGCCATCATCATCTTGTGCCTGTGATCTCCATCTCCGAAGCACCGTCATGATCACCATCGTCACCGGCGCGACACCTTGATCTCCATCGCATCATCGTTGTCGTCTCGCCACTTTTATGCTTCCACGACTATCGCTACCGCTTAGTGATAAAGTAAAGCATTACAGCGCGATTGCATTGCATATAATAAAGCGACAACTATATGGCTCCTGCCAGTTGCCGATAACTCGGTTACAAAACATGATCATCTCATACAATACAACTTAGCATCATGTCTTGGCCATATCACATCACAACATGCCCTGCAAAAACAAGTTAGACGTCCTCTACTTTGTTGTTGCAAGTTTTACGTGGCTGCTACGGGCTTAAGCAAGAACCAATCTCACCTACGCATCAAAACCACAAGGATAGTTTGTCAATTTGACTCCGTTTTAACCTTCGCAAGGACCGGGCATAGCCACACTCGGTTCAACTAAAGTTGGAGAAACAGTCACCCGCAAGCCACCTGTGTGCAAAGCACGTCGGGAGAACCGGTCTCGCGTAAGCATACGCGTAATGTTGGTCCGGGCCGCTTCATCCAACAATACCGCCGAACCTAAGTATGACATGCTGGTAGGCAGTATGACTTATATCGCCCACAACTCACTTGTGTTCTACTCGTGCATATAACATCAAACCATAAAACCTAGGCTCGGATGCCACTGTTGGGGAACATAGTAATTTCAAAAAAAATTCCAACGCACACGCAAGATCATGATGATGCATAGCAACGAGGGGAGAGTGTGATCTACATACCCTAGTAGATCGACAACGGAAGCGTTTGGTTGATGTAGTCGTACGTCTTCACGGCCCGACCGATCAAGCACCGAAACTACGGCACCTCCGAGTTTTAGCACACGTTCAGCTTGATGACAATTCCCGGACTCCGATCCAGCAAAGTGTCGGGGAAGAGTTCCATCAGCACGACGGCGTGGTGACGATCTTGATGTACTACTGTCTCAGGGCTTCGCCTAAGCACCGCTACAATATTATCGAGGACTATGGTGGCAGGGGGCGCCGCACACGGCTAAGAATAAGATCACGTGGATCAACTTGTGTGTCTATGGGGTGCCCCCTGCCCCTGTATATAAAGGATGGAGGAGGAGGAGGCCGGCCAAGGCTAGGTGCGGCCAGGATGTGGAGTCCTACTAGGACTCCATGTCCTAGTAGGAGTCCACCAAGAGGGGAGGAAGGGAGAAGGATTGGAGGAGAAGGAAAGGTGGCCGGCCCCCTTTTCCCTAGTCCAATTCGGACTAGAGGGGAGGGGGGCGCAGCAGGCCCTTTCTCCTCTTCCCACTAAAGCCCATCAAGGCCCAATACTTCTCCCGGCGAATTCCCGTAACTCTCCGGTACTTCGAAAAATACCCGAATCACTCGGAACCTTTCCGATGTCCGAATATAGTCGTCCAATATATCGATCTTTACGTCTCGACCATTTCGAGACTCCTCGTCATGTCCCCGATCTCATCCGGGACTCCGAACTCCTTCGGTACATCCAAACTCATAAACTCATAATATAACTGTCATCGAAACCTTAAGCGTGCGGACCCTACGGGTTCGAGAACAATGTAGACATGACCGAGACACGTCTCCGGTCAATAACCAATAGCGGGACCTGGATGCCCATATTGGCTCCTACATATTCTACGAAGATCTTCATCGGTTAGACCGCATAACAACATACGTTGTTCCCTTTGTCATCGGTATGTTACTTGGCCGAGATTCGATCGTCGGTATCCAATACCTAGTTCAATCTCGTTACCGGCAAGTCTCTTTACTCGTTCTATAATACATCATCTCGCAACTAACTCATTATTGCATTGCTTGCAAGGCTTAAGTGATGTGCATTACCGAGAGGGCCCAGAGATACCTCTCCGACAATCGGAGTGACAAATCTTAATCTCGAAATACGTCAACCCAACATGTACCTTTGGAGACACCTGTAGAGTACCTTTATAATCACCCAGTTACGTTGTGACGTTTGGTAGCACACAAAGTGTTCCTCCGGCACACGGGGGTTACATAATCTCATAGTCATAGGAACATGTATAAGTCATGAAGAAAGCAATAACAACATACTAAACGATCGGGTGCTAAGCTAATGGAATGGGTCATGTCAATCAGATCATTCATCTCATGATGTGATCCTGTTAATCAAATAACAACTCTTTGTTCATGGTTAGGAAACATAACCATCTTTGATTAACGAGCTAGTCAAGTAGAGGCATACTAGTGACACTCTGTTTGTCTATGTATTCACACATGTATTATGTTTCCGGTTAATACAATTCTAGCATGAATAATAAACATTTATCATGATATAAGGAAATAAATAATAACTTTATTATTGCCTCTAGGGCATATTTCCTTCAGAGACCATCTCACCCGTAGCGATGCTTAAGTCTGTCCGAATCATGTTAGCAATTGCCATATTTTATGATTATGAAATTTGGCAGATGGATGTCAAAACTGCATTCCTGAATGGATTTCTGGAAGAAGAGTTGTATATGATGCAACCGGAAGGTTTTGTCGATCCAAAGGGAGCTAACAAAGTGTGCAAGCTCCAGCGATCCATTTATGGACTGGTGCAAGCCTCTCGGAGTTGGAATAAACGCTTTGATAGTGTGATCAAAGCATTTGGTTTTTATACAGACTTTCGGAGAAGCCTGTATTTACAAGAAAGTGAGTGGGAGCTCTGTAGCATTTCTGATATTATATGTAGATGGCATATTACTGATTGGAAATGATATAGAATTTCTGGATAGCATAAAGGGATACTTGAATAAGAGTATTTCAATGAAAGACCTCGGTGAAGCTGCTTACATATTAGGCATAAAGATCTATAGAGATAGATCAAGACGCTTAATTGGACTTTCACAAAGCACATACCTTGACAAGATTTTGAAGAAGTTCAAAATGGATCAAGCAAAGAAAGGGTTCTTGCCTGTGTTACAAGGTGTGAAGTTGAGTCAGACTCAATGCCCGACCACTGTAGAAGATAGAGAGAAAATGAAAGATGTTCCCTATGCTTCAGCCATAGGCTCTATCATGTATGCAATGTTGTGTACCAGACCGGATGTGTGCCTTGCTATAAGTCTAGCAAGGAGGTACCAAAGTAATCCAGGAGTGGATCACTGGACAGCGGCCAAGAACATCCTGAAGTACCTAAAAAGGACTAAGGATATGTTTCTCGTATATGGAGGTGACAAAGAGCTCATCGTAAACGGTTACGTTGATGCAAGCTTTGACACTGATCCGGACGATTCTAAATCGCAAACCGGATACGTGTTTACATTAAACGGTGGAGCTGTCAGTTGGTGCAGTTCTAAACAAAGCGTCGTGGCGGGATCTACATGTGAAGTAGAGTACATAGCTGCTTCAGAAGCAACAAACGAATGAGTCTGGATGAAGGAGTTCATATCCGATCTAGGTGTCATACCTAGTGCATCGGGTCCAATGAAAATCTTTTGTGACAATACTGGTGCAATTGCCTTGGCAAAGGAATCCAGATTTCACAAGAGAACCAAACACATCAAGAGACGCTTCAATTCCATCCGGGATCTAGTCCGGGTGGGAGACATAGAGATTTGCAAGATACATACGGAGCTGAATGTAGCAGACCCTTTGACTAAGCCTCCTCCACGAGCAAAACATGATCAGCACCAAAGCTCCATGGGTGTTAGAATCATTACTGTGTAATCTAGATTATTGACTCTAGTACAAGTGGGAGACTGAAGGAAATATGCCCTAGAGGCAATAATAAAGTTATTATTTATTTCCTTATTTCATGATAAATGTTTATTATTCATGCTAGAATTGTATTAACGGGAAACATAATACATGTGTGAATACATAGACAAACAGAGTGTCACTAGTATGCCTCTACTTGACTAGCTCGTTAATCAAAGATGGTTATTTTCCTAACCATGGACAAAGAGTTGTTATTTGATTAATGGGATCACATCATTAGATGAATGATCTGATTGACATGACCCATTCCGTTAGCTTAGCACCCGATCGTTTAGTATGTTGCTATTGCTTTCTTCATGACTTATACATGTTCCTATGACTATGAGATTATGCAACTCCCATTTGCCGGAGGAACACTTTGTGTGCTACCAAACGTCACAACGTAACTGGGTGATTATAAAGGAGCTCTACAGGGGTCTCCAAAGGTACATGTTGGGTTGGCATATTTCGAGTTTAGGATTTGTCACTCCGATTCTCGGAGAGGTATCTCTGGCCCTCTCGATAATGCACATCACTTAAGCCTTGCAAGCATTGCAGCTAATGAGTCAGTTGCGAGATGATGTATTACGGAACGAGTAAAGATACTTGCCGGTAACGAGATTGAACTTGGTATTGGATACCGACGATCAAATCTCGGGCAAGTAACATACCGATGACAAAGGGAACAACGTATGTTGTTATGCGGTCTGACCGATAAAAGATCTTCGTAGAATATGTAGGAACCAATATGGGCATCCAGGTCCCGCTATTGGTTATTGACCGGAGACGTGTCTCGGTCATGTCTACATTGTTCTCGAACCCGTAGGGTCCACACGCTTAAGGTTTCGATGACAGTTATATTATGAGTTTATACATTTTGATGTACCGAAGGTTGTTCGAAGTCCCGGATGAGATCACGGACATGACGAGGAGTCTCGAAATGGTCGAGACATAAAGATTGATATATTGGAAGCCTATGTTTGGATATCGGAAGTGTTCCGGGTGAAATCAGGATTTTACCGGAGTACCGGGAGGTTACCGGAACCCCCCGGGAGATATATGGGCCTTAGTGGGCCTTAGTGGAATATAGGAGAGGAAGCCGAAGATGGGCCGCGCGCCCCTCCCCTCCCTTGGTACGAATAGGACAAGGAGAGGGGGCCGCCCCCCCTTCCTCTTCTTCCCCCTCCGCGAATCCTATTCCAACTAGGAAAGGGGGGGGGGAGTCCTACTCCCAGAGGGAGTAGGACTCCTCCTGGCGCGCCTCTCCTGGCCGGCCGCACCCCCCCTTTGAGCCTTTATATACGGAGGAAGGGGCACCCCCTAGAGACACAAGTTGATCCACGTGATCATATTCTTAGCCGTGTGTGGTGCCCCCTTCCACCATAGTCCTCGATAAAATTGTAGCGGTGCTTAGGCGAAGCCCTGCGACAGTAGTACATCAAGATCGTCACCACGCCGTCGTGCTGACGGAACTCTTCCCCGACACTTTGCTGGATCGGAGTCCGGGAATCGTCATCGAGCTGAACGTGTGCTAGAACTCGGAGGTGTCGTAGTTTTGGTGCTTGATCGGTCGGGCTGTGGAGACGTACGACTACATCAAGCAAATGCTTCCATTGTCGATCTACAAGGGTACGTAGATCACACTCTCCCCTCTCGTTGCTATGCATCACCATGATCTTGCGTGTGAGTAGGAAATTTTTTGAAATTACTACGTTCCCCAACAAATACACTTGAGCAATTCATCCCATTGCTCAAGTTCCACCGCCCCGAAGGTACAGCGGAAGGCAATCGTGCCTAAGTCAGCCAGGGCCACAACCACGGAGATCTGTGGGCGGACACAGATCGAGAATAATGCAAAGAAACGTTCTGCGAAGGGCCGGGTACCAGCCCATCTATCCAGCCAGAATAAGGTGGCTGATCCGGTACCTACTCTGATGGAAGTCCCAATGCGCAGGACCGACATCAAAGGAATCACTGATTGCCAGAATTGGGACCCTCCAGACCTAGGTGCGAAAGCTAGCGCTTGCCCGCGAAGGTACTTCGCACGGATAATCTCAAGCCACAGGCCACCTTCATCAGTCTGGATACACCAAAGCCATTTGGATAGGAGGGCAATGTTCATCCGCTTGGAAGAAATGACCCCAAGGCCTCCTTGGTCCTTAGGCTTACAGATCTCGGACCATTTCACCATATGGTACTTCTGTTTATTGTTCTCTCCCGCCCAGAAAAATCGGGAAAGGAGTTTAGTGACCTCATGATGGAGGGATCCATGTAAACTATAGAATCCCATGATATACATCAATAGGCTGATAAGAGAGGAGTTCATCAAGATCACGTGTGCGGCTTTGGAAAGCTACCTTCCTTGCCATGGCTCCATCCTAGGTTGGAGCTTGGCGATTATTGGACGGAAATCCTTCTCCAGGAGGCGCGTGTCACTACGTGGCATGCCAAGGTAAGTCATCGGGAAGGATCCCAAGCGGCAATTTAAACGATTAGCAATCCACTGGGCCTCCGACTGAGAATATCCCAAGACCATTACCTCACACTGGGAAAATAGATTGTGAGGCCCGACATTTCCTGAAAGCAGAGCAGGAGGAACTTGAGGTTCTGAATATCCTCATCTGACCCCTCCACCATCATAATGGTGTCATCAGCATATTGGAGGTGAGTCAGACCTCCATTGGCCACCAGGTGGGGGCAGATCCCCCTAATGTGGCCGACGCGCTTGGCCAAGTCAAGAATCGAGGCGAGCGCATCAACCACAAGGTTGAAGAGAAATGGGGATATCGGGTCTCCTTGACGAACCCCTTGGCCCGTTCCTATATAAAAGACTATAGGTCTATATTTCTGCCCTTAATTCTGACGCACCAGGTCCATTCATCCTGTGATGCTTAGCGCCGAAGTGAGTCCACATGTGGCTCCTCGGAGTCGTTATGCTAAATTTGGTAAGCAAGCACAATGCTTGTTGAAAAGGCCTTGTAGTATTTTCCATTGGCCTCACATGGTTATTGAAGATGTCATATTCCTTAGGTAAAACTTCTAGGAGATAATGGTGCTGCTTATTTCATTTCTAGACTTTTTCGTGCCAATAAGAACTTTACATACTTAAAATGACCTTTTTAAGCACAATTTTTTTTCTGAAGGTGTGTTGTTGTTTTAACTGCTTGCCGTTTTATGCCCTTCAGATTGTGAGCTATTTTTCTGCTCCCATAGATGATTTCCTCTTTGATTCATGGGATTCTCAAAATGCACGAATGTAAAAAATATACGCTTGCAATGTCATAGTCAATTGAAGCCCGTAGAACATATTTATTTGATTACATTGCGTGAAAAAACAAATGATTCTTTAAAAGAGATTTGAGTGGATACACAATTCCATGTGAAATGTACTGTAATGTTATCCATATTGCTCTTCGTTAACATGCTACACGTGTTCGAGTGTTATTTATGTATTCTGGTCAGTTCTTGAGACATATATAATCTTTAATTGAGGAGGCTCTCCATGCATGTCTAGGAGTATTTCATGTCGGTGTTATTTTAGCATTGATGACGTGTTAACACTAAGCTGGATTGTTTTGGAGACGACACGACTCACTTCATGTTTTCTCAAGCACCAACAAATTTTCCTTCTGAGCATAGTTATCTTTTATGGCGTAACTCTTCACAGAAAACTAACATATGCAATTTTTCGTCGTGATTTTCCATAGCGTTTCCCAATTATCTTGGTAGCTGTTAATTTGAAATTGTCCTTTGTATTTCCTATGCCCTTTAAAGAACCTTGTCAGCTGCCGGGTTGTAGTGATTAGAGTTGGACCGGTCTTGTTGTATCAAGCCTAGTCTTTCACAAAAGTTCGACGGGGTTGCGATGGGTGGGCAGCACTACAAGCCACCACAAGACACAAACAACTTTTACAACCTACCACACTTGTGTCACTTGTACTGCTCCATATATTATGATACCCACGGGCCACCTAAGCATAAAAACACCAGCCAACATCTACCTTGATGTGTCAACTGAGTAATACAATAAATAATCAGAGTCACACTTCTCAAAAATGAAAATTCGTGAATGTAGGTAACTCTGACAAGAATGACTGCACATCACTTGATGCAGAGGTCAGGAGTCTATCCTCCTTTTCAGGGAAAAACTTAATTCTCGCCAAGACGTTTAATGCTTCAAAAGTTACTTTCATGCACATAATTTTTCCTTAAGGAAGGCACATGTATTTATTTTTAAGTTGGCAGTTTAAATCTCCAGGGCATGTAAAAAACTCAAATATATGAGTGTTGGTCAGTTTCCTATCAGAAGATTTTACCTAGGTACATACGAATGTATTTGTTCTATCAGTATTTACTACACCAGCTCACCAGACATTTTTCTACGTGTGTGTGTAGATATGTTGCAACACTCTCATGGAGAGTTATATTTAGCTTACAAAAACGTCTTATATTATGAGACGGAGGGAGTAGTTAGGTTTTGTGCTACTCCTGTTCTTGATGAAACTGGTGTCCATGGTAAATCCACATCTAGTCTCTCGCAGCTCGCCTGAGTCATCATCTTAAATTCTTAAATTTAGCTAGCAGCTCAAAGCTTGTTGAAAAAACAGGATTAGTAGTTTACGATGGCCTTACGTGGTTACCGATGACGTGGTTCTGCTTGTTTGAGATGACGTAGCTCCTCTATGCATTTGCTAGCTGACAAAGCAAAACTGACATGCACGCTTGTCTTTCAGCCGCCAAAATTTAATATTCTAGGACACAATGGACAGAAGGACTAGCAAGTTTGTCATTATTTTCTAGTATTTTCTACCAGGAGCTTCCGTCCATGGATGTTTTCTTAATCCTCGAATGTCGTCAAGTGCCCACTTCGCGGCATATTGTGCCAAGTTTGTAATAAGAAACAAAATTGTAGCTATATGTCCCAGCGGTCACCAAGGAACTATATTTTGCAGGTCAATCATACGCAAGTTGGCATGATCAATCATCTCTGCAAAATAGTAATAGGAGAAACAAACAAGCCAGCATGTTTGCACTAAATTTTGTGGGCCATATTTCTACTTAATTATAGTTGCCCATGAAGACGTTGGGCGTCAAATTTTAATCCATGTGGTCTGAGCTGCCAGCCCTAGAAGCAAAATATATTTGTGGTGTCATGTGCTTCTCTTGTCTCTGTGTTGCTTGCCGTCCGTGCCTTCCGTTCGTCTCTTCTAGCGTATGCCGGTAATTTTGCCAATGCAAGGACCTTGCCACTAGGCACGTTTGTAAAAGGAAGGTGAATGAGTTCATTGAGTCATAAAAGCTACTCCCTCCAGCAGTGGCGGACCTAGCCCACTGAGCCAGGGTGGGCTGACAGTGCTATTGTACATATTCATTCATTTATTTTCTTTCATTTTTTAACCTTTCTCCTATAGTATAAAAGCTATTTCCAAATCTCAGGGTGGCCATGGCCCATCATGGCCACCCTCTACCTCCGCCACTGCAGCCTCCAGTCCTAAATATAAGTCTTTTTGGAGATTCCAATATGAAATACATACGTGGAAAAATGAGTGAATCTATACTCTAAACTACGTCTATAAACATACGTATGTAGTCCATACTAAATCTTTAAAAACACTTATATTTAGGAAAGGAGGGAGTACGTACTTACCATTATATCGATTAGGGATATAGTGTTAATCTCTTTCCGCAACATATTAAAATACATATATACCTAAAACATAAGTGCTGTCGTTACTCTAGCAAAATTATATAGCCCCTCCATTTTTTTATTAGGTGCATTGATGAAGACACTTATCAGACGATAATTTTGGACCAAATTCCCATGGTTACAATGTTGATTAGAGAAGTAATTACCAGTGGCAAATTAATGATATTTCCAATTCAGGGGGAGTACGGACAATTGGCATGTAGTGAACATACCTATAAAAATTCAATATTTACTTACTAAATACATCTAATGGAAAAAATGCACAGAGTATATTGTTGGCCAGTTCGATTCTAAAAATAATGAAAAGCAAAGTTCAAACTAAGTAAAATGTAGACCGCAAAAAAGAAACAAAATGTTGGAAATCATAGAGCTGCCTCAGGAACGGTTCCCAGACTGTGTGCTTAGAACAACTCCCTCCACATGGCTCCCCTAAGGACGCCTATTTCCTAGTGGCCACACCAAAAATATTCCATGACCCCCTTTTCGAATTTAGGTGCAAAATATTAGTGACTCTGTTTCAAAATAGAGTTAAATACACCGAGAGGTGCCTCAACTTGTCTTCTATGGTCAGTTCAGTGTCTAAAGTTGCAAAATACATGAAATTAGTACTCAAACTTGTCTAGGCGTGCAAATACGGTGCCTCCGTCAATATTTGGGCGTACGCGTCCACCCCGCGTGGCAGTGGCTGAGAACTGGGAAGGCGCTGGGTGGCCAGAGTGTGAGGAACTTTTTGTACAAAACCCCCTCATATTTTATTTAATCATGCAGGAAAACCTCACAAACATGCAGGAAAACCTCAGAAATTAGAAAGAAAGATAAATGTGTGATACAATATTGAATCTGAGCCATCGTTATCATGGATTGCATTTTACGCATAAGTTGTCCATCATGCAATACATTGCTCAGTACATATTGAAGAGGCCGAACTTTATGTATTGCATTGCTATGCAAAATGTAACTTTGGAGCACGGGCACATTGTGTCCTTTTTTTATGTTCAAAGAAAGAGAATTCTAGAGCTAAAACAATTCTGAAATTTTTTCTACATGCACACATGAAGTGTAATATACCCATGTGAATTTTCATCAATATTTGTGCTTGTATGTGAGAGATAGAAAAACCAAATACATGAAAATATCAGCTTGTTTTTTGGCCAATTTTTGTCCTTTTTGGCTATAATATGAACACATCTTCTCCCATTCATAGACGAACTAACTGTCGGTGGAAAATGATATTTATGAGATCACAGGAATCCCTACTACGGTTGGCGCGGCGCGGGGTTGTGGGAACAACAGGTTTAGGAGCAAGCACTAAGATCGTTTACCCAGGTTCGGGCCGTGAAGATGCGTAATACCGTAGGCCTGCTTTGATGTGTATTTCAGAGTGTTCTTGGGCTCTCGGACTAGCTATGGAGGATGCGTAGTTCAAACGAGCCAAATCCTTCTCCTAGTCGTCTCGGGCCTCCTTTTATAGGCAAAAGGGGCTGCCACAGTGGCAGACAGGAGGTGGAAAGGTGTACAGTGCGCGAGCTTATCGCCCGGCATTAGGGGACAAAACACATTTAATGCATCGCTTAGGTGTCCCCTTGCTTTACCGGGGACGGGAATGAGGCCCGTCCCGTCCGTTGCCGCCCCGCCTCGCATCGACACGCGCCCTGGCCAGCGATGCATGAGGCGCCATGTAGGCAGGTAGGCAGTTGTGGTGGCGCGGTGGTAGGGCCTTCACGAAGATCTGCATGCCACCACGTAGGTGCTTGCTGAGTCGATGTATAGGCCGCCCGTCGCCACGCAGGTGCCTGCTCAGCTGGTCGAGCAAGCAGCTACATGGGGACGGCGGTGGAGTCTTGGCAGACACGGGCCTGGCTGTGGCCCTGCTGATGCCCTCGGCAAGGGTCTTGCCGTGGGGCGGCAAGGGTCTTGCCATGGCGTTGCAATCGTTCCCGGCAAGGCGCTTGCCGGGGTCTTGTGGATTTCCTCGACTAGGATCCCGCTGAGGGTCGTTGTCTTCTGGTCCTCATCTGATCTGATGTATTCATGATCCTGACAAAGATCTGCATGCCATCACAGAGGTGCCTCCCGAGCCCTGGGTCCAATATTGTCGTTGGCGGCGTTTGGATCCCTTGGGTTCAAGGGTGGCTTGCTCTGCTGGCATTGGGCAAGTTGCCCCGGCAAGGCTTTTGCCGGGGTCGCAGAGGCTGCCCCGGCAAGGGTCTTGCCGGGGGGGTCCACCTCGCCCCTTTGCTCTTTTATGCCTCTGATCTTGGCGTTGTCTTGGTTGTCTTGTGCTTCGGCTTCGCTCCGGCTTCCCTCCTCTGCCCTGCTAAGTCTGGCCGTGGCGCGCGCGGCTCTGACTGCCCGTGCACAAGTAAAGGGGTCAAAATGAGAGCCCCTACTTTTGTACACCGACAGGAGCCCCCGGGCCTGGGCCACACATAAGGGCGACGCGTTGTTGGGCCAGGCCCAGAACGGTGCGCGAGCAGTCGGGGCGGGATTTTTACTGTGGTAACTTCTCGTCCGCTGCGCTTCCCCACGACCCACGTTGAACGTGCGACGTGGAGGGTCATGCGTGACGGGGGGGTCATGCGTGGGGCAGTTCTCACACGCATGCGTCACACGGCATTTAATCTGAAAAGAAGTGGCCCGCGCCTTCCCTGTAAAAAGGAATAACCGCGGGCGCACTGGTCATTTACTCTCCGTGCTTTCCCCAATCTCGGAACCGCCGTGCCCTTCTTCCTTATTCTCAAGCTCTTGCCTTCACTCGCCGCCGCTGCGCCTTCGCCATCCTCCCGGAATGGCCAAGGACACCAGGGAGAAGGAGCCGTCGGAGAGCGAGTTAGCGGTGCGGGGATGCAGCACGCCTACTTCCCGTTGACGGCCGACGCGATCGAACTCCGGGACTGCTTCAAGCACCTGTGGGGGTGCAAGACGGGAAGCGAGACGACGGGGCATCCAGCCACACGCGTCATCCCCGCCGCCTTCGCCGAAGCCGGCCCGAATCGGTACCGTTCTTTGCTGACTACTTTTCTTGTGGCCTCTCCCCCCCTCCCTCTCTGATTTCTTCAGCGACATCATGCACACCTACGGCTTCCACCTTCTAGATTTTCCTCCAAATGTCGTGGCGTGCATGGCTCTTTTTGCGCACCTCTGCGAGGGTTTCGCCGGGGTGCATCCCAACACGGCGCTCTTCCGCCACTACTTCTTCCCTCGGATCCAAAAGGGGGGCGACATTTCCGGTTGCATCGCCTGGATCCCAAGAACCTAGGAGAAAAGGGCATATCCGGACGACGCCCAGAAGGAGAGGTGGGATGAGTGGTGGGGCCAGTGGTGCTGGATTGAGGAGAAGGATCCACCAGCATTCTGCGAGGTTCGCCAGGCGCCGCCGGTCCGCAGAAACGACTGGAACGATGTCGATGTCAACAACAAGAAGATCACGGTCGCCACCACCAGGATTCTTCGTCTCACTGAGGCCGGGCTCACCCTTGAGATGATCGGGGTGGATTTCATCTGCAGTCGAATTGCCCCGTTGCACAACAAGGGGAGGCCAGCCTGGCTCTTCACGAACGCCGCCGACATCGTGAGGCTCTGCCCTGGCTTGGACCACAACATCACGGTTATGGGGCACGCCCACTTCTGCCAGCGGCTCTTCCAGCTCGACGTGAACCACGATGGCGAGGTCGAGCGGTCCGGCATGGCCGTGAAGGCCGCTGCGAAGACCGGTAAGGTCGCCAAGGGGCCCTTGTTTAAGTTGTCGGCGGGGGTGGTCTTGCTGAGCAACAACTCGCGTCGGAGCGACAACATCGCCATGATGCCGGAGTTCAACGCGCACGGCCTCGTCCCAAACTGGGCCGAGCTGCTGGAAGATCAGGTGCAGGAGTTTTTTGACACCTTGGAGGAGAAGTACGTCAGCGCCGAGCCGCGGCTCGTCCAGGACACCACACAGGTGGAGCTGGACTACATCGCTGCCAGGGCGCGGAGTCGGAGCTCGCCAAGGCGGCCGGCAGCGCCGACGGTGTGGAGGACAAGGCCGCAATGGAGGCAGAAGAGAAGGAGCTTGCCAAGTGGGCAGAGTCTGCTGGGGAATCCAGTAGTGCCGGCACCGGGGCCCCTCTCATCGAAGATGCGGTTGACGAGTCGTAGGAGGAGGAGGCCGTGGCTGTCGACCCTCCGGTCACGAGGAGAGGGCGAGTCCTACGGCGGGCCACATCTGCCGAGCCAGTCCGGCCCGGCAGGGCCGTACAACCGCGGCAAGCCCAGGAGGGCTCCGCGCGCCATACAAGGGCCATGGCGGCGAAGAAGTTGGTGAAGGCAGCGGTGGCAAAGAAGAAGGCAACTGCCTCTGCTTCATCCTAGCATCCACGGAGCCCCTCCTCCCGTAGATGATGACACGGGGGTTGTCTTCGATTTTGGGTCCCTCATCCCAAGGAGGAAGAGGAAGGCAGCAGAGGAGGAGGTGGATGACGAGTAAGTATCTTGTTTCCTTTTTTCGTGCCATCTCTGCCTCCTCAATCTGTGCCGCTTGTTCTGATATGTTCTTCTTCTTTGTAGGGATGCAGAGACGCTAGCCCAGTGGGTGAAGAGGGCTAGGGCTTCGGCGAGCGGCCAGACCCGGCAGGTACTTCCGGTACACCGCTGGTGGTGTTGAGCAGCCCACACATCAGCCCCCGGCACAGCCCCCAGTGTAAGTTCATCACTCACCCCTTGTCGATGTGTGTTGGGGGGTACAATCCCTTGGTGCTGGCCTTGTCGTGGTCGCAGGAGGAGTACAACAGCAGAAGGAGCCACAGAGGGCTACCCCCAACACGTTGCCCCCATCGACCACGCCGCCCTGAGGGGAGTCCCCGGCAAGGGCACCAAGCACTGAGCCCATGCACACATAGGAGGAGGAGGAGAACTCGGGTGCTGGTGGCTTCGCCTCGGCGCCAAATGTTGGCGGGGATGGGATCTCTACTTCCCTGCCTGACACTAGTAAGTCGTTCGCCTTCCGTCCCTGTTCTTTTTCTTTTCTTTCTGGATCTTGGTCTTGGTTGCGTCTCATCCCTTTCTCGATGTCCAGACCCTTCCTCGGCGGACCGGGAGGATATAGACACCGTCATCAAGGATGTCATCTAGGATGCCGTGGAGGAGGCCGAGAAGATCGCTACCGAGGAGGCCGCCAAGGATGTTGCTGAGGACGCTGCCAAGGGGCCTGCTGGGGAGCCCGGCAAGGCTGCTACCGAGGAGGCCGGCAAGGGGCCTACCGGGGAGGCCGGCAAGGCCAGTGCCGAGGAGGAGGTGGTTGATGACCAACCTTCCTCCTCCGCTGCCTCGGGCTCCGGCAGATATCTGACGGTGAGCGACGACTTGTTCGTCCACCTCCCAGGGACGGCGAGCACCGGGGCGCCCGTCGAAGGGGAGGTGTTTGATGATGAAGTGCTCGCCGCCGCCGGGCTTGAGATCGTTGACGAGCCGAGCGCTGGTAGCGGCGGTTCCCAGGAAGAGCGGCTCCTCTAGGCCATGGGTGCCAACTTCCAGAAGCTCCAGGCGCTTCACCGTGCTCGCCTGGACAAAGCCAAGTCCAAGATGGCGGTGGTGGACAAGGCAGAGGCGGACCTCGAGGGGCATTTTGCTGAGGCGCTGACTTGGTTCCGCCTGGCCCATAAGGACCTAAGGGCCGTCCAGGACGAGCTGGCCATGCGCGATGTGGAGCTTACCATGAAGCGGGCCGACATCGAGAAGGCCCAGGAGACGGTGAAGAACCTGGCCGCCGAAGCCGAGGCCGCTCGAACCCAACACCAAGCCGCGCTGAACTCCCAGGAGGAGGACCTTGCCGCGCGTGAGAAGGAGCTTGCCGCAACACTCTGCGTCAAGGATGAGGATGTGCTACCTCTTGAGCACTGCGTTGGTTTTCCCTGAAGAGGAAGGGATGATGCAGCAAAGTAGCATAAGTATTTCCCTCAAATTTTGAGAACAAAGGTATCAATCCAGTAGGAGGCTACGCGCGAGTCCCTCGCACCTGCACAAAACAAATAAATCCTCGCAACAAACGCGATAAGAGGTTGTCAATCCCTACACAGCCACTTACGAGAGTGAGATCAGATAGATATGACAAGATAATATTTTTGGTATTTTTGTGATAAAGATGCAAAGTAAAATAAAAGCAAAGGAAATAACTAAGTATTAGGAGATTAATGTGATGAAGATAGACCCTGGGGCCATAGGTTTCACTAGTGTCTTCTCTCGAGAGCATCAGTATTCTATGGTGGGTGAACAAATTACTGTTGAGCAATTGACAGAATTGAGCATAGTTATGAGAATATCTAGGTATGATCATGTATATAGGCATCACGTCCGAGACAAGTAGACCGACTCATGCCTGCATCTACTACTATTACTCCACTCATCGACCGCTATCCAGCATGCATCTAGAGTATTAAGTTAATGAAAAAAGAGTAACGCCTTAAGCAAGATGACATGATGTAGAGGGATAAACTCATGCAATATGATGAAAACCCCATCTTGTTATCCTCGATGGCAAAAATACAATACGTGCCTTGCTGCCCCTACTGTCACTAGGAAAGGACACCGCAAGATTGAACCCAAAGCTAAGCACTTGTCCCATTGCAAGAAAGATCAATCTAGTAGGCCAAACCAAACTGATAATTCTAAGAGACTTGCAAAGATAACCAATCATACATAAAAGAATTCAGAGAAGATTCAAATATTGTTCATAGATAGACTTGATCATAAACCCACAATTCATCGGTCTCAATAAACACACCGCAAAAGAAGATTGCATCGAATAGATCTCCACAAGAGAGGGGGAGAACATTGTATTGAGATCCAAAAAGAGAGAAGAAGCCATCTAGCTACTAACTATGGACCCATAGGTCTGAGGTGAACTACTCACACTTCATCGGAGGGGCTATGGTGTTGATGTAGAAGCCCTCCGTGATCGATGCCCCCTCCGGCTAAGCTCCGGAACAGGCCCCAAGATGGGATCTCGTGGATACAGAAAGTTGCGGCGGTGGAATTAGGGTTTTGGCTCCGTATCTGATCGTTTGGGGGTACGTAGGTATATATAGGAGGAAGGAGTACGTCGGTGGAGCAACAGGGGGCCCACGAGGGTGGAGGGCGCGCCTAGGGGGGGTAGGCGCGCCCCCTACCTCATGGCCTCCTCTTTTGTGTCTTGACATAGGGTCCAAGTCTCCAAGGTCTTGTTCGTTGAGAAAATCACGTTCCCGAAGGTTTCATTCCGTTTGGACTCCATTTGTTATTTCTTTTCTTCGAAACCGTAAAACAGGCAAAAAATAGCAATTCTGGGCTGGGCCTCCGGTTAATACGTTAGTCCCAAAAATAATATAGAAGTGTATAATAAAGCCCAATAATATCCAAAACAGTAGATAATATAGCATGGAGCAATAAAAATTATAGATACGTTGGAGACGTATCAAGCATCCCCAAGCTTAATTCCTGCTCGTCCTCGAGTAGGTAAATGATAAAAACAAATTTTTTGATGCGGAGTGCTACTTGGCATAATTTTAATGTAATTCTTCTTAATTGGGGTATGAATATTCAGATCTGAAAGATTCAGGACAAAAGTTCATATTGACATAAAAATAATAATACTTCAAGCATACTAACAAAGCAATTATGTCTTCTCAAAATAACATGGCCAAAGAAAGTTCATCCCTACAAAATCATATAGTTTAGTCATGCTCCATTTTTGTCACACAAGAATGCTCTCATCATGCACAACCCCGATGAAAAGCCAAGCAATTGTTTCGTACTTTAGTAATCTCAATCCTATAAACTTTCACGCAATATATGAGCGCGAGCCATGGACATAGCACTATGGGTGGAATAGAATATAATGAGTGGGGTTATGTGGAGAAGACAAGAAGGAGAAACTCTCACATCAACGAGGCTAATCAATGGGCTATGGAGATGCCCACCGATTGATGTTAGTGCAAGGAGTAGGGATTGCCATGCAACGGATGCACTAGAGCTATAAATGTATGAGGAGGCCCATTGTTGGAATATACAAGCCAAGTTCTATAATGAAAATTCCCACTAGCATATGAAAGTGACAAAACAAGAGAATCTCTATCATGAAGATTATGGTGCTACTTTGAAGAACAAGTGTGGCAAAGGATAGTAACATTGTCCCTTCTCTCTTTTAATCTCATATTTTTTATTTGGCCTTTCTCTTTTTTTATGGCCTTTCTCATTTTTTTTCTTTATAATTCCTCACTTGGGACAATGCTCTAGAATATGATGATCATCACACTTCTATTTATTTCCAACTCAATGATTACAACTCGATACTAGAACAAAAGATGACTATATGAATGCCTCCGGCGGTGTACCGGGATATGCAATGGACCAAGAGTGACATGTATGAATGTCACACCCTAGCTAGTCATGCATCAGAGTGTGTGCATCATGTTTAAAATTCCATTTAATTTTGAAATGGGGAATTGTGAAACCCTCAGAATCATTTTTTGAAAATGACCCAAATAAAAATTTCTCCAAAAGGGTCCAAGAAAATGCTCATGTTGCTCTCTGAAAATATTGAACAGAGATAAAAATCAAACCAATATTTTTAAGAGCTCATAGGTATTTATTTTGGGCATTTGGAATTAATGCATAAATATTTGCATTGGAAATATATTAGTTATATATATTAATATATGTCCAGAAATTATGCCACCTGTTGGGGAGCTCTGGAATAATATATCTAGCTCCTGCAAAAATTGGCATAGGGTAAATAAATGATTTAATATTTTATTTAAATCAAAACAAATGTCAGAAAAATTAGAAAACAGAAATAAAGGAGGGAAACCTTACCTGGGCTTCTTACCTGGCGCCTCTGGCCCAGCAAGCCAGCCCAGCCCACCACCGCCGTCGTCCTCCTGGCGCCAGTCGGCCAGGCGTGCGGCCGGCGCGCGCGCACGGGCGGAGCGCCACGCCACCAGCTCGCCTGCCTGCCTACCCCGCCAGCGCGACGCCGCGACGTTTCTTCTCGGTGCCGCCCCGATCCCCTGGCCTTATCCCCCCTCTCTCCCGTGCTTCTCCCCCTGCTCTCTCTCTCCCGTGTCCGAACGCACCCATCGCCGCCGTTCGCCATAGCCGCCGCCACCGGCCTCCCCTCGCCTCCCCGACACGCTCCCCAGCTCCGCCGCGACCCCCTCTACCTCCTCGTCGAGCCACGCAAGACGGAGCACCCCGTGGAGCCATCGCCGTCGCCATCCTCGCCTCCGGCCGCCGTGGGTACTCGCCGTCGATTCGGGAGCTTTCGGGCATCCCCGACCTCGTCCTCGCGCTCGCTGGTCTCGCTGTGAGCCCCTCTCCGTTTCCCCTCTCTTCTCCCCCTCGTTCCCTCACCGTAGCCCTCCTCCCCACCACGGCCGAAGCCGCTCGCCGCCATCCATGTCGCCGTCGCCGTCTCGGCCCGCCTCCGCCCAAACCGAGCATCCCTTCGCGCTCCCAGTGCCACGAGGGTGCCGCCGAGCCCCTCAGGTGGCCTCCCCGTGCCCCGCAGCCCATTTCCGCTCGAAGCCGAACTCCGGCCGCCGCCCCGAGCTTCGCTCCGGCGAGCTCCGGCATCCCCGCGGCTTCCCGTCTGCTCCCCTGGATGCGGACGAGCCTGGGCTACGCCCCGGTGCTCTCAGACGCCGTCCCCGTGGCCTGTGGCGCGGACTCCGCCTCGTCCAGAGGTCGCCGGCGGCGAGCCCCGTCGCCTGAGCCCTGCCATGTGGGCCCGATCCGTCAGGTGATTAGCTTAGTGCTAATCACCGCTTAATTAACCCCCCCTGACACTGACAGTGGGCCCCAGCGCCACTAACTTCTAATTAGGATTAAATTAACCCCTGTTTAACCCCCCTGTCACTGACGTGTGGGCCCCACACGTCAGGTTTGACCCGGGCCAGCCCAGTTGACTGCTGACGTCATGCTTACTCAATGCTGACGCAATATATATATTTCTGGATTTAATTAAATCAGGAAATTCCAGAATATAATTTAAACTTCAAAAATTCATAACTTTTATTCTGTAACTCCAAATCAGACAAATTATATATGAAAAATGATCAGAAAAATCCAATCTATCCATCTGTACTATTTTCATGCATGACTAAACAAGTTAACTTGATGTTTAATGCAGAACAAGGAAAAGCACTTTAAAAGGCCATGTTTGAGTTTGAAATTTGAATCTTTGATTCAAATTGGTTCAAACCCTTCTGGTTTTAGTTGCATTAGCCCAACACACTCATATTGCCATGTTTCATGCATGCATCATATTGTTGCACATTGTTTGGTGATGGTTGTGTATCGGTGTCCTTTGCGACAGGTTCTGCCTCCGAGGAGTACCGTGATTACCCTAACGAAGAACCGTATCAGTGCATCGAACCATCAGGCAAGCAACCAACCATTTGATCATATCGATAAAATCCCATGTTCTCGCTCCTGCTCTCTTTTACTGCATTAAGACAACGCGATTCAAACTGCTGTGTGCTACGGTAGTTGAACCCATTTCCTCTGCATAACCTGTCATTGCCACAGTAACTAGATGAAACCCACTAGCATGTGTAGGAGTTGATTGAGCCATATGTATGTGTTGTTCCTACCTTGCTATGCCTGCTATGCTTAGAGTCGGGTCAGGTCTGGTTCATCTGGGTGATGGGCTAGAGTGAAATGATTATGTCGGTAATGAGAGTGGTGTGGTGAACATGATTTGGTGAAGGTATCGATGAGAGGCCATGTAGGAGTACATGGTGGGTTGTTTCATTGAAGCCGACCTTAAGCACTGAGATCTGTATGTGTGATTTAAGAATCAGCTACTACCATGCATTGGGCCCGAAACCAATGGACCCTCTCGGCTTCTTATTCACCCTAGTTCTCCGTCCAGGAGTTGCAAGTAGTTTCTGGTGTTTGTAGCCTACTGGAGGCCGTGGACAGCGCTGACCGTAGGGGTGGGCTGTGATGCGGTAGGTACGTGGCACGGTGTACCGAATACCCGTTAGGTATTTCGGGAACCCTGTTCACATCGTTCGGGGCCGTATGGGAAACCTCGGCCGGACTCCCTGCGGATGGAACCTGGATAGGCGATAAACCTGGACTGGAGACTTAGGTGATTAGGTAGGTCGTGGCCGACACCCACGTTGGGCTTCCGCTTGAAGGTTGCCGAGTACATGTCGTGTAAACGACGGTAAGTGGTGAGAGCGTGTATGAAGAAGTACACCCCTGCAGGGTTAACATGATCTATTCGAATAGCCGCGTCCGCGGTAAAGGACTACTTGGTTGCCTATACAGTTCATAGACAAGTAAATGGAAACTACTAAAAGCCTCAAGATAAGTGTGAGTGCCGAGGATGGCTCTTCCGTAGGAAGACGGAGGCGGATCCTCGGTAGTGTATTGAAGTGGTGAGTAGTGGACTCGTGTGCGCAAAACCATTTCAAGTTGATGTATCGTAGGATAGTCTAGCCAAGAGTCAAAGCTGGCTTGCTACAATAACTCCACCAACCCTTCTTGACAATATGCATGTATGTAGGATCTGATGTAAGTCTTGCTGAGTACCTTTGTACTCATGTTGCTATAATTTACATTTTTACAGAAGACGCTGCAACCCCTTCTGATGGGTTCTATGTAGACATTGACATCAACGAGTAGGCTAAAGGCCCAGGTGGTGATCCTGAGCTTGTGAAGGACCATGTAGTATAGCTAGGCTTTCCAAGCCTCTTTTATTTTACTAGTTGTCTGTACTCAGACAAGTTACTTCCGCTGCTGGTTTGTATGACTGTATGACTTGAATGTTGGGTCGTGAGACCCGTACCTTTGTGTATGATATGTATGGCTCCCTGAGCCTTAAATAAAGTACTTGTGTCGTAGAGTCATGTTGTGATGCTTCGTTGTATTTGCACATATCGAGCATATTGTGTGTATGATTGAAATGCTTGGTATGTGTGGGATCTGACTACCTAGTTGTTTATCTTTAGTAGCCTCTCTTACCGGGAAATGTCTCCTAGTGTTACCGCTGAGCCATGGTAGCTTGCTACTGCTCTGGAACACTTAGGCTGGCCGGCATGTGTCCTTCTTCGTTCCTGTGTCTGTCCCTTCGGGGAAATGTCACGCATTGAGTACCGGAGTCCTGTTAGCCCGCTACAGCCCGGTTTACCGGAGTCCTGCTAGCCCAGTGCTACAGCCCGAACCCACTTGCTGATGACCGACACGTTCGAAGCTGGGTCATGGATGCCTGTCCCTGTAAGTCTGGGCCACTTTGGGTTTACGACTAGTCATGTCAGCCCGGGCTCCTTATCATATGGATGCTAGCGACACTATCATATACGTGAGCCAAAAGGCGCAAACGGTCCCGGGCAAAGGTAAGGCGACACCCGTGGGGATACCGTGCGTGAGGCCGCAAAGTGATATGAGGTGTTACCGGCTAGATCGATGTGACATCGAGTCGGGGTCCTGACAGCGTTGGCATCAGAGCCAGGCTGCCTGTAGGTTCTCCAAGCCAAACTGGTCGATGTTGAGTCTAGAAATTCTTTAGTTATATGTAGGGGAATTGTTTGTGGGTTGGAACGTAAGGCTCTTTTACACCTTTATCTTATGACATTCTGATCTGAGTCAGTCTATTCTTCCACCGGGGGTTAAGGAATTAGGATCTGTTCTCTCTATCAGGATCACGTGTTACTAATCAGTAGTACCTTATAGGTTTGATGGATACAAGCCTAGTTCAATCCTATTACCACATTATGTTGCTAGGATGGACTCAGAACTTGATATGATGATGTTGAGTGTGTATGAAATTCTTTGTCAAATGTCTCAAAATCCTTCTTGAGCATTTACAGCTGTTATGCTGCCGAAATTTTGCTAGAAATTCTAATGCCTTTGCATTATGATTGTGCTTTCAGATGGCCACTCGCGACCTCAATCAAGTGGTTCGCCTGACTCGATGCCTAGATGTACCCGGCCATACCGCCATATTGGTCAGGGTAATGACTGAGGCTGGATACCGCTGGTATCCTGAGTACACGGTCGAAGAGCAATTCTGAGACTTTAATCAAAGCCAGTACCTCTGCACTGTCAGGATATTTCCATCTTATCCTGGGTCCACTGAGCCCCTTCACTGCTCCTATGGACTCGGGGTTACTATTGAGATGGTTGTGCAGGACGCCGCCTACTCTATGATGACCATCATGCGAGTCAGGTCTGGTCTATTTCGGGACTATGATTTCCGGTATATGCCAGGATCACTTCCGGGAGCACAAGGGTATCTCCAGGCTATCTATGCTGACCCCACTCAGGAGGATTCACGGACTCGCACCACTGCTGAGATGCTCGAGGATAAGGACCGTGAAAATCGGGCCTTAAGGTTAGAGCTCTTCAATACCCGTGCTGACCACTGGGCCACATTGACTCGGTTCGCACCGGCGGTGCAAGCTGGATATTCAGATATGCGCGATCTCTATCCTGTGAGATCTGCTCTGCCAGACGTGATGGGTTGGCATGATGTAGGAGGCATCACCCCACCTCGCGGTCCCCGCAGGCCACCGTCTGTTGGTCCAAGGCCTCATCCTAGCCCCTATGGTCCACAAGCTCCGCGAGATCGTCTGTTTCCGGATGATCATGTTGAGCTTCCAGGCTATGGAGGTGACTTCTATGAGGACTACTACGGATCGGTCTGAGTTAGTGGTAGTATCACTAGTTCGCACTAGCTGTGTCGTCTATCGTCCCGCGTGACTCGTGGGATATGACCTAGTTTGTACTCTTTCCGGAGGTGTAGAAAAATAATGTATAGGAGCTTGGGATGCCTCCGATGAGATGTAATCCTCTTTTCACCGTAATAGTACTTTGTTTGGTCTTGTACTAAACCCTGTATGGTGTGTATGACGATGGAATAAAGAAGCAGTTTCTGTATTTACCATGTCATACGGATGATCATCTTGCATTTCGAGTTATTCCTTACATTTTATATCCTATGTCGGAATTTTATCATCCTGACTAAATCATTGTCTTGTTTACCTAGGATGGTCAACACGCGCACTAACCCTGCTCCTCAAGAGCAGGCCGAAGGCAGTGAAGTTAGGGATGCAAATCTGCCTCATCCTCCTTCCCTAGCCGAGGTTATGATGGAAGCTGAGAGAAACAAGCGGGAGACCAACCGTTTGTTGGAGCGTATTGAACAGAACACGGCACACCATCAGAGGACTAACGTGGTGTCACTCAGTGATTTCATCAAATTACATCCACCCACGTTCCACCACTCCGTCGAGCCTCTCGACGCTGATGACTGGCTTCGCAGTATCTCTCACAAACTGCGTTCCGCGCTGGTAGCGGAGGCTGACAAGGTCACCTTTTCTGCATATCATCTTGAAGGCCCCGCCAGTCTATGGTGGGAGAATTATGGAGCTATGCGCCCAGCGGGCCATGTCACTACTTGGGCTGAATTCAGCGAGGCTTTCCGTGAACATCACATTCCGGAGGGTCTCATGGACCGTAAACGTGAGGAATTTTGCAATTTCACCCAAGGCCGACTCTCTGTGGATGCTTACAGCAGGGAGTTTGGTAATCTCGCACGATATGCAACCGAGGAAGTGTCTACTGATACTAAGAAGCAAGCAAGGTTCCGTAAGGGCCTTAGTCCTGAGCTTCGCCGTGACCTCCGTCTGCATGAGTGCACATCTTTTCAGAAACTTGTCAACAAAGCCATCAGTGCTGAAACTGGTCAGACTGACTATGACGCAACACGCAAGCATGGCCGTGACATGGGTTCCTCATCCGGTGCTGGTCCTCAGAAGCGCCGCGTGTGGGTACCCAACACCGCCCTGCCACCCAGGTTCACACCGAGGCCATCTTTCCAGGCGCCTCGCCCTGTTCAACAGTCTGCACCGGCCAAGCCCTATGGGGGTCCAACCAACAATGCTCCTTCACGTACCAGTTCCGTGACTTGTTTCAAGTGTGGGGAATCTGGCCACTATATGCGTGAGTGTCCCCAGACCAACCCCAACCAGTCTGCTAAAGCTGTTGGCCGTGGCAAGCCGACAGGAAAAGTATTCCACGCCAAGCCGGTCACCGCCTCACGTGGCCATGTCAACTGTATCTCTGCCGAAGAAGCTCAAGAGGATCCCAACGTCGTTCTCGGTACGCTTCTTGTTAATTGCCACCCGGCATCTGTTCTTTTCGATACAGGAGCCTCTCATTCTTTTATATCCGAAAATTATGCTCGTTTGCATAACGTCGCATTCGGTGATATGCCAACCTCTATGGTAATTCAAACTCCGGGATCCAAATGGCAAACTTCTAGAGTAAGCCATGGAAATGAAATCAAAGTCGACAGACTTGTTTTCCTCGCGTCTTTGATAGCCCTTAAATCTTCAGATATTAATATCATTCTGGGTATGGACTGGATGTCAGCTCATCATGCCCAAATTGATTGCTTCTCTAGGACTGTTCAACTCACCCATCCTTCGGGGAAGATAGTCAATGTCTTGACCCGAATAGCCAAGCGACAATTATATTCTCTTAACGCCAGCCCTTTGCCAGACCTTGAGGACGTGCCGGTAGTCCGTGACTTCCCGGATGTCTTCCCAGAGGAATTGCCAGGTGTTCCACCTGACAGGGATGTTGAGTTCGTAATAGACCTCATCCCAGGAACCGTTCCGATTGCTAGAAGACCTTATAAGATGGCACCACTAGAACTAGCCGAGCTTAAGAAACAACTCGATGAGTCCTTGAAAAAGGGTTTCATCCGCCCTAGTTCATCTCCGTGGGCTTGCCCCGTCCTATTCGTCAAGAAGAAGGATGGTACGGACCGGATGGTTGTAGATTACCGACCTGTCAATTTGGTCACAATCAAGAACAAATATCCGCTTCCCAGGATCAACGACCTGTATGATCAGCTCGCTGGATCCTCAATCTTCTCCAAGATGGATTTGAGGTTGGGCTACCATCAAATCAAAATCAGAAACGGGGACATTCCTAAAACGGCCTTTGTCACTCGTTATGGCCAATACGAGTACACCGTCATGTCCTTCGATTTAACCAACGCTCCAGCCACCTTTTCTCGGTTAATGAACTCAATCTTCATGGAGTATTTGGATAAATTCATCGTGGTTTACCTCGATGATATACTCATCTACTCCAAGAACGAGGAGGAACATGCCGAACATCTAAGGCTAGTGTTGAAGAAACTTCGAGAGCACCGCCTTTATGCCAAGTTTTCCAAATGTGAATTTTGGTTGTCAGAAGTGACCTATCTGGGTCATGTAATATCTGGTAAAGGTATTGTTGTTAACCCTGAGCGAGTTCAAGCCGTCCTTAATTGGACTCCACCTGAATCGGTCAAGCAAGCTCGGAGTTTTCTGGGCTTAGCGAGCTATTGTCGTCGCTTTGTCGAGAACTTCTCCAAAGTTGCTAAACCTCTAACCGAACTCCTCAAGAAAGATAAGAAGTTCGAATGGACTCTACAATGTGAGCACAGCTTTCAGGAACTGAAAAGACGCCTGACCTCTGCTCCCGTACTGGTACCGCCAGACTTCTCCAAGGACTTTGTTATCTAGTGCGACGCCTCGCGACAAGGACTAGGTTGCATTCTCATGCAAGATCGACACGTAATTGCCTACGCTTCACGGCAATTGCACCCACATGAGGAGAATTATCCTACTCATGATCTAGAGCTTGCAGCCGTAGTCTATGCACTCAAGACCTGGCGACATTACCTCCTCGGTAACCGTTGCGAGATATTCACTGATCACCAAAGTCTGAAGTACATTTTCACCCAACCGGATCTGAATCTCAGGCAAAGACGTTGGGTTGAGTTGATCACAGACTTCGACTTAGGAATAACCTACACCCCAGGGAAAGCCAACGTCATGGCTGATGCGCTAAGTCGTAAATCTTATTGTAACAACCTGATGTTACAACAAAGTCAACCGCTTCTCCATGAGGAATTTCGGAAGCTTAACCTTCACATTGTTCCTCAAGGTTTTCTTTCCACCTTGGTGGCAAAACCTACCCTTACGGATCAGATTATCAAAGCACAGAAGGTAGATCTGGGAATTTCCCGCATCAAGAGAAACATCCAGAAAGGAATTGCGAATTGCTTCTCCATTAATGATCAAGGGGTCGTATACTTCGGGAATCGACTAGTGGTTCCCAAAGTGCGAAACCTGAGGCGATTGATCCTTAAGGAAGCTCATGAATCTCGTCTCACCATTCATCCCGGTAGTACTAAGATGTATCAGGACCTACGCCAGAGGTTCTGGTGGACTAGGATGAAGAGAGAGATTGCTCAGTATATTGCAAATTGCGACGTCTGTCGTCGTGTAAAAGCAGAGCATCAATGGCCTGCTGGCACCCTTCAACCCTTAGCTATTCCTGAATGGAAATGGGATAAAATTGGTATGGATTTCATTACCGGTTTTCCCAGGACCAAGAGAGGGAATAATGCTATCTTCGTCGTTGTCGATTGTCTTTCCAAAGTAGCCCATTTCCTACCTGTTCGTGAGAGTATAACCGCTAGTCAGCTGGCAGACTTATACATCTCCCAAATAGTGTCCCTCCATGGTGTTCCTTTGGAAATTAACTCGGATCGAGGAAGTCTTTTCACCTCTCGATTTTGGGAAAGCTTCCAAAATGCTATGGGGACCCGTCTCTCCTTTAGCACCGCCTTCCACCCTGAGTCGAGTGGTCAAGTGGAACGCGTCAACCAGATTCTAGAAGACATGCTTCGAGCCTCTGTTATCTCATTCGGAATGGACTGGGAGAAGTGCCTTCCATTTGCCGAATTCTCTTACAACAACAGCTATCAATCTAGCTTGGGTAAAGCCCCTTTTGAAGTTCTCTATGGACGACGGTGTCGAACACCCCTTAACTGGTCAGAAACCGGGGAAAGACAATTCTTTGGCCCGGATATGATTCAGGAAGCAGAAGAACAAGTTCGTATCGTTCGTGAAAAGTTGAAAACAGCCCAATCTCGTCAAAAGAGTCAATATGACCGAAAACATAAGGCTATGACTTTCGAGGTTGACGAGAAGGCTTATCTTTGGGTCACCCCTCTGAAGGGAACCCATCGTTTCGGTATCAAAGGCAAATTGGCTCCTCGTTACATTGGACCTTTTCGCATTCTCGCCAAACGAGGAGAAGTTGCCTACCAGTTGGAACTACCTCCGCACCTCTCCAGAGTCCACGATGTCTTCCACGTTTCTCAACTTAGGCGTTGCTTCTCGGATCCTATCTGTGGAGTGGACCATGAAACACTTGATCTCCAAGATAATCTTACATATCGAGAGTACCCCATTCGTATCCTCGATCAGGCCGAACGTACCACCCGACGTCATGATATCAAGTTTTTCAAAGTCCAATGGTCGCACCATTCTGAGGATAAAGCAACTTGGGAAAGGGAGGATCGTCTTCGACTCGAGTATCCCGCCTTCTTCCCGGAGGAACCCAAATCTCGGGACGAGATTCCTTTGAGTGGGGGTGAGTTGTCACACCCTAGCCAGTCATGCATCAGAGTGTGTGCATCATGTTTAAAATTCCATTTAATTTTGAAATGGGGAATTGTGAAACCCTCAGAATCATTTTTTGAAAATGACCCAAATAAAAATTTCTCCAAAAGGGTCCAAGAAAATGCTCATGTTGCTCTCTGAAAATATTGGACAGAGATAAAAATCAAACCAATATTTTTAAGAGCTCATAGGTATTTATTTTGGGCATTTGGAATTAATGCATAAATATTTGCATTGGAAATATATTAGTTATATATATTAATATATGTCCAAAAATTATGCCACCTGTTGGGGAGCTCTGGAATAATATATCTAGCTCCTGCAAAAATTGGCATAAGGTAAATAAATGATTTAATATTTTATTTAAATCAAAACAAATGTCAGAAAAATTAGAAAACAGAAATAAAGGAGGGAAACCTTACCTGGGCTTCTTACCTGGCGCCTCTGGCCCAGCAAGCCAGCCCAGCCCACCATCGCCGTCGTCCTCCTGGCGCCAGTCGGCCGGCGTGTGGCCGGCGCGCGCGCACGGGCGGAGCGCCACGCCACCAGCTCGCCTGCCTGCCTACCCCGCCAGCGCGACGCCGCGACGTTTCTTCTCGGTGCCGCCCCGATCCCCTGGCCTTATCCCCCCCTCTCTCCCGTGCTTCTCCCCCTGCTCTCTCTCTCCCGTGTCCGAACGCACCCATCGCCGCCGTTCGCCATAGCCGCCGCCACCGGCCTCCCCTCGCCTCCCCGACACGCTCCCCAGCTCCACCGCGACCCCCTCTACCTCCTCGTCGAGCCACGCAAGACGGAGCACCCCGTGGAGCCATCGCCGTCGCCATCCTCGCCTCCGGCCCCCGTGGGTACTCGCCATCGATTCGGGAGCTTCCGGGCATCCCCGACCTCGTCCTCGCGCTCGTTGGTCTCGCTGTGAGCCCCTCTCCTTTTCCCCTCTCTTCTCCCCCTCGTTCCCTCACCGTAGCCCTCCTCCCCACCACGGCCGAAGCCGCTCGCCGCCGTCCATGTCGCCGTCGCCGTCTCGGCCCGCCTCCGCCCAAACCGAGCATCCCTTCGCGCTCCCAGTGCCACGAGGGTGCCGCCGAGCCCCTCAGGTGGCCTCCCCGTGCCCCGCAGCCCATTTCCACTCGAAGCCGAACTCCGGCCGCCGCCCCGAGCTTCGCTCCGGCGAGCTCCGGCATCCCCGCGGCTTCCCGTCTGCTCCCCTGGATGCGGACGAGCCCGGGCTACGCCCCGGTGCTCTCAGACGCCGTCCCCGTGGCCTGTGGCGCGGACTCCGCCGCGTCCAGAGGTCGCCGGCGGCGAGCCCCGTCGCCTGAGCCCTGCCATGTGGGCCCGACCCGTCAGGTGTTTAGCTTAGTGCTAATCACCGCTTAATTAACCCCCCCCTGACACTGACAGTGGGCCCCAGCGCCACTAACTTCTAATTAGGATTAAATTAACCCCTGTTTAACCCCCCTGTCACTGACGTGTGGGCCCCACACGTCAGGTTTGACCCGGGCCAGCCCAGTTGACTGCTGACGTCATGCTTACTCAATGCTGACGCAATATATATATTTCTGGATTTAATTAAATCAGGAAATTCCAGAATATAATTTAAACTTCAAAAATTCATAACTTTTATTCTGTAACTCCAAATCAGACAAATTATATATGAAAAATGATCAGAAAAATCCAATCTATCCATCTGTACTATTTTCATGCATGACTAAACAAGTTAACTTGATGTTTAATGCAGAACAAGGAAAAGCACTTTAAAAGGCCATGTTTGAGTTTGAAATTTGAATCTTTGATTCAAATTGGTTCAAACCCTTCTGGTTTTAGTTGCATTAGCCCAACACACTCATATTGCCATGTTTCATGCATGCATCATATTGTTGCACATTGTTTGGTGATGGTTGTGTATCGGTGTCCTTTGCGACAGGTTCTGCCTCCGAGGAGTACCGTGATTACCCTAACGAAGAACCGTATCAGTGCATCGAACCATCAGGCAAGCAACCAACCATTTGATCATATCGATAAAATCCCATGTTCTCGCTCCTGCTCTCTTTTACTGCATTAAGACAACGCGATTCAAACTGCTGTGTGCTACGGTAGTTGAACCCATTTCCTCTGCATAACCTGTCATTGCCACAGTAACTAGATGAAACCCACTAGCATGTGTAGGAGTTGATTGAGCCATATGTATGTGTTGTTCCTACCTTGCTATGCCTGCTATGCTTAGAGTCGGGTCAGGTCTGGTTCATCTGGGTGATGGGCTAGAGTGAAATGATTATGTCGGTAATGAGAGTGGTGTGGTGAACATGATTTGGTAAAGGTATCGATGAGAGGCCATGTAGGAGTACATGGTGGGTTGTTTCATTGAAGCCGACCTTAAGCACTGAGATCTGTATGTGTGATTTAAGAATCAGCTACTACCATGCATTGGGCCCGAAACCAATGGACCCTCTCGGCTTCTTATTCACCCTAGTTCTCCGTCCAGGAGTTGCAAGTAGTTTCTGGTGTTTGTAGCCTACTGGAGGCCGTGGACAGCGCTGACCGTAGGGGTGGGCTGTGATGCGGTAGGTACGTGGCACGGTGTACCGAATACCCGTTAGGTATCTCGGGAACCCTGTTCACATCGTTCGGGGCCGTATGGGAAACCTCGGCCGGACTCCCTGCGGATGGAACCTGGATAGGCGATAAACCTGGACTGGAGGCTTAGGTGATTAGGTAGGTTGTGGCCGACACCCACGTTGGGCTTCCGCTTGAAGGTTGCCGAGTACATGTCGTGTAAACGACGGTAAGTGGTGAGAGCGTGTATGAAGAAGTACACCCCTGCAGGGTTAACATGATCTATTCGAATAGCCGCGTCCGCGGTAAAGGACTACTTGGTTGCCTATACAGTTCATAGACAAGTAAATGGAAACTACTAAAAGCCTCAAGATAAGTGTGAGTGCCGAGGATGGCTCTTCCGTAGGAAGACGGAGGCGGATCCTCGGTAGTGTATTGAAGTGGTGAGTAGTGGACTCGTGTGCGCAAAACCATTTCAAGTTGAAGTATCGTAGGATAGTCTAGCCAAGAGTCAAAGCTGGCTTGCTGCAATAACTCCACCAACCCTTCTTGACAATATGCATGTATGTAGGATCTGATGTAAGTCTTGCTGAGTACCTTTGTACTCATGTTGCTATAATTTACATTTTTACAGAAGACGCTGCAACCCCTTCTGATGGGTTCTATGTAGACATTGACATCAACGAGTAGGCTAAAGGCCCAGGTGGTGATCCTGAGCTTGTGAAGGACCATGTAGTATAGCTAGGCTTTCCAAGCCTCTTTTATTTTACTAGTTGTCTGTACTCAGACAAGTTACTTCCGCTGCTGGTTTGTATGACTGTATGACTTGAATGTTGGGTCGTGAGACCCGTACCTTTGTGTATGATATGTATGGCTCCCTGAGCCTTAAATAAAGTACTTGTGTCGTAGAGTCATGTTGTGATGCTTCGTTGTATTTGCACATATCGAGCATATTGTGTGTATGATTGAAATGCTTGGTATGTTTGGGATCTGACTACCTAGTTGTTTATCTTTAGTAGCCTCTCTTTCCGGGAAATGTCTCCTAGTGTTACCGCTGAGCCATGGTAGCTTGCTACTGCTCTGGAACACTCAGGCTGGCCAGCATGTGTCCTTCTTCGTTCCTGTGTCTGTCCCTTCGGGGAAATGTCACGCATTGAGTACCGGAGTCCTGTTAGCCCGCTACAGCCCGGTTTATCGGAGTCCTGCTAGCCCAGTGCTACAGCCCGAACCCACTTGCTTATGACCGACACGTTCGAAGCTAGGTCATGGATGCCTGTCCCTGTAAGTCTGGGCCACTTTGGGTTTACGACTAGTCATGTCAGCCCGGGCTCCTTATCATATGGATGCTAGCGACACTATCATATACGTGAGCCAAAAGGCGCAAACGGTCCCGGGCAAAGGTAAGGCGACACCCGTGGGGATACCGTGCGTGAGGCCGCAAAGTGATATGAGGTGTTACCGGCTAGATCGATGTGACATCGAGTCGGGGTCCTGACAATGAAAGAATTATGAACGGTGGCTTTGCCACAAATACTATGACAACTACATGATCATGCTAATCAATATGACAATAATGAATGTGTCATGATAAACAGAATGGTGGATAGTTGCATGGCGATATATCTCGGAATGGCTATGGAAATGCCATAATAGGTATGTATGGTGGCTGTTTTGAGGAAGATATAAGGAGGTTTATGTGTGAAAGAGCATATCATATCATGGGGTTTGGATGCACCAGCGAAGTTTGCGCCAACTCTCAATGTGAGAAAGGGCAATGCACGATACCGAAGAGGCTAGCAAGGATGGAAGGGTAAGAGTGCGTATAATCCATGGACTCAACATTAGTCATAAAGAACTCACATACTTATTGCCAAAATCTACAAGTCATCAAAAAGTTTGGCACTACGCGCATGCTCCTAGAGGGATAGATTGGTAGGAAAAGACCATCGCTCGTCCCCGACCGCCACTCATAAGGAGGACAATCAAATAACACCTCATGTTTCAAATTCGTTACATAACGTTTACCATACATGCATGCTACGAGACATGCAAACTTCAACACAAGCATTTCTCAATTTCACAACTACTCAACTAGCACGACTTTGATATTATTATCTCCATATCTCAAAACAATCATCAAGCATCAAACTTCTCTTAGTATTCAAAACACTCATAAGAAAATTTTACTAATCTTGAATACCTAGTATATTAGGATTTTAAGCAAATTACCATGCTATTTAAGACTCTCAAAATAATCTAAGTGAAGCATGAGAGATCAATAGTTTCTATAAAACAAATCCACCACCGTGCTCTAAAAGATATAAGTGAAGTACTAGAGCAAAACTATATAACTCAAAAGATATAAGCGAAGCACATAGAGTATTTTAACAAAGTCCAAATCATGTATGGCTCTCTCAAAAGGTGTGTACATCAAGGATAATTGTGCTAAAAAAAATAAAGACTCAAATCATACAAGACGCTCCAAGCAAAACACATATCATCTGGCGAATAAAAATATAGCTCCAAATAAAGTTACCGATAGAAGTAGACGAAAGAGGGGATGCCTTCCGGGGCATCCCCAAGCTTTGGCTTTTAGGTGTCCTTAGATTATCTTGGGGGTGCCATGGGCATCCCCAAGCTTAGGCTCTTGCCACTCCTTGTTCCATAATCCATCAAATCTTTACCCAAAACTTGAAAACTTCACAACACAAAACTCAAAGTAGAAAATCTCATGAGCTCCGTTAGCGAAAGAAAACAAAAGACCACTTCAAGGTACTGTAATTAACTCATTATTTATTTATATTGGTGATGAACCTACTGTATTCCAACTTATTTATGGTTTATAAACTATTTTACAAGCCATAGATTCATCAAAATAAGGAAACAACACACGAAAAACAGAATCTGTCAAAAACAGAACAGTCTGCAGTAATCTGTAGCTAGCGCAAGATCTGGAACCCCAACAATTCTAAAATAAATTTCTGGACGTGAGTAATTTATCTATTAATCATCTTCAAAAATAATTAACTAAATATGACTTTCCAAATAAAAATGGCAGCAGTTCTCGTGAGCTTTAAAGTTTCTGTTTTTTTACAGCAAGTGTAACAAGACTTTCCCCAAGTCTTCCCAACGGTTCTACTTGGCACGAACACTAATTAAACACAAAAAAACACAACCTAAACATAGGCTAGATAAATTATTTATTACTAAACAGGAGCAAAAATCAAGTAATAAAAATAAAATCGGGTTGCCTCCCAACAAGCGCTATCGTTTAACGCCCCTAGCTAGGCATAACAAACAAGGATAGATCTAGGTATTGCTATCTTTGGTAGGCAATCCATAAGTGGATCTCATAATAGATTCATAAGGTAATTTAATTTTATTTCTAGGAAAGTGTTCCATGCCTTTCCTTAATGGAAATTGGAATCTAATATTTCCTTCCTTCATTTCAATAATTGCACCAATCATTCTGAGAAAAGGTCTACCAAGAATAATAGGACATGAAGGATTGCAATCTATGTCAAGAACAATAAAATATACGGGCACATAATTCCAATTTGCAACAATAAGAACATCATTAATTCTTCCCATAGGTTTCTTAATAGTGGAATCCGCAAGGTGCAAGTTTAGAGAGCAATCATCAAAATCACGGAAACCTAACAAATCACACAAAGTCTTTGGAATCGTGGAAACACTAGCACCCAAATCACATAAAGCATAGCATTCATGATCTTTAATTTTAATTTTAATAGTTGGTTCCCACTCATCATAAAGTTTTCTAGGGATAGAAACTTCCAACTCAAGTTTTTCTTCATAAGATTGCATCAAGGCATCAACGATATGTTTAGTGAACGCTTTATTTTGACTATAAGCATGAGGAGAATTTAGCACGGATTGCAACAAGGAAATACAATCAATTAAAGAGCAATTTTCATAGTTAAATTCCTTGAAATTCATAATAATGGGTTTAGCAACATCTAGGGTTTTAATTTCTTCAATCCCACTTTTATCAATTTTAGCATCAAGATCAAAAAATTCTGAATTCTTGGAACGTCTTCTAGGTAAAGGTGGATCATATTCAGTCCCATAATTATCAAGATTCATATTGCAAAACAAAGATTTAATAGGGGACACATCAATAACTTTTAGATCTTCATCTTTATTTTCATAGGAACTAGAAGAACACGCTTTTATAAAGGCATCTTTCTTAGCACGCATCCTAGCGGTTCTTTCTTTGCACTCATCAATGGAAATTCTCCTGGCTTTGAGAGACTCATTGATATCATGCTTATGTGGAACAGATCTAGGTTTCAAAGAATCAACATCAACAGCAATTCTATCAACGCTCCTAGCTAACTCATCAATCTTAAGCAATTTTTCTTCAATCAAAGCATTGAATTTTTTTTGCGAAGTAATAAATTCTTTAATATTAGATTCAAAATCAGAGGGCATCTTATTATACTTTCCATAAGATTGTTGTAGGAATTACCATAATTATTAGAGGGATTACTATGATAAGGCCTAGGATTAAAATTTCCTTTATAGGCGTTGTTACCAAAATTGTTCCTACCAACAAAATTCAGATCCATAGATTCATTATTATTCTCAATCAAAGTAGACAAGGGCATATCATTAGGATTAGAAGAAACACTTTTACTACTAAATAATTTCATAAGATCATCCATCTTTCCACTCAAAACATTAATTTCTTCTATCACATGCACCTTTTTATTAGTAGATCTTTCAGTATGCCATTGAGAATAATTAACCATAATATTATCTAGGAGTTTAGTAGCTTATCCTAAAGTGATTTCCATAAAAGTGCCTCCTGCGGCCGAATCTAAAAGATTTCTAGAAGCAAAATTCAATCCAGCAAAAAAATGTGTATAATCATCCTCAAATTTAAACCATGTGTAGGGCAATTACGTATCATTAATTTCATTCTCACCCAAGCTTGTGCAACATGTTCATGATCAAGTTGCTTAAAATTCATAATATCGTTTCTAAGAGAGATGATCTTAGCGGGAGGAAAATACTTAGAGATAAAAGAATCTTTGCACTTGTTCCATGAATAAATACTATTTTTAGGCAAAGACCAAAACCAAGCTTTAGGACGGTCTCTAAGCGAAAAAGGAAATGGCTTCAATTTAACAATATCATTATCCACATCTTTCTTATTTTGCATATCACTCAAATCAATGAAGCTATTAAGATGGGTAGCGACATCTTCACTAGGAAGGCCGGAAACCGGATCTTTCATGACAAGATTCAGCAAAGCAGTATTAATTTCACAAGATTCAGCATCGGTAAGAGGAGCAATCAGAGTTCTAACAAAATCATTGTTGTTGGTATTGATGAAGTCACACAATTTAGTGTTATCTTGAGCCATCGTGACAAGCAAGCAAACTAACACACAAGCAAACAAAAAGCAAGCGGGAAAAAGAGGCAAATAGAGAAAGAGAGGGAGGATAGAGAGAGAGGGTGAATAAAACGGCAAGGGTGAAGTAGGGGAGAGGAAAACGAGAGGCAAATGGCAAATAATGTAATGCGGGAGATAAGGGTATGTGATGGGTACTTGGTATATTAACTTTTGCGTAGACCTCCCTGGCAACGGCGCTAGAAATCCTTCTTGCTACCTCCTGAGCACTACGTTGGGTTTCCCCGAAGAGGAAGGGAGGATGCAGCAAAGTAGCGTAAGTATTTCCCTCAGTTTTTGAGAACCAAGGTATCAATCCGGTAGGAGGCTACACGCGAGTCCCTCGTACCTGCACAAAACAAATAAATCCTCGCAACCAACGCAAATAGGGGTTGTCAATCCCTACTCAGCCACTCACTACAAGAAATATGTCAACTTGTGACCTTGACTATTAGTCACTGAATGGTCAGTATTTTCCATTTGTGACCAAAAACAGATGGTCAAAAGCTGGCGGTCGTAAACTGAAATTAACGACCTTATCTGTGAGAAGGTCATAGACGTTTACAACCAAAATATGCCTACTGTCTTCTTTTGGTCACTAGCAGCCTCCCCAGGCTACGTAGGCATCCGACGTGGCAACCTGATGTGGGACAAGAATCAGCCCGGTCCAATTCGGTGTTTATATGGGTCGAGCCCATTAATTCAGCCCATTTATATTTTTTTTCCTATGAATTTTTTGTCAGCTTCATGGACCAAGCCCAACATTGCAGCCTTTTTATTTTTGGCCCATGGCCTTCATTGCAGCCTTTTTATTTTTGGCCCATGTCCTTTTTGTCTCAACAGTTTCATTTTTTTCTTTTTTTGTTAGGGTCACATTCTTGATTTTCCAATTTAACGTAAATAAATAGACAATATTTAAATTGGCACAGAAAACACACAAAATACTTCAAATATTACCAGCCAGTGTTGCTGTTGTACAAATATTACCAGTCAATACAGAGCTGTTGCTGTACAAATAACTCTAACATACACTTTGCAAGCTCTACAAGTGTTATGTTCTTCAGCAAGTGTAGCAAGCTGTACAAATAACTCTAACATACAATAGTGGAAGTCACAGTTACATGCTCCACAAGTTCAATAACATGGTACTTTACAAGCTCTATAAGTGTTATATTCTTCAGCATGGAGCTCCTTTGACAGCGATTACAAACTAGGCACCTGCTCTTCTTGCCACTTTGAGGAGGTGGATGCTCTCCATGGTGTGCTTGATGATGCACACGACCATGATCTTCTTGCCACTATTGCATTCGTGCGCTCGATGATGGGGGTACCAATGCATACAAGTAGAACAAAATTACCAGCATTAACCCACAACTTCAAGTACAAGCTAAGTATGTATCAAGTGACACCAAAAACGAGTTTATATGCTAGTACAAAATCACCATCATTAACAAATTTGTATGAGAATGAAAACAATCATCAGTACTGGACTAGGCACCTGCTTCAACCCATGTTCTAAAAAAGATGTTTATCCCTCCTAGGAGTACATTTGATGGTTTATTATGGGACGGAGGTAATATGTATCAAGTAACTACAAAAACAAGTTGAGTAAAACAGTAAAAATGTTGCATGGAATAGACTTCTTTTATATGGGTATGTTTCAATTTCATACAACAAGACAAGTCATTAATTCAATGTGAATATCAATTCAAATTGCTGCATTGTTGTAGCATATCCTCTAATTACAGATAATTAGTAGTCTTCCCAGGATTCAAGATGCATTATTTTGTCACCAAACTTTCAGAGTGGGCATCAGCGCAGATTACAAACAGAAACCCATACATCATCGATGGACTACCTAACAAAACCAGCTTCCCACAAACACGGGACAGTGTGCATGCATCAGCGCAGATTATGGGTGTTGAAGGGAAGGCAGAGTGGGCAGCAGCAGGAGTGATTACCAGGAAGTTGTGGTAGACGAACGCCCTGGGCTCCCACAAGATGACCTCCATCCACTGCGTACCACGCTTCCCCAGCCCCTCGCTGCACCCACCCATGAGAATATGGTATGCAAGATGCCTGCAGCACATACATACATGACAATCATTAGGAACACAATAAAGAGAACTACACTAAAAAGAATAGCAGACACATTTGTTATAACTGGTCTGTTGGAAGACTAATTGTAGAAAGGAACGCAAGCAATTGCTTCAGTTTTTCTTTTCGCACAAGTGCAAATGTCAACATGAAACAAGGAGCTCAAGGAATCAATCCCCAACACATCAGTACAGCAGTTGCAACTAATTAGACCACGACATAAATAATGGGCCACGATATACTAGTAAATTGAACTACTACTGCTACTGCTCTGCACATCAGTATTAAAGAGTGGATTTTGGCTACCATATATACATGTACTAATAAACTACTGTACTAGTAAAAGAGGGAACACAAAAGGCAAAAATTGGAATAGCAGAGCAGAAGCATGGAAGAGGGAATCGAAGGGCAAAAACTAGAACTTACATCGTAGCACATCTTTGATCTCCAGCGGCTCCAGCACCTACAAACAAGAAGGCCCAAATATTCAAAAACGCAACGAGAAATCATGGGGAGATCAAGGGACCGTAGGATCGATCACTAGTTCACTACTAAAATCCACTGGGCTATGAACTTCAACCGGGAAAGTTGATCTCTTGGCTAACAGCTAACAATAAAGAAGTGCCCATACAGCCAATTTACTGCCCTATGTCATCCAACCCTAAGCAGCCTGATTCCATAGAGAAACGTTTTAGCGAGGCCGGTCGTTGCATGACTGCGAGCAAACAGGGCACAAAAACTAAGTAAAAACGGGAGCCGACGAGGGAGGCGGGTCAGTCACCTTCTCCGCATTGCAACTTCCTGGTGGGCATCTTGGGGGGCATCCTTGACCCGGAGCAGCTTGTCCTTGGCGCCCCTCACCAGATCGGAGCACACTGTGGCCGGCACACACGAAACAGGCACGCGTCAGTCAGATCGACGAGATCAACGAGACCAGAAGAGGAGGAAGAAGACGAGGGCACAGAAGCTTGAAGCCCTATTATAGGGTTGTGTTTGATGAAGGTTACCCTTTGGGGCGGCAGCGGCAGCTCCACCAGGTGCAGCAGCAGTGTTATCAGCGCAGTTCCTAGTGGCTGCCACAGGCAGACCCAGAGACATCCTGAACTTGTTTCCAGCTGAACCTCCGCGACCCGCAATTCAAGAACAAGCACATACAAGCTAGTTAGATAAAAAGATCACATATCTACAGTACACTAAACCAATAATCCAGAGATGCATGGCAGCCACACACCAGTGCTATGATTCATGAAAGTTCCTTCATAGCTAAGTAAGTATTATATCGATTTACTGAGCCAAGATACATACAAGCATCTGGGAAACACTCGACCCAAGAGATGCAACTACCCGAATGCTTCATTCAAGATTTAACACAGTAACTCTACAGGCAGAAAGTAAATTAGGCGATCACCATGCACAACACCTCTTTGCACATCACTAATTTATGACCGGAGGCAGTGATATTCAGCTACCGCGGTCAAAGGAGACCCAGCTACGGATGTCGTGTTCTCCATAGGGACTAGACGATCAGCGATGATGCTCGGCTAAAGCTAGGCTAGACAATTTACGTGAAGATTACAGGGAAAATAATCCTAACACATGCATACATAGACTACAATAGGAAATCTACAATAAAAGGAGACATCTATTATTAGAAAGTATGTAAGCAAAAGGGCAGAAGTGATTCACATCACAAGCACGTATATATCACAAGCACGTATAATGATTATAAGAACTAGAAATAAAAGATATATCATAGTACTGAACATGCAGAAGTAGTTTGGTACTGGGACATATAGATTCCACACCACATACATATATGTCACGGCTACTTGAGCAACACAGGAACTACAAATTAAACAAACACGAATATGCAGCAAGAGGAGTACACAAGTGGAAAATTTAACTAATTATCACACACAGGAAGTCTGAACTAGACAAATAACAGGCTGGTAGCACTACTCAAATCTGAATATTACATGTGGGGCGGGGAACAAGACGCCCGTCTGGTCAGGCGCGCCAGGCGCGGCGACGAAGTGGAGCGCGCAAGGTGATGGCGGCGAAGACAGAGTGGTGGCTGGATGGTGTGGTGCTGATTGGGTGGCACAGTGGTGCGAGGTGATGGTGGATGGATGGGTGATGCGGCCTCGGTGAGCGCAGGCAACATATGGCGATGGATCGAGAGCGCCAAACAGGGGGATCGGCTGAGCGGCTCACCGCGGTGCGGATGACGAGCTCGGGGAGGCCGGAGACGTCGGAGCAGCGAGGGCGACGCGGATCGACGGGGGAAGGCGCATGGCGGCCGACGGGGAAGAAGCTCGGATCCGGCGATGTGGGGGCGCCCAGCTTGAACTGGTGGTCATAGTCGATGCAGAGGGGAGTTGCGGAGCTCGTGGACACCTTCCCATGTCACGGAACCCGTGATGTGGTTGGTGAGGAGGTGCGGATCGACGAGATCCACCCATCATCATCACCCTTCTCGAGGTTCTTGACGCTCTTGGAGGAGAGGGTGATGTGGATGCCATGATGCACCTCCTGTGGGCCCTTGAAGCCGGCCTTGCCGGACTTCATCGGTGGCGGGCCCTTGGAGGGGAGGAGACCTCTAGCCAGGGAGGGGAGGGGAGGTGGCGCCGGTGGCGGAGTGGATGTGGTCGCCAACGGGAGGAGGTGGCCGTGGGCACGGTGGCCATGGAGGAGGTGGTCGCCGTGGTCAAATGGATCTGGGATGTAGGGAGAGGGGAGAAGGAGAGGGTAGGGGTGCCGGCTGTGTAGTAGAGGGCGGCGGGGCGATGGGGGCGGCGGCAGATCGAGATCGGGGAGGGGGCGGCGGCGAGGAGATGGGGACGAGGGAGGAAGGGGCGACGGGGGGAGGGGTCGATCTGAGCTAGGGTTTGGGCTGCGGTTGGGGTATCTCCTTTTCTTTTCTTTTTTTTCTTTTTTCTGTAGATAGATGGATGGATGGATGTGGGATGGAGAGATGGATGGATGGATGGATGGATGCCATTTCATCGATCCATGGACAGAGTTATGATTGGTTCAGAAAATCAGTGATGTAAAATAGTTTTCACATACTAAAAATAGAGGGATTTTATGAAGTAGCTATCAAAAATATTTTGCAAAAGGGCACCACACAAACTTCCACTAGAGTTAGACCACATTTTATGGATTAGGACCATTTTGTATGCATTTTTCATATTTCTAGCTATTTTTAATCATTTTTTGAGTGGCAAAAATGTTTTTTTGTGAAGAACCAACCAAATAATTGTTGCAAAATTGCACCAAATCAATTTTCTAAAATATTGGTACATATTTAATGCACAATTGACCAAATGGTGGATGTCAAAAAATTTCATCCACCTCTCGTGAAAAAGACAAATTTCTGCCGGTTCAGCTGGAAGCGGGTCAAATTTGAACTACAGCTGCATCATAGTTTGCTCTTTATTTTTTCCAAAAATCATTTCTAGGTACATAAGTATCTATTTAATCAGAGAAACATCAAAAAAATTCCAAGGTTCAACCACTAGCTAGGAATGGTCAAGCCCGTCGTTTTGACCGCATTTTGAAACGGGCATAACAAATTCAAAAAAAATCAAAAAATTGGAAAACCTTCGCTTTGTGTCATCGTACATGACCAAGTTTCCAGGAAAAATAATAAACTTGTAATATGATAATTATTTTAAAAAAATGTTCTCAGAAATGAGCTATCATGCGTGAAGATTCATGGCTTTCAAGCCAAATGATCAATGTTATGGCCACGTTCATAGCATAGTTTGTTCAAATGATCTCATATTGTGCACTAGGGTGCATCTTGGAATTCCAAACAATGTTGCCTAAGGGAGTTCTCATTTTCTTTGCACTGAAAATTCATTTTCCATTTTTTGAGTGCCCGAAATGAGTTTTTTTTGTGAAGGACCTACCATATATTTGTTGCAAAATTGTACCAAATCAATTTTCTAAAATACTAGGCCATAATTAATGCACAATTGACAAAAATGGTTGGGTGAAAAATCTTTGATCCATCTCTGGTGAAAAAGAAAATTCCCGCCGAATCAGGAGGAAGCGGGTCAAATTTGAACTGTAGCTGCCTCATAGTTTGCTATTTATTTTTTCCAAAAATCATTTCTAGGTACATAAGTATCTATTTAATCAGAGAAACATCAAAAAAATTCCAAGATTCAACCATTAGCTAGGAACGGTCAAGCCCGCTGTTTTGACCGCATTTTGAAACGGGCATAAAAAATTCAAAAAATTGGAAAACCTTCGCATTGTGTCATCATATGTGACCTAGTTTCCAGGAAAAATAATAAACTTGTAATACGCAAATTATTTTTAATAAGTGTTCTCAGAAATGAGCTATCATGCATGAAGATTCATGGCTTTCAAGCCAAATGATCAATCTTATGGCCACATTCATGGCATAGTTTGTTAAAATGATCTCATATTGTGCACAAGGGTGCATCTTGGAATTCCAAACAATGTTGCCTAAGGGATTTTTAATTTTCTTTGCACGGAAAATTCATTTTCCATTTTTCGAGTGCCCGAAATGAGTTTTTTTTGTGAAGGACCTACCATATATTTGTTGCAAAATTGGACCAAATCAATTTTCTAAAATACTAGGCCATATTTGATACACAATTGAAAAAATGCTTGTGTGTCAAAAGGTTTGATCCATCTCTGGTGAAAAAGACAAATTCCCGCTGATTCAGTAGAAAGAGGGTCAAATTTGAACTGCAGCTGCGTCATAGTTTACTATTTATTTTTTCCGAACATCATTTATAGTTACACAAGTACCTATTTAATCATAAATACATGGTTTGGTGGCGATACGTCGAGGTTTGGGCGGTGGCCGAGGCCCCCCACTCTAGAGCGCGTAAGCTCGCATGTCCGCCGCGTGGTCACCGCGTGACCGTGGCGTTGCCATGTGTTCTGGGCAGCCTAGGTATGTCTAGTGGGTTGGGCACTCCCCAGGTAGGTTCTAGGAAGAAAATTACAACATAAGATTCTCACGAGGAGACCGATCGATGCTCAAACATGAATTAGCAGCCAAGTGTTTGATTAGTCATACGGGAAATGTACATGGCTAATGGGCGTGAGTTTTGGCTGAGGATGATCAGTTACCAAGAAGACCGTCTTCACAAATTTTCAGCCCAAAAGGAGGAGCCTAGGTGGTACTTGCTTTGCAAACTACCACACTGGACATAAATACGAATGTTGAAGCTCGGCTCAAAACAATGAATGGATTGAGCTGGCATTTGGTGGAGAATGGTTATTTGGGCATAGGAAAGCACTATAGAAAATGGATATGCCAAAGTGGTACTTCCTTCACAAACTGTTGTTCTGAGCAGAATAGGAAAATGAATATTTTTGAATTATTTTTGAACTAGGCAAGGAAGGTTTTTTTACATATTTGACGAAGATATGACCCAAAGAATTTATGAGATTTTTTTTGGGAATTTTGGGAATGACATAAATATAGGTTGCTTCACAACCAAGGGCAAAAACTGCCACATGGACATGACTCATAGGCAAAACTAATGAGGTGGTGCCTAGTCATAGCAACCCACCACAATTTACAAGGTTATGACCATCTATATTCGTCATGATCAGCTAGAAATAAGGCAGAGGACCTGTGCTATCTGCTTTATGACCAGTTTGTGTAAGGAATTATGACCTTTCTGACCAAAATGGTCGTTATTGTTTAGGGTTTTGGAGCCCCCCGGACAGCTTTTGACCAATTGGTCTTAACTGGTCATAGATCTATGACCAATTCTTCCAGGGTCACTGACAGAAGGTTACTAGTTGACATATTTCTTGTAGTGACTTACGAGAGTGAGATCTGATAGATATGGTAAAATAATATTTTTGATATTTTTATGATAAAGATGCAAAGTAAAATAAAAGCAAAGTAAAAGCAAAAGGAAATAACTAAGTATTGGTAGACCCGGGGGCCATAAGTTTCACTAGTGGCCTCTCTCGAGAGCATAAGTTTTCTATGGTGGGTGAACAAATTACTGTTGAGCAATTGACAGAATTGAGCATAGTTATGAGAATATCTAGGTATGATCATGTATATAGGCATCACGTCCGAGACAAGTACACCGATTACTACCTGCATCTACTACTATTAATCCACTCATCGACCGCTATCCAGCATGCATCTAGAGTATTAAGTTAATGAAAACAGAGTAACGCCTTAAGCAAGAAGACATGATGTAGAGGGATAAACTCATGCAATATGATGAAAACCCCATCTTGTTATCCTCGATGGCAAAAATACAATACGTGCCTTGCTGCCCCTACTGTCAATGGGAAAGGACACCGCAAGATTGAACCCAAAGCTAAGCACTTCTCCCATTGCAAGAAAGATCAATCTAGTAGGCCAAACCAAACTAATAATTCGAAGAGACTTGCAAAGATAACCAATCATACATAAAAGAATTCAGAGAAGATTCAAATATTGTTCATAGATAGACTTGATCATAAACCCACAATTCATCGATCTCAACAAACACACCGCAAAAAGAAGATTACATCGAATAGATCTCCACAAGATAGGGGGAGAACTTTGTATTGAGATCCAAAAGGAGAGAAGAAACCATCTAGCTACTAACTATGGACCCGTAGGTCTGAAGTAAACTACTCACACTTCATCGGAGGGCTATGGTGTTGATGTAGAAGCCCTCTGTGATCGATGCCCCCTCTAGCGGAGCTCTGGAACAGGCCCCAAGATGGGATCTCGTGGATACAGAAAGTTGCGGCGTTGAAATTAGGGTTTTGGATACGTATCTGATCGTTTGGGGGTACGTAGGTATATATAGGAGGAAGGAGTATGTCCGTGGAGCAACAAGGGGCCCACGAGGGTGGAGGGTGCGCCTGGGGGAAGCAGGCGCGCCCCCCTACCTTGTGGCCTCCTCTTTTGTGTCTCGACATAGGGTCCAAGTCTCGTGGGTCTTGTTCGTTGAGAAAATCACGTTCCCAAAGGTTTCATTCCGTTTGGACTCCGTTTGATATTCCATTTCTTCGAAACCCTAAAATAGGCAAAAAAAACAACAATTCTGGGCTGGGCCTCCGGTTAATAGGTTAGTCCCAAAAATAATGTAAAAGCAGATAATTGTGATGCCCCCGATTCAATCGTACACTAATCATGCACGCAAACGTGTACGATCAAGATCAGGGACTCACGGGAAGATATCACAACAGAACTCTAAAACATAAATAAGTCATACAAGCATCATAATACAAGCCAGGGGCCTCGAGGGCTCGAATACAAGTGCTCGATCATAGACGAGTCAGCGGAAGCAACAATATCTGAGTACAGACATAAGTTAAACAAGTTTGCCTTAAGAAGGCTAGCACAAAATGGAATACAAATCGAAAGAGGCGTAGGCCTCCTGCCTGGGATCCTCCTAAACTACTCCTGGTCGTCGTCAGCGGGCTGCACGTAGTAGTAGGCACCTCCAGCGTAGTAGGAGTCGTCGTCGAAGGTGGCGTCTAGCTCCTGGACTCCAGCATCTGGTAGCGACAACTAGAAAGAAAGGAAAGGGGGAAAGGGGGGAAGAAAGCAACCGTGAGTACTCATCCAAAGTACTCGCAAGCAAGGAACTACACTACATATGCATGGGTATATGTGTAAGGAGGCCATATCAGTGGACTGAACTGCAGAATGCCAGAATAAGAGGGGGATAGCTAGTCCTATCGAAGACTACGCTTCTGGCAGCCTCCGTCTTGCAGCATGTAGAAGAGAGTAGATTGAAGTCCTCCAAGTAGCATCTCCAAGTAGCATCTCCAGTAGCATCGCATAGCATAATCCTACCCGGCGATCCTCCCCTCATCGCCCTGTGGAAAAGCGATCACCGGGTTGTCTGTGGAACTTGGAAGGGTGTGTTTTATTAAGTATCCGGTTCTAGTTGTCATAAGGTCAAGGTACAACTCCAAGTCGTCCTGTTACCGAAGATCACGGCTATTCGAATAGATTAACTTCCCTGCAGGGGTGCACCACATAACCCAACACGCTCGATCCCATTTGGCCGGACACACCTTCCTGGGTCATGCCCGGCCTCGGAAGATCAACACGTCACAGCCCCACCTAGGCACAACAGAGAGGTCAGCCCGCCGGTCTAAATCCTATGGACGCAGGGGTCTGGGCCCATCGCCCATTGCTCACCTGCACGTTGCGAGGGCGGCCGGAAGTAGACCTAGCAACCTCCATGACAAAGGAAGTTGCGTTAACGCAGTCCAATCCGGCGCACGCCGCTCCGTCGCTGACGTCAAGAAGGCTTCGGCTGATACCACGACGTCGGGATACCCATAACTACTCCCACGTAGATGGTTAGTGCGTATAGACCAAATGGCCAGACTCAGATCAAATACCAAGATCTCGTTAAGCGTGTTAAGTATCCGCGAATGCCGACCAGGGCCAGGCCCACCTGTCTCCTAGGTGGTCTCAACCTGCCCTGTCGCTCCGCCACAAAGTAACAGTCGGGGGCCGTCGGGAACCCAGGCCCACCTCTACCGGGATGGAGCCACCTGTCCTTTCAGCCCCCTCATCAGAATCACTTGCGGGTACTCATCAAGCTGACCTGACTTTAGTTACCATCTGTACAGTATGTATGTATGTATAGTATATACCCGTGATCACCTCCCGAGTGATCACGGCCCAATAGTATAGCAAGGCAGACTGACAAGAAGGTAGGGCCAATGATGATAAACTAGCATCCTATACTAAGTATTTAGGATTGCAGGTAAGGTATCAACAGATGTAGCAACAATGTCAGGCTATGCATCAAAATAGGATTAACGGAAAGCAGTAACATGCTACACTACTCTAATGCAAGCAGTATAGAGGAG
>NC_041382.1:9656450-9657912 GCF_002162155.2 Triticum dicoccoides | reverse complement strand
GGAGGGGTCGTCAACACCGTAGTCGAACTGGGGCATCAGCATCATCACGGGGTCTACCAAAGAGAAGAGGGGGAAGAAACAGTAAATACATAGCAAGCAAGTGCATAACAGGATAACAGGCAGAGCTAGACGTGTTCTAATGCGGTATGAGGTGATACCGATGAAGGGGGGGAAGCATCCGGGAAGTATTCCTGGGGTTCCGTGTTTTCGGGCAGAGGAGCCGGAGGGGGAAAGTTGCAAGTTCGATAGGTTAGGGGGGTATGGCGGACGAACGGGTTGTGTATCCGGAATTGTCTCGTCGTTCTGAGCAACTTTCATGTTCAAAATAATTTAATCCGAGTTATGGATTAAAAGATATGATTTTCTAAAGATTTTATTAGTTTCTGAGATTTAATTAATTATTTAAATTAATTCGAAAATGGATTTATGACATCAGCATGATGTCATGCTGATGTCAGAAATCAACAGGGTTGACTAGTTAACCTGACGTGTGGGTCCCAGATGTCATTGATTGTTTAGTTAGTTAGGACTTAGCTAATCTAATTACTGTTTAATTAACTAACTAGTTAATTAGGTTAACTAAACAGGATTAATTTAGTTAATTAATTAATTAATTAATTAATTAAATTTATTATTATTATTATTATTAATTCTCTTTTTTTTATAAAACCGTTCTGGGGCGGGCCCATATGTCATAGGCCCTGGGGCAAACGGGCGACGGTTGCGGGGTGGCCTGAACGGGCGCTACGGGCACCCGACCGCAAGCAGAGGCCATGGCCCGACGTGGCTGGGCACCGGCGGCCAAGGCGCTGGCCAAGGGAGGCAGCGGAGGTGGCCGCGGGGCGCAACGATGAGGAGTAGCGCGGGGAGGAGGAGGCCGCGGGTGGTGGCCAGAGTGAGGACCGGACCGGCGAGCGGGAGGCACGGGTAGCAGGGGGCTTCGGTGGTGGCCGTGGCGGTGACGACAAGCGCGGGTGCCGGCGCGCTCCAGGGAAGCGCGGGCGTGGACAGAGCTCAGGGGGGGTGGTTCGCAGCGGGCGTCGCCCGAAGCAAGAGGGCGCGCGAGGGAGAAGTCGGGGACGGGCGCATGCGGTGCGCACGCGCTGGAGCCAAGAGGGGTGGTGACCACGACGGGACAGCGCGGGCGCGTGGCCACGCACGGGCGAGGGGCGACGGCGAGTGAGCGTGTGCTTATGCGGAGAACGGCAACCGCGACAACGGGGAGAGAGGGAGATGGGGATGGCGCTCACGGAGGGATGTAGGGTCCCGGGCAGTGGTGCTCGTGGTGGAGGCCGAGGACGACGATGGCGTGGAGGAGGCAGTCCGGTGGGGAGGCGGTCGGGGAGGTCCAGCGAGGAGCGAAGCTCCGGGCGGCGATGGTGCGGCGCACGATGTCGGGGGCACTTCCCGGTCCAGGAACGGGGAGGAGGTGGAGGACGGCGGTGAGCGACGTGTGGCGGCG
>NC_041382.1:9648141-9655979 GCF_002162155.2 Triticum dicoccoides | reverse complement strand
GGAGGGGGGAAAGCGGGGCGACGGGGGGTTAGGGTTAGCGGGTGTGAGGGGATAAGGGAGTGGGGTGGGTCGGCCGGCTGGGCCAGTGGGCTGGCTTGGCTGTCAGCTGGGCCGGTTGGCCCATTGGGGGGGTCCCTTTTCTTTTGTTTTGTTGTTTTTTTATACCTTTTATTTATTTTACTCTTCTGTTTTAAATCATTTTAAATTACTTAGGCATTTTATAAAAATGGGTTTGTTGCACCATAATTACCTTTGTAATATTTAGTACAATCCAAACATTTTTGTTTTAATTTTTGCAAACTTTTATTGTTATCATTAATTTGAATTTTGAATTTTGGACCGGTTTTGTCCTAACGATAGCTTAGCAGCAGTAATCGTGGTGACGTGGCATCATTCGCGTGGAATTACTGTAGCCTAATTATCCGGGCGTCCAATTCTCCTCCACTACAAGAAATCTCGTCCCGAGATTTACGTGGTAGTGTAAGGGGCAAAGATTTGATTACGAAATTCTAACGAGTCTTCTCGGTCTTGGCTGTCCTTTCGATGAGGTTGATCCCTTTCATTGATGTCTTCATTTCTCTGCTTCAAGTCACCATGATCAAGTCGTCATCCTTTCTTCGGGATCTCCATCGTCCTATGAACGCGACCAAGGGGAAAAACTCTCGAAGAACGCATCTCCACAAAGCTGGGCATCCAACGGTGAACTCAATGGGAAATACACAAGGTACCCCACGAGTTGTATTTCAATGAATTCGTTGAGTGCAATATACGATGGTACCAAAGTTTCAAACGGGTAGGCAAACATTCGTTGACTAGACAGAAGCTGGATTGGGGGTTTGAACAACGAGAATAACATGGTGTTTGATTCCACGATGAATAATGGTATAGCATTCAGCTCATGAATCACATACGAAGCCAGGTGCAAAGGATACATTAGAATCCGGATTATAAAGGAGAGTCAGGTTTCGATCCAGTGGATCTGTGGGTTATGGGCCCAACATGTGGGTTGAAAGTAGGAAAGGTGGTGACATCTTGCACAGTCGCGACAGGGAGGCATGTCAGTGGATAGCTTTTCAGCTATGTCGGCAACAATGTCGGTACCAAGGACGAGGAACAAAGAGAAACCATTTTCCTGCTCGTTGAATGAGGCGAACCAATTGGCAAAGTTCTCACCCATAGGTGGTTACCGGAATGTCATCAACAATAGTAACAGGGTCTTACAGACAGAGTGGTACCACAAGGTGCTTACCTAAGCAGGAAATTATTTCTGCTCAGTTAAGTCAGATTACAGGAAAGGTTAAACAAAAGAATGGAAAGGAAAACATGATTATCAGATTAAACAGACCAATGAAAAGAAAAATTGTGATTACACACAATTATTAGGAGTATATCCTTCTCATGGGCAAGCAGAACATGGCATACAGGGTAGGAGAGCAAGTACCCGACCATTCAGATAAAGAGGCAAGGATTAATCAAGATGTTACCCATACAATGGTGTTTGGATAACTGACCAAGAAACATTTAGCATCGCGCCTCCAATGTTCTTGTTGATGAGCGGGGTATCATAGTCATGCTTCGAGGTAGCAATGATATGGTGTTTCAATCAAGGGTCTGACTTTGGATACACAAATGATCCATCAGGAGCAACTTATAAAATAAGTTTTACAGTTTCCTCCAGGAAGAATGGTTATTCTTGCAAAAGAAATTATAATGATAGGTCCTCCAGCTGGGGGGGTGTAGGCATGACATCATATTATCGAGTCATCAAAGGACCAACATCATAACTCCTGGAAAGTTGTCCCAACCATCATATCTGACCGAGATTCAGATCCGGTTGGTGTCATGATACCTCAGACTCAGGATGTCCGAGAAGAAAAGGTGCAACACAAATAGACGAAAAGACATTTCAAGATTCTCAGGAAATGAACTATGGAAGCAAGTTCTGAAACCAGAGTTCATCATTAAACCAAGGAGAGGATGAGGAAGTTGCTGACGGACTTAGCGATAATTCAACGAGGTATCCAAAAAGTTGCATCTCCTCAATTATGTGGATAAGGAGATAGCATTTGTCCGATCAAATGATATAATGAAGCATGCTCGAGGACAACATACACAATTAAACATTGGTTGAAAGGTGCGCCCGAAATATGGGTTGGGCTGCACGACCAATGTCAGAATGGTGATTCAATAATCAATAGTCTAAGAATGAACGGTTGACCATTAACTTCAAAGCAATAGGGTTGCTAGAAGTACAGAATCCAAACAGCATAGTTCACTTGTTGGTACCCCGGTTGGAATCAACCGAGGACCAAGAAAGAATGGTGATGGTGAGAAGTATCACTATACCAAGAATTTCTTAAGAGGTGGAACAATCCTCACCATATCCTTGCTATTAAAAGATGGTAATACTCCAAGGTAAGGAAGAACAAATGCTGGATAGTAGGGATCTCAAGGTATAACTCAAAACACGAACAATTTTGTGTTGAACGGAAGGCAAATAAGTGGTCAAAGGTAACACAAATCATCAGGGGCAAGGATGGTATTTCTCATCATGAACTCAATTGATATCCTGGAAGAGCTCATAAGGTTGATGATAATCACGACACATTTGTCGAGAGATTTCATGAAGATGTAATCAATCAGTGACGACATCAAGTCAAAGGAATAATGAAGCGGAAGGTTATTGGAACCATGGGTAGGACACAAACTTGAAATCAAGCTTGTTGTTCAAGGCGAACTGATATGACGAGGAAGATCGACGTAAGTTTAGCTCATCATCGAAAATTGTGCTCCATAAAGGAGGACCATGTAGCACGGTTAAAATTTAGCCGTCAGGCTAGGAAAGACTTAAAGGATTAATAAAATCGTAAGCAACAAAAATTACTTAGGGTTATCGAACCAAAATGTGGAATCGTTGTTCTCGATTGACGACAACCCAGAACACGAGAAAATTGGAATCTGTGAGAAATAATAGTTGATGAAGAACCCATAATAAGTTATGCAGCCCCATGTTATTCTTGAGATACCAAGGGGGTAATACTCGACGACAAATCAAAGTAGAGGTTGGACTGGGGTATTACTCTGTAGAAGACAAGTGCTTAAACTTGCACGAGAAATGGTATTTAAAGGAGATCATGGTCGGAACCACGATTGCAAAAGGCCAGATCCCAGATATAAGATGTACTTATACCAAGGGAATAATTAATTTAAGAGAAGCTTTAATGATAAGATCTACATCGTGTCCATGGGCATGAACACAAAGTTCAAGGTCGACTCCCACTTCCATAATGCATAACCTTCCATTCACTTCTCGTTCTCAAGAAGTTGTATGGTAGAAAATTATCTGCTAAACACTAGAAGGGTTGACTTGTCAAAACCTTCCGGTTCATACGGTTTTTAAGGAAGGTATAGGTTCAACCCAATGGGGCTTCTTAGAAACATATACCACAAGTTTCAAGAGTAAATATCACAAGCTCGAAAGCAGAGCAAGGTTGAGAAAGTAGATGATACAATTTACCAAAGGCATTATGTATCCAAGGGAAGGCTCACAAGGTTATTGAATATGAAGGACAATGTCGGATAAAATCCATTAAAGGATCTGTCGATCCATAGCAGAGCTGATGTGAGCATCGACACACAATCAGAGGAAGTAACAATGCAAGGGCATTGGATTATAGAAACAACTAACTAATCCAGAGCTCAAATGCAAAGGAATTATGATTTCCAAATTAAGGGAACAGAAGCAATGTTCTGATTAGGGGTGGATAAGTTGAATAGCCTTAGGGGTACTATCGACGGCATTTGGATTGGTTGAGAACCAACTCTTGTTTAAAATGACGTCTGAGCCGGAAAGATAATTTAAAAGGATCAACTGATGATTGCGTGCATTCGCACTCATGTTGAATCAAAAGGATCAAAATGACGATGCCTAAGGATACTAACGAATATTGCCAGACATATGGAAAGCATCCATCATGCAAGTAGACAAGTATGACAGAGCAATAAGCTACTAAGGATTTTTGGAGGATCGAATAGTATTTTAAAGACCACTGTGAAACACATGAACAATTGGGGGATGAGCGGATACTTGATAAGTGCGAGAATTATCCATAGGGGTATTCAAGTGACAAAGAACAGCAAGGCGGTAAGCTCAAAGGATTATCGAAACAACGACGAGTGTTTCGAGGTATCTGGTAATAACAAGACCAACTGGGGATGAATGTAAGAATAACAACTGCAAGTAGTTATCCATAACGGTTGACAGTGGAAGGGCAATTGCAAATGCGATGAACATAAGTTCTCGGGTTAACAGCGAAGAGTATCTTCAGGGTCTTCACGTGCCGCAGACGATCATCATTAATAAGGGGCTCTCCGAGTGAAAGTGATAACGAGATCCTAATGTTAGATTTAGCAAAAATCATTTAACCCGAATAGAAGAGAGATAAGAGTCCCAGAGTATAGGTCGAGGAATAAAAGATCCTAATACCACCCAATGGCGACGTGGGCCCGTAAGGCACACAGCCAAGTTAGTAAAAGTTTTGCAATGACTAGACTCAACTTCGGCCAAGGAGTTGGAAAGGGGGATTCCTACAGGCAGTCGGCACTGATACCAACTTGTGACGCCCCCGATTCAATCGTACACTAATCATGCACGCAAACATGTACGATCAAGATCAGGGACTCACGGGAAGATATCACAACACAACTCTAAAACATATATAAGTCATACAAGCATCATAATACAAGCCATGGGCCTCGAGGGCTCGAATACAAGTGCTCGATCATAGACGAGTCAGCGGAAGCAACAATATCTGAGTACAGACATAAGTTAAACAAGTTTGCCTTAAGAAGGCTAGCACAAAATGGAATACAAATCGAAAGAGGCGCAGGCCTCCTGCCTGGGATCCTCCTAAACTACTCCTGGTCGTCGTCAGCGGGCTGCACGTAGTAGTAGGCACCTCCAGCGTAGTAGGAGTCGTCGTCGAAGGTGGCGTCTGGCTCCTGGACTCCAGCATCTGGTTGCGACAACCAGAAAGAAAGGAAAGGAGGAAAGGGGGGAAGAAAGCAACCGTGAGTACTCATCCAAAGTACTCGCAAGCAAGGAACTACACTACATATGCATGGGTGTATGTGTAAGGAGGCCATATCAGTGGACTGAACTGCAGAATGCCAGAATAAGAGGGGGATAGCTAGTCCTATCGAAGACTACGCTTCTGGCAGCCTCCGTCTTGCAGCATGTAGAAGAGAGTAGATTGAAGTCCTCCAAGTAGCATCTCCAGTAGCATCGCATAGCATAATCCTACCCGGCGATCCTCCCCTCGTCGCCCTGTGGAAAAGCGATCACCGGGTTGTCTGTGGAACTTGGAAGGGTGTGTTTTATTAAGTATCCGGTTCTAGTTGTCATAAGGTCAAGGTACAACTCCAAGTCGTCATGTTACCGAAGATCACGGCTATTCGAATAGATTAACTTCCCTGCAGGGGTGCACCACATAACCCAACACGCTCGATCCCATTTGGCCGGACACACTTTCCTGGGTCATGCCCGGCCTCGGAAGATCAACACGTCGCAGCCCCACCTAGGCACAACAGAGAGGTCAGCCCGCCGGTCTAAATCCTATTCGCACAGGGGTCTGGGCCCATCGCCCATTGCTCACCTGCACATTGCGAGGGCGGCCGGAAGCAGACCTAGCAACCTCCATTACAAAGGAAGTTGCGTTAACGTAGTCCAATCCGGCGCGCGCCGCTCCGTCGCTGACGTCGAGAAGGCTTCGGCTGATACCACGACGTCGGGATACCCATAACTACTCCCACGTAGATGGTTAGTGCGTATAGACCAAATGGCCAGACTCAGATCAAATACCAAGATCTCGTTAAGCGTGTTAAGTATCCGCGAACGCCGAACAGGGCCAGGCCCACCTGTCTCCTAGGTGGTCTCAACCTGCCATGTCGCTCCGCCACAAAGTAATAGTCGGGGGCCGTCGGGAACCCAGGCCCACCTCTACCGGGATGGAGCCACCTGTCCTTTCAGCCCCCTCATCAGAGTCACTTGCGGGTACTCATCGAGCTGACCCGACTTTAGTCACCATCTGTACAGTATGTATGTATGTATAGTATATACCCGTGATCACCTCCCGAGTGATCACGGCCCAATAGTATAGCAAGGCAGACTGACAAGAAGGTAGGGCCAATGATGATAAACTAGCATCCTATACTAAGTATTTAGGATTGCAGGTAAGGTATCAACAGATGTAGCAACAATGTCAGGCTATGCATCAGAATAGGATTAACGGAAAGCAGTAACATGCTACACTACTCTAATGCAAGTAGTATAGAGGAGAATAGGCGATATCTGGTTGCTCAGACAAGAAGGAGGGGTCGTCAACACCGTAGTCGAACTGGGGCATCAGCATCGTCACGGGGTCTACCAAAGAGAAGAGGGGGGAGAAACAGTAAATACATAGCAAGCAAGTGCATAACAGGATAACAGGCAGAGCTTGACGTGTTCTAATGCGGTATGAGGTGATACCGATGAAGGGGGGGAAGCATCCGGGAAGTATTCCCAGGGTTCCGTGTTTTCGGGCAGAGGAGCCAGAGGGGGAAAGTTGCGAGTTCGATAGGTTAGGGGGTGTGGAGGACGAACAGGCTGCGTATCCAGAATCGTCTCGTCGTTCTGAGCAACTTTTTTTCATGTTGAAAATAATTTAATCCGAGTTATGGATTAAAAGATATGGTTTTCTAAAGATTTTATTAGTTTCTGAGATTTAATTAATTATTTAACTTAATTCGAAAATGGATTTATGACATCAGCATGATGTCATGCTGATGTCAGAAATCAACAGGGTTGACTAGTGAACCTCACGTGTGGGTCCCAGCAGTCATTGACTGTTTAGTTAGTTAGGACTTAGCTAATCTAATTACTGTTTAATTAACTAACTAGTTAATTAGGTTAACTAAACAGGATTAATTTAGTTAATTAATTTAATTAATTAATTAATTAAATTTATTATTATTATTATTATTATTAATTCTCTTTTTTTTTATAAAACCGTTCTGGGGCGGGCCCATATGTCATAGGCCCTGGGGTATAACGGGCGACGGTTGCGGGGTGGCCCGAACGGGCGCTACGGGCACCCGACCGCAGGCAGAGGCCATGGCACGACGTGGATGGGCGCCGGTGGCCAAGGCGCCGGCCAAGGGAGGCAGCGGAGGTGGCCGCGGGGCGCAACGATGAGGAGTAGCGCGGGGAGGAGGAGGCCGCGGGTGGTGGCCGGAGTGGGGACCGGACTGGCAAGCGGGAGGCACGGGTAGCAGGGGGCTTCGGTGGTGGCTGTGGCCGGTGATGGCAAGCGCAGGTGCCGGCGCGCTCCAGGGAAGCGCGGGAGTGGACAGAGCTCAGGGGGGTGGTTCGCAGCGGGCGTCGCCCGAAGCAAGCGGGCGCGCGAGGGAGAAGTCGGGGACGGGCGCGTGCGGTGCGCACGCGCTGGAGCCAAGAGGGGCGGTGACCACGACGGGACAGCGCAGGCGCGTGGCCACGCACGGGCGAGGGGCGACGGCGAGTGAGCGTGTGCTCGTGCGGAGAACGGCAACTGCGACGACGGGGAGAGAGGGAGATGGGGATGGCGCTCACGGAGGGATGTAGGGTCCCGGGCAGTGGTGCTCGTGGTGGAGGCCGAGGACGACGACGGCGTGGAGGAGGCAGTCCGGTGGGGAGGCGGTCGGGGAGGTCCAGCGAGGAGCGAAGCTCCGGGCGGCGATGGTGCGGCGCATGGCGTCGGGGGCACTTCCCGGTCCAGGAACGGGGAGGAGGTGGAGGACGGCGGTGAGCGACGTGTGGCGGC
>NC_041382.1:9626398-9647921 GCF_002162155.2 Triticum dicoccoides | reverse complement strand
CGGGGCGACGGGGGGTTAGGATTAGCGGGTGTGAGGGGATAAGGGAGTGGGGTGTGTCGGCCGGCTGGGCCAGTGGGCTGGCCTGGCTGTCAGCTAGGCCGGTTGGCCCATTGGGGGGGGGGGTCCCTTTTCTTTTGTTTTGTTGTTTTTTTACCTTTTATTTATTTTACTCTTCTGTTTTAAATCATTTTAAATTACTTAGGCATTTTATAAAAATGGGTTTGTTGCACCATAATTACCTTTGTAATATTTAGTACAATCCAAACATTTTTGTTTTAATTTTTGCAAACTTTTATTGTTATCATTAATTTGAATTTTGAATTTTGGACCGGTTTTGTCCTAACGATAGCTTAGCAGCAGTAATCGTGGTGACGTGGCATCATTCGTGTGGAATTACTGTAGCCTAATTATCCGAGCGTCACAATAATAAAGCCCAATAATGTCCAAAAGAGTAGATAATATAGCATGGAGCAATCAAAAATTATAGATACGTTGGAGACGTATCGGGCATCTTCACTAGGAAGGCCGGAAAACGGATCTTTCATGACAAGATTCGGCCATGCACTATTAATTTCACAAGACTCAACATCGGTAAGAGGAGCAATCGGAGTGCTAATAAAATCATTATTGTTGGTATTGGTGAAGTCACACAATTTAGTGTTATGTTGAGCCATCGTGACAAGCAAGCAAACTAACACACAAACAAACAAAAAGCAAGCGGGCAAAAAAAGAGGCAAATAGAGAAAGAGAAGGAGGATAGAGAGAGAGGGAGAATAAAACGGCAAGGGTGAAGTGGGGGAGAGGAAAACGAGAGGCAAATGGCAAATAAAGTATTGCGGGAGATAAGGATATGTGATGGGTACTTGGTATATTGACTTTTGCGTAGACCTCCCCGGCAACGGCACCAGAAATCCTTCTTGCTACCTCTTGAGCACTGCGTTGGTTTTCCCCGAAGAGGAAGGGATGATGCAGCAAAGTAGCGTAAGTATTTCCCTCAGTTTTTGAGAACCAAGTTATCAATCTAGTAGGAGGCTACGCGCGAGTCCCTCGCACCTGCACAAAACAAATAAATCCTTGCAACCAACGCGATAAGGGGTTATCAATCCCTACACGGCCACTTACAAGAGTGAGATCTGATAGATATGGTAAGATAAGGAGATAAATGTGATGAAGATAGACCCGGGGGCCATAGGTTTCACTAGTGGCTTCTCTCGAGAGCATAAGTATTCTACGGTGGATGAACAAATTACTGTTGAGCAATTGACAGAATTGAGCAGAGTTATGAGAATATCTAGGTATGATCATGTATATAGGCATCACGTCCGAGACAAGTAGACCGACTCCTGCCTGCATCTACTACTATTAATCCACTCATCGACCGCTATCCAGCATGCATCTAGAGTATTAAGTTAATGAAAATAGAGTAACGCCTTAATCAAGATGGCATGCTGTAGATGGATAAACTCATGCAATATGATGAAAACCCCATCTTGTTATCCTCGATGGCAACAATACAATACGTGCCTTGCTGCCCCTACTGTCACTCGGAAAGGACACCGCAAGATTGAACCAGAAGCTAAGCACTTCTCCCATTGCAAGAAAGATCAATCTAGTAGGCCAAACGAAACTGATAATTCGAAGAGACTTGCAAAGATAACCAATCATACATAAAAGAATTCAGAGAAGATTCAAATATTGTTCATAGATAGACTTGATCATAAACCCACAATTCATCGGTCTCAACAAACACACCGCGAAAAGAAGATTACATCTAATAGATCTCTACAAGAGAGGGGGAGAACATTGTATTGAGATCCAAAAAGAGAGAAGAAGCCATCTAGCTACTAACTATGGACCCGTAGGTCTGAGGTGAACTACTCACACTTCATCGAAGGGGCTATGGTGTTGATGTAGAAGCCCTCCGTGATCGATGCCCGCTCCGGCGGAGCTCCGAAACAGGCCCCAAGATGGGATCTCATGGATATAGAAAGTTGCGGCGGTGGAATTAGGGTTTTGGCTCCGTATCTGATCGTTTGGGGGTACGTAGGTATATATAGGAGGAAGGAGTACGTCGGTGGAGCAATAGGGGGCCCACGAGGGTGGAGGGCACGCCTGGGGGAGGCAGGCGCGCCCCCCTACCTCGTGGCCTCCTCTTTTGTGTCTTGACGTAGGGTCCAAGTCTCCTGGGTCTTGTTCATTGAGAAAATCACGTTCCCGAAGGTTTCATTCCGTTTGGACTCCGTTTGATATTCCTTTTCTTCGAAACCCTAAAACAGGCAAAAAACAGCAATTCTGGGCTGGGCCTCCGGTTAACAGGTTAGTCCCAAAAATAATATAAAAGTGGATAATAAAGCCCAATAATGTCCAAAACAGTATATATAGCATGGAGCAATCAAAAATTATAGATACATTGGAGACATATCAGGAGGTGGAGAAGCTAGTCGTGCAGCGGACCAAGGGACTGGAGCAGAGGCACAAGGAGTCACTCAATGCATGCCTAGGCTCTGGTTCATGCCAGCAAGGTGAAGCAGCTGGAGGCGGAGCGCGACGAGCTGAGGAAGCAAGCCCTAGAGCTGACGAGGGAGAGGGACGCAGCCAAAGGTGCCTTGGCCGACGTGCATGCCACGATCATCAGCAAGACCGGGCTGCTCTCCACGGTGAACGAATCCACCAAGGACCTGAAGCTGATGCTAGAGGGCCTTGAGGAGATGCTCTCAGAGGCCAAGGCTCGGGAGAAGAACCTGGCCAAGGATCTGGAAGCCGAGAAGCTGCAGCGGAAGAACGAAACCACCAACCGCAAGGATTTTGTGGAGGGCGAGAATCGCTGGATCAGCCGCCTCGAGCACGTCGTCGGCAGGATCACCACGCAGCTGGCCACCATGGGTATGCCAAATGTGAGGTACGCCCCGGATCGCAGCATGACCTCCAACACTAGGCTGACCCTATTCTTCGAGGGTGTCCTTGGGGCCCTGGAGCAGCTTCACTCCAATCAGGCGGCCTCTCTGGCCGACGAGTCCCGGAGGCTTTTCTGGGGCGCCATGACCAAGGTCCTCACCAAGGTGGCGTACTGGAACCCTGACCTCGACTTCGACGCCGCGTTGGAGAGCTTGTCGGAGGGTGCTGACCTCACAGCGCTCAAGGAGCGTATCAAGCGCATCACCAGCTGCATCGACGGAATCGAGAGAGTGGAGGGCCAGCGCTGGCATTAGGCACCCCGTTTCTCATCGCCATTGCAGGTTCACGACCAAGACAATTTCCATCTTTAGTTAGAACCGCAGCAACAATGGATGTAATATAACTCTGCAATACTTTTGATACCATGCATGTTACTTTCCTATTCAATCCCCCCTTTGTATGTTCACCCTACATTAATTGGGTAGGCTTGCCGGCGCGTAACCCAGGCCACAGCACCTTGAGGACGGATGCCCAATAGCCTTCCGGGTATGCTTGCTGCCAGGCGAGCCACCTTACCGCCCTCAACGCAGCCGCTCGAACTGTCGAGCTTGACTCGAGTCAGAATCGAGAGCATTGCTAATTGCGGAAGGCTACCCTGCCGCTCTCGACGCGGCCGCTTGGGCTATTGAGCGGACTCGAAACATAGTAAGGGTGTTGCCAATCGTGGAAGTGCCCCCTTGCGTGCAGGTTTTCCATACATAGGGCAGGACCTTCGAGGATAATAAACTTATATAAAAAGGAGATATTTAAAGTTCAGCGTGACTTAGCTTTTCTGTCATTGCACGGGCGTCCACCGCATCTGCAGATCGTGCCGTCAAGCTTGTTCGTCTTCTTCCTTAGAAGCCATGGCGATGAAGAACTGCTAGGCTAACCGGTAGACCAGATTCTCACAACTGCGCTCCCCTACCTGGCGCGCAAAAGATGTCGGTGGAAAATGACACCTATGGGATCACAGAAATCCCTACTACAGTTGGCGGGGCGCGGGGTTTTGGAGCAAGCACAAAGATTGTTTACCCAGGTTCGGGCCGCGAAGATGCGTAATACCCTAGTCCTGCTTTGGTGTGTATTTCAGAGTGTTCTTGGGGTCTCGAACTAGCTATGGAGGTTACGTAGTTCAAAAGAGCTGAATCCTTGTTCTGGTCTCCTCGGGCCTCCTTTTGTAGGCAAAAGGGGCTGCCACAGTGGCACACAGGAGGTGGAAAGGTGTACGGTGTGCGAGCTTATCACATGGCATTAGGGTACAAAACACATTTAATGCATCGCTTAGGTGTCCCCTTGCTTTATCGGGGACGAGAATGAGGCCCGTCCCATCCGTCGCCGCGCCGCCTCGCTTCGACACGGGCCCTGGCCAGCGATGCATGCGGTGCCATGTAGGCAGGTAGGCAGGTGGCATGGTGGTAGGGCCTTTACGAAGATCTGCATGCCACCACGTAGGTGCTTGCTGAGTCAAAGTAGAGGCCGCCCGTCGCCAAGCAGGTGCCTGCTCAGCTGGTCGAGCTAGCAGCTGCTTGGGGACGGCGGTGGAGTCTTGGCAGGCGCGGGCCTGGATGTGGCCCTGCTGATGCCCTCGGCAAGGGTCTTGTCGGGGGCCCCGGCAAGGGTCTTATCGTGGCGTTGCATTCATCCCCGGCAAGGCGCTTGTCGGAGGTCTTACGGATTTCCTCGGCTAGGATCCCGCCGAGGGTCGCCGTCTTCTGGTCATCATCTGATCTCATGTATTCATGATCTTGACAAACATCTAAATGCCACCACGCAGAGGTGCCTCCCGAGCCCTGGGTCCAATATGGTCGTTGGCGGCGTTTGGATCCCTTGGGCTCAAGGGTGGCTTGCTCTGCTGGCATTGGGCAAGTTGCCCTGGAGAGGCTGTTGTCGGGGCCGCGGAGGCTTCCCTAGCAAGGGTGTAAGTGTATCTAGTGCCACCCCTAGTTGGTTTTGAAGTATTGACGACAAACCTAGTTTAGGGACTAATGTGTTTGTGAGAATTGCAGGATAACACAAGTAGAAGTCCCTCATTGATTTGGTTTTTCTACCAGAGATGACCCCTAAAAATGTATGAAGACATTGAAGTCAAAGGTGGTATATGAAGATATTCACATTGAAGACTATGACAAAAGAAGACACGTTATGAAGCCTATGGAGCTCGAAGACTTAGATCTTTCGTAGTTCTTTTCCTTTGTGTTGAGTCATAGGAACCACCGTACTGTTAAGTGGGGTCCAGGAGAACCAGTCAGAATGACTGAAGTGATGCCCAAACTAAAAACCTATGTCTTCGAATGAAGACAATGAGAGCGAATCTTGTCCAGAGCCGGACAAGTCAACTTTGCTTGTAGACCAAGTAAAGTTGCCATGAGAGTTTGAAATCTGACCGTTGAGACACGTGTCAGTTCCTTAGTGACCCAGGGTCATTTCGGACAAATCAGGTCGGGTTGCCAAGTGGCTATAAATAGCCCACCCCCTACAACCATAAACGCGGCTGCTCAGATTTCAGTGCATGGCTTTTGTCGTTTGAGAGCAACCCACCTCGAAGCCTTTGAGAGAAAATTCCTAGCGAGGAGAAAAGCCCTAACCACCCAGAGCCAGAGAACATTGGGCATCACTTAAGTCTTCTTGTCTGTGCGATCTGAAGACTTATTCAACTTGAGGACTGTGAATCCTCCAGACGGTTAGGCGTCGTGTTCAGAGCATCCAAGAGACATTGTGGATTCCCAGTGAACGAAGTCTGTGAAGGTTTGGGAGTCTACCTTGAAGACTTACCAAAGTGATTGGGCGAGGACTAAGTGACCTTAGCTCAAGGAGAATACGGTGAGGACTTGGTGTCCTGAGCTGCGTGTTCAGGACTGGGTGTCCGGGACTGTGTGTCCTAAGGTTTAGATACCTAGCCGCTCCAACCAGACGTACAGTTGTCACAGCAACTGGAACTGGTCCAACACATCATTGTCTTCAACAAGTCACTGGTTTCATCTTCACTTCCTTTTACTTACTGTTACTCATTGTGAAGCCAGTGCATGCTTGCTATACCTTTTGTCTTCACAACGTAACTGTATGATTTGTTTGGCTTCATAACTTCTTCCTACCTGATCCTTATTACACTGCAGCTACTTGTCATTGTGCTTTCACCCTATTGAATACTTGACCATGGCTTGCCTAGTGTAATCTAACTTCCGCTGCATAGTGATAGGCTTATCTCTACTGTTTGTCTTCATAACTTCCACGTTTTGAAGACTTTCATAAAAATCGCCTATTCACCCCCCCTCTAGTCGAGATAACACACTTTCAATTGGTATCAAAGCAAGGTGCTCCCTTGTTCTGTGTCATTCGGTTTAACCACCTGGAGTTTTAGCTATGTCGACTGCAGGGATAATCAAAGTCTCCGCTGCGTGCCCTGTCTTCGATGGAACTGAATATCCCTACTAGAAGAATAAGATGCGCATGCATCTTGAAGCCATTGACGTCGACCTATGGTATGTCGTCGAGAACGGCGTTCCCAAGGCTGGAGAAGGTGTCACTGCTGCTGATGTCAAAAAGTTCACTCAACTGGACTCTACTGCCAAAAATATCATTTGTGGTCATCTGACAAAAGGACAGTATGGCCGTGTGAGTGCCTTGAAGACATCCAAGCTGGTCTGGGACTGGCTCTCCAAGGTCAGTGAAGGCATCTCAACCCAGAGAGATCAGAGAATCAGTGTTCTTCGCAACCTCTTCAACCGCTTCAAGCGAAATGACAATGAGAATGTCCAGCACACATTTGACCGGCTCAGTGACATCACAAATGAGCTTCAAGCCCTCGGCGCCACTGAAATCACCAAACATGAAGTCGTCAAGACGCTGCTGAGATCACTTGATAGTTCGTTTGACATCCTAGCCCTGATGATTCAAGAACGTCCTGATTTCAAGACACTCAATCTGTCTGACATACTTGAGAGGCTCAACACACATGAGTTTCAGCTTTCTGAGAAAAGAGATATCTACGGTCCAAACTATGGGCGAACTCGTGCCTTGAAGGCAAAAGCTGTTTACTCATCTGAAGAAGAATCTGACAGCAGTTCTGATGATCCTGAAGACATTGGAAGGGAACTTGCAATGCTAGTGAAGAAGTTCCAAAAATTCACCAAGAAGAAAGGCTTCAGAAAATCTTCACGGTCAAGCTCAAGGAATGATGAAGCTTCTGCTCATGACTACAAGAAGAAAACATGTCACAAGTGCAAGAAAACTGGACACTTCATCTCTGAGTGTCCACAGTGGGACAATGAGAACAGAAGGAAGAAGAAGAGCAAGGAATATGATTCTGACGACAAAAAGAAGAAGAAATACTCAAAGTCTTCTTCCAAGTCTTCCTCAAAGTCTTAATCACACAAGAAGAGCTCATCTGGCAAGGCACGTGCGTTTGTTGGCAAGGAAATGGATTCAGAGGAGGAGTCCGCTTCTGAGGAGGCAGAGGTGGAATCTGAGGAGGAGTCTGATTCTGGCATTGCGAGTCTGGCTACAGCATACGTCGCCAAGTCCATTTTCAACACTGAAGACAATGACTTCATCACCAACACTGATGCAAATGACAAGAACGACTCCACTCCTACCTACTGCTTCATGGCACGCGGTGCCAAGGTAAACACACGCACTACTCGCTATCAAACATCTAGTGACGATGACTCTGACTATGATTCAAAACCCAGCTACAAAACACTTGCTAAAATTGCAACTGAACAACAGAAAGCTATGGAACATATTCAAAAACTGTTAGACAGAAGCGATGATCTGTTGGGTGCTGAAATGACTCAATCTGAATCCTTAATTGAAGACATAAAAAATCTTCACGTTAAGTATCAGGAACTTGAAGATCGTCTTGATACTCTCTCAACAACTCATGAAAAGCTTTGCTATGATTATCTTCAAAGGAAGCAAGAACTTGAGAAATTGAGAGCGGCTCATGAAGATCTTCAAAAGGAAAACGAATCACTTCGCGCCGAACAGATCAGTTCCGCTCAGGAAGGATTTGAACCACCATGTCTTAAATGCATTTAGTGTGATAGTGCTACTGCTGTTGCTGAATGTTCCACTCCTACTGCTGTTGCAATATCTTCAACTGTTGATGTGGTAACTAACCCCTCTGCTAAGGATACCACTGCTATTGCTGATGAGAATGCTAGGTTGAAGACATTGCTTGAAACAGGGATGTACAAAAGTCTTAAAGGACATCAGACCTTATGTGATGTCCTCAAGAAGCAGATTCTGAACCGAAACCCTAGGAAAGAGGGTGTTGGGTTCGTAAGGAAAATAAATGCAGATGGCTCTTACTGGAAACCTGAGCAGTGCCCCAAAACCACATGGGTTGCTGCAAAGGAATCTTCAGCAGATCCTTCCAATTTATCTGGCTTCACATGTGCTAACCCCATTATTATTGATGAATCCTTTGATGCAAACTATAAACTGTTTAAGAATCAGAATGGTGAAGTGTTTGCCAGGTACATTGGTACTAACTGCAGGAATGGACCGCCTATGATGAAGATCTGGGTTCCGAAAGAGTGTCTGGAAAATCTTCCTGTGTATGTCTTCATGACACCTCACTTGAAGAAGACAAACCTCAGACCAAAGGCTTCATACAGTCCAAAGGCTTCATACAAACAGAGGACTCACCTGAGTCACACTAACGCAAATGTTTTGCAGGGAAACCATACTCAGGCATATGAATATGAGAGCGGTTCATCGAACCGTCATGTTCATATGAGCAAAAATTATTCTGCTTATTCCTATGAGTATTATTGTCCACCTGCAAGACTGTTTGGTAAGGCTTCAAAGCCAAAATTCTCAGATGCTGCACTTAGACTTATTGCTTCTAAGCCACCCTTGAAGATGTGGGTGGTTGAGAAAGCTTAACTCTCTTTTGCAGGGAAAGGTCTCCAGTAGAAAAACAAAATCTTCTGACGCTATTGCTGGGGACCTTAAAAATCTTGTAGGGCGCAAGATAAAATGCCTGAATGGCATCATTATGTACTTCATTCCTGAATCGCATGCTACTCTCCCTATTAGTCCTAATCTGGATCTAAGTTTTCATAACCCACTAGTTCGTCAAATGTTTTTGCTTCACAATTATCTTCGTGAAGCCTATTCCTCTAACTGCACTGTAGGGTACGACACCGGTGTCTTCAAAGTCTTCAGAATGGATTATTGACAGTAGGTGTACAAATCACATGACTGGCAAAAGAAGCCTTCTTATGGACTCAACCTTACGTCCATCCGACAAGAGCCACATCACATTTGCTGACACTGGTAAAAGTAAGGTATTGGGTCTAGGTAGAGTTGCAATCTCAAAGGATCAACACATGGATAAAGTCATGCTTGTTGAATCCCTTGGCTTCAACTTAATGTTTGTCTCAATGCTTTGAGATTTGAACATGATCGTAATGTTTGGAAAATATCATTGCCTAGTACTAATGGAATCTGACTAGTCTCTAGTGTTTGAAGGGTATCGAAAAGATGATCTGTACGTGGTAGATTTCTCAGCAGGGCCACAACTTGCAGTATGTCTTCTTGCAAAAGCTTCAGAATGCTTGCTTTGGCATCGGAGGCTTGGGCATGCTGGCATGAGGAACCTCCACACCCTTGCGAAGAAGAAGCATGTCATAGGCATCGAGGGCGTCAAGTTCCAGAAAGATCACTTATGCGGTGCCTGTGAAGCAGGGAAGATGACAAGGGCAAGACATCCTTCGAAGACAATCATGACTACTACTCAACCCTTCAAACTGCTTCACATGGATCTTTTCGGTCCCACTCACTACTCAACTTTTACTACTACTGCTTGCCTGTATGGCTTCGTCATTGTTGATGATTACTCTAGATATACTTGGGTGCACATAATCCTTTACAAGACTGAAGTGCAGGATGTCTTCAGATGCTTCACGAATCGTGCTATGAACAATTTTGGCACCAAGATGAAACATATCAGAAGTGACAATGGCACTGAATTCAAGAACACTGGCCTTGATACATATCTTGATACCTTGGGCATCACACATGAATTCTCAGCTCCGTACACGCCACAGCAGAATGGCGTCATCGAACGCAAGAACAGAACACTCATTGAGATGGCCAGAACAATGCTAGATGAATACAAGACTCCAAGAAAATTCTGGACTGAAGCCATTGACACTGCATGCCATACAATCAATCGTGTTTATCTTCACAAGCTTCTGAACAAGACATCTTATGAACTCCTAACTGGCAAGAAGCCAAATGTCAGTTACTTTAGAGTATTTGGCGCAAGGTGCTGGATCAAGGACCCACACCACACCTCAAAGTTTGCACCAAAAGCACATGAGGGATTTATGCTTGGATATGGAAAGGATTCGCACTCCTACAGAGTCTTCAATCTCTTTCATTACAAAGTGGTTGAAACAGTGGATGTGCAGTTCGATGAGACAAATGGTTCACAAAGAGAGCAACTGCCAAATGTGCTAGATGAGATTCCGGCTAGTGAATCAATCAAGCTAATGGGAACTGGAGAGATTATACCTTTTGAAGCTCATCCTGAAGAAGAACTTATCATCTCAGTACCTGATCAACATGAAGACAATGCTCAGACTGAAGACATTCCTCCCAACAACAACACAGATCAGCAAGAGCAAAGTCTTCGCCCTGTACATCCTCGTGTTGCCAATGAAGTGCAAAATGACAAAATAATTGACAGCATCAATGCACCTGGTCCACTCACTCGTTCAAGGGCAACTCAGCTAGCAAATTTCTATGGGCACTTCGCATTCGTCTCAATATCAGAATCCAAGAAAGTTGAAGAAGCCTTCATGGAACCTGAATGAATTCAAGCTATGTAAGAAGAGCTTCAACAGTTTGAGCTGAATAATGTATGGGAACTGGTTAAGCGTCCTGATCCACGGAAGCACAACATAATAGGCACCAAATGGATATACCGCAACAAACAAGATGAGCATGGTCAAGTTGTCAGAAACAAAGCTCGTCTCGTTGCTCAAGGATATACTCAAGTGGAAGGCATTGACTTCGATGAAACATTTGCTCCCGTGGCTAGGCTTGAAGCCATACGCATTCTGTTGGCCTATGCAAATCATCATAACATACTTCTATATCAAATGGATGTGAAAAGTGCCTTTCTCAATGGCAAGATTGAAGAAGAAGTGTATGTTGCACAACCGCCTGACTTTGAAAGTCCAAAACATCCTGACATGGTATACAAGCTCAACAAGGCACTGTATGGCCTCAAACAAGCCCCTAGGGCCTGGTATGACACACTCAAATACTTCCTGAAGAGCAAAGGCTTCATACCTGGTTCCCTAGATCCCACTCTTTTCACGAAGACATATGATGGTGAACTGTTTGTGTGCCAAATATATGTGGATGACATTATCTTCGGCTGCACCAATCAGAAGTACAGTGAAGAGTTTGGATACATGATGCAAGAGCAATATCAGATGTCCATGATGGAGGAGCTGAAGTTCTTCCTTGGTCTTCAAATACGACAACAACGCAATGGCATCTTCATATCTCAAGAGAAGTATCTCAAAGATTGCCTGAAGAAGTTCGGTATGCAAGACTACAAAGGCTTCACAACACCAATGCAGCCAAACATCATCTAGGTCCTGACGACAATGGTAAAGAGTTCGATCAAAAGGTATACCGCTCCATGATTGGTTCTTTGCTTTATTTGTGTGCATCTAGGCCAAATAATATGCTTAGTGTTTGCATGTGTACTCGATTTCAAGCGACACCAAAGGAGTCGCATCACTTAGCTGTGAAGCGAATACTTCGATATTTGGCTCACACCCCAACTCTAGGATTATGGTATCCAAAGGGCTCAGAGTTTGATTTGGTTGGATTTTTGGATGCTGATTGTGCTGGTGACAAAGTTGATCGAAAGTCTACATCAGGCACATGTCACTTTCTGGGATGATCACTTGTATGTTGGTCTTCAAAGAAGCAGAACTGTGTATCTCTCTCCACTGCTGAATCTGAATACATTGCTGCTGGATCTTGCTGCGCTCAGCTTCTGTGGATGAAGCAAACACTCAAGGATTATGGCATTCATCTGAAGCAAGTACCACTTTACTGCGAAAATGAAAGTGCCATCAAGATTGCCAACAACCCAGTTCAGCACTCGAAGACAAAGCACATTGAAATTCGTCATCACTTTCTCAGAGATCATGTTGTGAAGGAAGACATTGATATCATACACGTCAACATTGAAGAACAATTGGCAGATATCTTCACCAAGCCCTTGGATGAGAAGAGATTTTGCAAGTTACGGTGTGAGCTAAATATCCTGGAATCCTCAAATGTCCTGTGATCAGGTACACATCCTAACACTTATGCATATGATGACTTAGATGTGCAACGCACAAAGTAAAGTATATCTTCAATCAATGAAGACATACATTCTAAGTGTGAATACATTAATGTGGAATTTGACTTCGGAGCGCCACAACAATTGTGCGCCGTGTCTGGGTCTAATACTTCCTATACGGTAGGTAACGCCACCACCAAACGTTCTCTTTGAAGTGTTTCTCTCATGGTGTTACCTTGCAATGTCTTCACATTTGGTTTGGCTTCGAACATGTCTTCATGATTATCTTCACTATGTTGATTGTATAGATATATATATATATGCTAGTGTTCTGTCCTCTACAACATTCACTTATAGCTATGTCTTCTTGTTGAATCTTTTGAACTAAGTGAATGTGATCGGACCCCAAACTTCTCTATGCTTTCTATCTCAAAGTCTATCTCTCTAAGTCATATGCATTCTATTGAAACTGTCGAATGTCTTCACTGCGTCCGTGTCAGCAGAAGATATAGAGACAACCATAAAGTCTGTTTTCAATGCTCATTCCTCCACATAAAATCCGGAGAAGTAGGAACGACCGCCCGACAATCCAGGCAAGCGTGGGATGTGGAACTACCCCCAAAATACCGCATGATGGCCATGTACTACTCAAATGCGAATCGCCTGGGGCACCTGAGTAATAGCGCAGTGCCGCCCCTACGCCTATAAATTCACACTTAACGCGGTCATTATCTCCTTCTTCCACCCTCGCATGAACCCTAGCGCCACCGCTAGCTCTCGACGACGCCGGCGACGAAGCGCTTCGCTGCCGCAACCTCTCCGACGCCGTCTTCACGCCGATCGCGGACATCGTCCTCTCCGCCGTCACCGTAGGTGTCTTCCATCGCCAAGTTAGGGCACGGAGGATTGAACTGCTCGGCATCATCTCCCACTTCGTCTAGCAGTTCCAAGTGTGGTAAATAAAACGTCTTTTTACAGCCCCTTTTGATCCCATGGTTCTGTCACTTTCTACCATAAGAAGTTTATCTTCACACAAGTTAGATCTCTCAATCTGCATCTCATAACATGCCTAGTATATTCACTTGTGCTTCATAAAGTAGTTAGATTCCTCACTTGTACTGATCTGTGGGTTCGTACAAATCTGGAACCAACTTCTTATCTATGAGTAAATGTCTTCGCACGATGAGGTCAATGTCTTCTAAACTGATTAATCTTCAAAACCTTCTGAGAATGCATATTACCTCTTCCCCTTCCCTCGCACCTTAATGCTGTCACAGGTACATGTCCGTGGGAGAATCCTTTGGTTCTCATAGTCCGCATTCATTTGCAGAATTCCTACAGCATCACATAAATTCTCCTGAAGCCAGTTCCTGTTGGTCCAGCAAAAGAAAGCCTTTGAAGCCTTTGAAAGTTTTGAAGCCTTTCAAGTTAAAGTTTATGGCTTCGGAAGCAGCAGCAAGGAAGGGGGGCAGATAGCGACGTGAAGGAACTTCCAAAGATCTGCCTGAAGACCTGGCAGAAATGTATAAAACAGATCCTGAAGAGAATTATGGGCAGCGCAAGACCCGAATCCAATGGATTCGACGCTATTGGGCTAAACAATGGTTCAAATACCGCTTCACTACCCAAGAGTATGCTGAGAAAAGTGCCATCAAAAGACCGTGGGGAGACGTCCTATACAAGAACCTTGTACCCAGGTCCAGAGATGAAGCTAATGCCCAAAGCTTCTATCCATGCATGGTTCGTGGGCCACAGCCTGATGATGCACATCCGTTGTCACTACTCTGGTGTCGTGACGACAATCTATTCAAGCGCAACTTCTAGTTTGCCCAACAATCAGCGAAGCAGAACAAGAAGAAATTTGGGTTAGACTTCAACCCTGGTCCCTCAGCACCAAGGGCAGATGGCACACGCGAAGCAGAACCAAATGTCATCGGTCCGTTTGCCAACCTCGAAGGCCTCATCACCTACATCCTGGTTCAAGGGACTGTAGTGAATGAGCCTGCAGCTGACACTGAGTCTGATGAAGCGCCTGCAGTGCCTGCAGTGGCGAAGCCAAAGCAGTCGAAGAAGCCAAAAGCTTCGAAGTCGGCCCCTTCATCGAAAATCTCAAGGGCGAAGCCATTGGCAACTGCACCTCCTGAAGACAGTGTGCAGTCTGAAGACGTATCCCGCGTCTCCAAGCCCAGAAGGCCAAGGTGCCTCAGCCACACACCGACAAAGAGCTCACAGCTGCTGCCATTCCGGGCAGCGAAGCCATTGATCTGTCAAGTGATGAAGATCTTGGAGATGATGCTCTAGAGCAGCTCATAAAGAGCAAAGAGGAAGCTGAAATCTTCAACAATTTGCCTCTCTTTGATGTCGCCATCATCCACAACTTCATCGACGAATGGTTTGCCACACCAGACATCAGCTTCGAAGATCTGCAGCTGCCCGTTGGCCTCAGCGTCGCCTTCCAAGGCGCTATTGCTTCAGAACTTGCAATTGCCCAGCGCATTGTTGAACTGAAGCAGAAAATTGATCATGAAAAGGCTCAGTTCAAGAAGCATGTGGCCAAGCTCAGCATGCAAGAGGTGAAGAGCTTCAAGACCATGATGCACGAGCTCAAGGAAAACTTTCTGAAGAAGCGTGCAGAAGCTCAAGGTTCACGTGAGCGGATGAAGTCTCTGGCTGAGAGATGTGTGCAAGCCTACAATGAGGCTGAGAAGCGCAAGGCACTTGGGCGTCCTGGCATCGACCCCAAGATGGCCGCAAAGAAAAAGAAGAACATTGTTCCAGCTGAACCAGAGGCATCAAGGCAGGAAGCAGTTCCGCTTGTCTTCCCAACTGCAACGACTGGCTCGAAGCCAAAGAGCTGGTCAACAGCTTCAGAGCTCAAGAAGACAAGAACTGCTGAGGCTGAAGCCCGAAAGCGGAAAATCTCTGAAGCCTCTCCTACTGCCCCCAGCAAGAAGAAAAGAAAGACCAAGAAATCTCGGGCTGCTCCCACAGAGCCCTTGATAGTTGAACCTATTTCTATGGTTCACCCGAACGCAGAACGACAACTGACAATTCATGAGCCTGCTTCCACAGAGGCTCCTGAAGCTGAAGACATACCAGCAGTCGACCCCATCGCTGCTGAAGACATTGGTCATCAGGACAATGTACAAGATGATGAAGCCCTTCCTCAGTATGAACACAGCAAACTCATCAGCATTGGTCGTCCTCTGACGCCAATTGCACAAGATGCATCATGGGCGGATCGCCCTCAAGAGGAAGAAGACCTTGAGGCCCAGCCCACTCCAACCCCACAGGCGTCGTCTGCGTTCCGCAGGCTTCGCAGAGGTCCAAGGCCTCAAGTCTATGCTGAAGACATTCCGGCTACATCAGCCAAAGAAAATGAAGAAGTACCACAAGATCCTACTCCCCAGCTACACCATGAAGCAGTTCTCCAGGAGAACGTGCCTAAGGCTGACCCTCCAGCTAGTCAAGTGGAGGCTGAAAATGTTGAGGCTGCCACAACCAACACTGAAGCCAATGTGGAGCCCTCCCCACCAAAAGCTTCAGCAGACAACGAAGCTACTGATCCAGACACTTCTGTTCCTGAGTCTGCTGCAGGTCCTCAATTTGATTACCATGTTGAGCACAGGCCTCATGTCCAGAAGCCAGTCCCAAGGCTGCCAAGGTTCCCAGGTCCTGCATCAGCACCTGGCTCCTTTGACATCAATAGCTTCGAGGCAGACAATACATTCTTCAACAGCTCCAAGAACCCCTATTCAAGGGAAAGGATTTCATCAGATAGGTTCTGGAGCTATCCTCAGCGCAGCTACTATTCATGCATCCTATACAACCAAGGTCGCATCTTCCCGCACAAGCACCTTGATGTTGAAGCCATTGCTGGTCTGCCATGTCTAGAGGAAGCTTTGGATTGCTTTAAGCAAGTGGGTCTGCTGCAGTTTGTCACTGATGAAGAGCACTGGAATGAAGAGCTTCTGCTTCAGTTCTATGCCACCCTCCACATTAAAGGATACAACAGAGATCCGAAGACTTGGGTCCTGGAGTGGATGACCGGCAATGTCCATCATGAAGCCAATGCATTTGATATCATTGAGCTCACCGGCCTGCCCACTCCTGGCGAATTCTTCGAGGAAGGCTGTCAACTACATGCTGAAGCTATTGAGAGCATATTCCAGAGGCCTGAACCAAATATGAGTCAGATGCTCTCAATGATGAAGCCATTGCCCCATGATGCACCCTATACAACTGAGTTCTTCATTGAAGATCTTGAGTACCTGCCCTAGGACCATATATCACATCATCCGGCGGACTCTCTGGCCCATTAAGGGACACTCTCCACATGCCAAGATTGAGGGTGCAATGAAGACTCTCATACTCTATATCCTTCATGGCAAATGCTTCAATGCACAGGATTTCTTCATACGCCAACTTGCAGCGTCAGGCTCAGATTTATTTGGTTTGAAGGTCTATGCTCCTTGGGTGATGAGGCTGATCAAAGTGCACTATGCGATCTCGTATCAGCCCTCAGCCCGAAACCATCGGATCTTCTTGCCAGATGTGGATACCTCTGCTGAAGCTATATATCCTGAGTCTGCCAAGCAACCTTTAAGTCTTCAGAATGCAGAACACCAGAGCTTCACTCAGAACGATGAAGGTGTTGAAGCCATCTCCAGGGTGTATCCTTTGGCTGGCACTACACGTGCGCCACACCCTGCTTCAACTGAAGCCACTGATAGTGCAACTGCTTCAAGACCCAAGAAGCGCGCTCGTGTTCTCAATGACCGAGAGCTTCTTGTGGCCCTTCATCAAAAACAGGATAGGCATCACGACTGGCTAAAGCGTCAGATGAAGAGCCTCTTGGTGGATGTTAATCGTCTTCGAAATCTTGCCACCAAGAATGCTTTCGTCACTCATGAAACCTGTCGTCGTACCTGGAAAGGGCTATCAATTATGTGTACTGAAGCTGAACTTGAAGAAGATGGCTTCACTGAGCGATTCAAGTTTGACACCACACCTCCTAGAAGGGCTGTGATGCGCAACACACCATCACTTGAAGACTCTGAGTTTTCTTCATCTGCTGCCACAGTCACTGCCAGAATCATTGATGAAGAAGACGATGCTACATCACTGCCACCTGCTTCAGCACCTCCAAGCTCTTCTGCATCGCCAAACACCTCCAACGACCCTGCTGCTCCTGGGAACGAGTAGACACTCTATGTCTTCAAACCTTTTTGTTCCTTGCTGACAAAAGGGGGAGAAGCATATGGGTTTATAGTTTTCAAGCGGGTCCATATGGGCGGGTGCTTTATGATTTGCTATATTTTTGCTTCGTGCTTACAACTCTCGTTTTTGCTCCATTTGGTTCTTTGAGTTGTAACACTAAAACTCGATGGTCGTCTGCTACTTGTTTGCCACCCTGTTTGCGAAGATAAATTCCGCATGTGCGACGATAAATTGCGCACTTATCTCATTCTGCAGACGTCCATTTTCCATTATGCATGTCATTATCTTCATATATATTCACATGCATAGTGGATTGTCATCATAAGCTGAAGTGGATCTCCACAAGTACAACCTGCCATGTGCATTTGCATTCCAAAAGCAAATTAACTTGTATGCACATCTTCAGGGGGGCCCCTTGCAACTTATGAAGACTATTCCTTATCCTTTACAATTTCACAGACTAGTTTGTCATCAATCACCAAAGAGGGGGAGATTGTAAGTGCATCTAGTGCCACCCCTAGTTGGTTTTGGAGTATTGACGACAAACCTAGTTGAGGGACTAATGTGTTTGTGAGAATTGCAGGATAACACAGGTAGAAGTCCCTCATTGATTCGGTTTTTCTACCAGAGATGACCCCTAAAAATGTATGAAGACATTGAAGTCAAAGGTGGTATAGGAAGATATTCACATTGAAGACTATGACAAAAGAAGACACGTTATGAAGCCTATGGAGCTCGAAGACTTAGATCTATTGTAGTTCTTTTCCTTTGTGTTGAGTCATAGGAACCACGTACTGTTAAGTGGGGTCCAGGAGAACCAGTCAGAATGACTGAAGTGATGCCCAAACTAAAAACCTATGTCTTCGAATGAAGACAATGAGAGCGAATCTTGTCCAGAGCCGGACAAGTCAGCTTTGCTTGTAGCCCAAGTAAAGTTGCCATGAGAGTTTGAAATCTGACCGTTGAGACACGTGTCAGTTCCTTAGTGACCCAGGGTCATTTCGGACAAATCAGGTCGGGTTGCCAAGTGGCTATAAATAGCCCACCCCCTACAACCATAAACGCGGCTGCTCAGATTTCAGTGCACGGCTTTTGTCGTTTGAGAGCAACCCACCACTGGTAGAAAAAGGGCCTTTAGTCCCGGTTCGTAAGGGCCTTTAGTCCCGGTTCTGGAACCGGGACTAAAGTGTCGGTACTAATGCCCTGACCCTTTAGTCCCGGTTCAATCCAGAACCGGGACTAAAGGCCCTTCACGTGGCCGGTCCACCTTTAGTCCCGGTTGGTAACACCAACGGGTACTAAAGGAAATTTCCTGATTTTTTTTTGAATTTTTTTTTGAATTTTTTTTTGAATTTTTTTTTGAATTTTTTTTATTTTCAAATTTCTGAATTATTTTAACCTCTAATCTCTAATCACCCCTCATCACTGCTCAATTTAATCTCTAATCACCCCTCATCATTCCAAATCATCTCACTTCCCGAACGGTCACCCATCCTCTCACTACTCCAGCCTGAGCACGCTTAATTTCCGGGTTCTATTCTCCCTCGTTTCCAAGTCTGCACTTGTTGTTTTCCTGACAATAGTAAGATGTCAATCCTATTAACCCGCAGGAATTTAGCTTGAGCATGAAGTCACATATTTCACTGTTTGAGTTTAAAACTATTGTTCTAGAAAACAATATTTTTTTAGTAACACTAATGTTTTTGAATAAGTAGTTTGACCATTGTTTGACCACAGTTTGACCATAGTTTGACCAGATTTGACCAAAATTCAAAAAAGGTGAAATAATTATTTAATAACACTAATATTCTTGAATAATTATTTAGTAACACTAATACTTCTTGAATAACTAGTTTGACCATAGTTTGACCAGATTTACTGAAAATTTAAAAAAAACTGAAATTTGAGCATAACTTTTTTCCCTTTTGGAATTTGAGGATTCTAGAAATTTGCAAATAGGCCGTAGGCCTTCTCCATCGGAGTAACTTTTCGAGTAGATGATTTTTCATATAAAAAACTTTTTCATCCGAGTTCGTATGCAAAAGTTATGCCCATTTTACAAATTCCAGAGAGATTTTGTAAATAAAGTCGAAATTCATATTTGTAAATTTTCCCAACAACTAGACCACATATCACATGTGAAACTTATTTTCTTTTATTTTTTCGACATTTCCATCATTTTCTTTTGTTTTTTTAACTAAAAAGGCGATCCACGGGGGGGGGGGTATAGTTTGAAAATGGGACCTTTAGTACCGGTTCGTGGCACGAACCGGGACTAAAGGTCTCATCCCCGTTAGTCCCGGTTCGTGCCTCAAACCGGGACTAAAGGTCTAATCTTTAGTCCCGGTTTGTGGCATGAACCGGGACCAATGGTTGTGGGCCAGGAGCGAGGCCCATTGGTCCCGGTTCATCCCACCAACCGGGACCAAAAGGTCTAGATGAATCGGGACTAATGCCTTAGCCGCACGAACCGGGACCAATGCTCACATTAGTCCCGGTTCTAGACTGAACCGGGACTAATGGGATGAGCCGGCCTGGACCATAGCCCTGTTTTCTACTAGTGCACCTCGAAGCCTTTGAGAGAAAATTCCTAGCGAGGAGAAAAGTCCTAACCACCCAGAGCCAGAGAACATTGGGCATCACTTAAGTCTTCTTGTCTGTGCGATCTGAAGACTTATTACACTTGAGGACTGTGAATCCTCCAGACGGTTAGGCGTCGTGTTCAGAGCATCCAAGAGACATTGTGGATTCCCAGTGAACGAAGTCTGTGAAGGTTTGGGAGTCTACCTTGAAGACTTACCGAGTGATTGGGCGAGGACTAAGTGACCTTAGCTCAAGGAGAATACGGTGAGGACTTGGTGTCCTGAGCTGCGTGTTCAGGACTGGGTGTTCGGGACTGTGTGTCCTAAGGTTTAGATACCTAGCCGCTCCAACCAAACGTACAGTTGTCACAGCAACTAGAACTGGTCCAACACATCATTGTCTTCAACGAGTCACTGGTTTCATCTTCACTTCCTTTTACTTACTGTTACTCATTGTGAAGCCAGTGCATGCTTGCTATACCTTTTGTCTTCACAACGTAACTGTATGATTTGTTTGGCTTCATAACTTCTTCCTACCTGATCCTTATTACACTGCATCTACTTGTCATTGTGCTTTCACCCTATTGAATACTTGACCATGGCTTGCCTAGTGTAATCTAACTTCCGCTGCATAGTGATAGGCTTATCTCTACTGTTTGTCTTCATAACTTCCACGTTTTGAAGACTTTCATAAAAATCGCCTATTCACCCCCCCTCTAGTCGATATAACACACTTTCAAAGGGTCTTGCCGGGGGAGTCCACCTCCTCATTTGCTCTTTTATGCCTCTGATCTTGGCGTTGTCTTGGTTGTCTTGTGCTTTGGCTTGTCTCCGGCTTCCCTCCTCTGCCCTGCTAAGTGTGGCCGTGACGTGCGAGGCTCTGACTGCTCGGGCACAAGTAAAGGGGTCAAAATGAGAGCCCCTACTTTTGTACACTGACACTAACCCTAAGCCATTGTTTGTTTCGGTGTCAGCTTCATAGAATCAGTCGTGGATTCACTGTAATGGCAAAGCTGATTCATTGAATCAATTTCGAAACTGAAGTACTATGTGGCGTGCTTCAGACAAATACACTGGAAATTGATCTCATTTTTGCTGTTTATCAAATATGATTTGAAATAGCTATTTGTTTCAGCTAAATCATGTCCTTAAAGCTATAAAAAAACACCGACTACGACAGACCGACACTATAACTCTGATAGAAGTTTTGCTTTCTCAAAAACTGGAAGAAGCTTGTCCTAAGTACAGCATGGAGATTAACTTAGGAAAGATACTAATGAATGGTTAAAGTCCGAAACATCGAACCTTGCTCTGTGGAACACTAGATGCACCACAACCTGTGTAAACCTAGCTGAAACACACGTTCGGAACTCGATTTACCACGGTGCCAGCTCTTTGGATAGCTCGAGCTGGATTTGCTCACTTGGATGTGTATTTCAAGCCTATTCCACACTGATGTCTT